>NC_050099.1:7633463-7936493 GCF_902167145.1 Zea mays
TAGGACACATTACCTGTTGTGAATCCTGTGACTGGTTCATTGAAACTGACCGTGGATGCGAAACTCAACTGATATATTCAATTGACTCTCGTCACCCGTTTCATATTCACTGCTCGCTTGATTTAGTTCTTTGGTAGATGTTTCAGCTTACTATCTACTAGTACCTGTTAAGCCTAAAGCACACTCTCATGGACAGGTCAGTTCCGAGAAGAATGAGCTGCAAGAGGAGAACAGTTCGCTCAAGTCCCAAATATCGGAACTACAAACCGAGCTCTGCGCAAGGATGAGGAGCAGCAGCCTGAGCCAAACCAGCATCGGGATGTCGGATCCGGCAACTCACCAGCAGATGCAGATGTGGAGCAGCATTCCCCACTTAAGCTCCGTGGCCATGGCGGCGCGCCCAGCAAGTGCAGCGTCCCCGTTGCACGGCCAGGAGGGCTACTCTGCTGACGCCGGTCAAGCGGGCTACGCGCCGCAGCCGCAACCTCGGGAGCTGCAGCTCTTTCCGGGGTCATCGGCATCGTCTTCACCGGAGCGTGAACGTTCTTCCCGGCTCGGAAGCGGCCAGGCCACGCCGCCGAGCCTGACAGATTCCTTGCCGGGTCAGCTCTGCCTGAGCCTCCTACAGCCATCTCAGGAAGCAAGCGGCGGCGGCGGCGGCGGCGTCATGTCGCGCAGCAGAGAGGAACGGCGGGACGGGTAGCCAACTGACAGACAACGCACTTGAATCGGGGTGTGTGGCGGCGGCGATTGTCCTGTAAATACCAAGAATTCCGTCCCTTTACTGGCTCGTTCATCCAGAACTAATGCTGGTAGCTGCCCTGTGTTGAGCGGCAGCTCTGCTTGTTCTAGAAGCTTCTGAGAACATGTGTGGGCTATGTTTTCCATGAGATTGTAAGATGTGAGGTGGAGCCGCTAGAACACTTAGCGTGCGTTTTACTGACAGTGTGGAGTGCTGCTCCTTAGTTGGAATAGAAAAATGCAATTTGATGGCTGTGCTGCTGTCTTGATCTGTTATCTTCCTGCTCCTGGTGAAAGTTACCCAGCACATGTAATCATGCCGTCTTTCAAACAATGAGAAGAGCAGGTCAACCCAGACTGATGCGAGTGGGCACAGCAGCGTGCCAAATAAGGTGAAGAGGTCATCCACAGTTGACAGTTCTAAACATCGCGAGAATGATCACCCTGTCCCCAATCCGAATCCGACTATCCAAGGTTGCAGTTGCAGCACAGTTTAGGGTCTGTTTGGTTGGGCTGTGGCTGTGAAAAAAGTTGCTGTGGGCTGTGAGCTGTGGAAAAAGCTGCTGTAGGCTGTAAGCTGTTAAAAAGCTAAAAACCGTTTGGTGGAAACCACTAAAAGTCATTAAAAATTCTTCGATATATGTTTTCACAGTTCCATCCGAAAAGCCACTAAAAGCAGGTCTAAGGGTGCTTTCAGATTTGCATTACGAGAAAGTCAGCTTTTAGAAAAAGCTGCTTCCTAGATCCAGCCCTTTGGTTGGCTTTTGGCTTTTAGGGGGGCAAAAGCCAAAGCCAAAAGTCAAACCAAACACACCCTTACTTGCCTTGGTTTTTGCCTGCCCCAGTAGAATTAATTGTGTGCCTAAAGACATCGTTTTATAATTACTATACACTTATAACAGCACAAATACAAACACTCAAATACAGCTTATCCCTACATGCTTCAGCGGACAAGATTTAGGACAAGCAATGTCTTCTATAGGGGGTTTTACTTGCCAAAGGAAATTGATGGAGCCACTGTTTGCTCTTTCGGGCACCAGTTGCAAACCAAAATACACAACAAACTTAACAGAGCGTATCATTGTTGAATGCTCACATGTTTCTATAGCATTTCCAAAACAAATAGAAACATCTACCAGTGCTAAATCTCGGCATAAGCCAACCGTGCTTCACACAAACAATCCCTACTGTCTATCCGTGTAGATGTCCGGAAAAACAAAAAAGAACAGTAGAATTCTCCTCCAGGAACTGCCCACTACAGGCTCAATGATATGATAGGAGGTCACAGCCATCACCCGGCCAGTTGCCAGGCCCATGTTTTCGTTGACTGTGTAGATGAATAGCTACTAATACTAATTGATAATCGTTGGAACTTGGAATCGTCTGCAGACGCTTAACCAGTTGCTAAAAATGCAGAGGAGAATCTGTGCAGCTAGCAGCTGAAATAAACTTGCGCCGCTAGTTAGTTTTGTTCCGGGGGCGGAGAATCAGAAACGCGTTCCATCTCCATATCCTGCTGCTTTTTGAGATAATCCTGTGCCGTCGACGTGATTATCTTAACGGAGAAGTTCAGAAGCACAAGCCACACTATAGAGTTCCAAACCAATGTAAAAGAGAGATTCCAACTTTTCTCCTGTGTACATGGTAAGAAAAATGAGATGAACAATTACGAGATTCTAAGAGAGGTTATTCCAGCCTAAATGGTCATGGGTTTTAAATGACGATACTAACCTCCATCTGTGAGGACGCCGAGACTGGTGTCGGTGGTGATAGATACTTGTCCTTGGCAGCATGGAGTTTGGCAATCACAGATGGTAGGGTAGCAGAAAACCCAGGAATGTGACCGAATATCCAGATTAGCTCCTTTTCCATAAGATACAGGAGCTGGTTGTTGCATAAGGACACGATAAACAGCGTCTGCGAGAGAGAAGAAAAGTGCATATCAGGTAAAGAGGCGCTGCAACTATTGGTGTCGGACCACTTGACAACTCACTAAACCAGGCATGGAGAAACCAAAATGACTCAAAGATTCAGCAAGTCAGGCACCATAATAACCTTTGCAAGAAAGGTTTCGCAACTCATTTCACAGTTTTTTTCCAGGTATGATAGTCTTCAGTAGTTATTATTCTATAATTATGGATATGGATACCAAATAAACCTAGAGAATCAAACCGAATTCTGTTCCCATTAAATTTCATTACTGAACTGTCATTAGGTTTATTTCATTTTCTGTTTTTTTGTTGAATTCTTGAAAAGAGTAGGAATTTCAAGAACAAACTAGAGAGAGGAGTAGGACAAAACTTGCTAGGCACTCATCCTACTGATATATAAAATCAACTTATGCAAAACTGACATATTTTGTGCTGAAAACAAATCCAAGCTTTCTAACAAGTCCATGTCCTAGAAAAACCAAAAGATTGGCATGCAGTATAAATCTAGTTATCTGTTATCCTGATGAGCTTTTGCTGAGATGGTTGGTAGGCTTTCAAGATTTGAATCCAAGTGACCACATCAAAGAATAGTTTCATCTAATTAAGTTAATAAAAAAGATTGTCTTCCCAAACATTAAAAAGACCACCGGCTATCAATAGAAATCCTCCAAAAGATTGAACATGCACGCGCAGCCAAACAATTAAGTGTGTGGCAACAAGTAGAACAATTGCAAACACAAATCACAATAAAAACAATTAACGATTATTAAATAATATAAAGGTATAAAGTTAGATGCCTCACCTGAATATGAGTCTTGATGATGGCCTTCCCAATCAAAGTTGCAAAAAAGAACTCCCAGAAAGGTACACCAAATTGGCCACACATAATTCCAGCGAGATCAAAGAGTGGGTTCGGAACCTAACAAGGGCCATCAAAATTAAGCAAAAAAAAAACAATTCAACGAAAATCCTATTAGAGGGAACTATGGTAATTGCTGTACAGGAAATGTTCCATAAGTTTATTTGTTGGTGTCATTTTATCTAGACAGCTTTAAAATGTGAGAACCTAAACCTTGCAAACAGTCCAAAGGTAATTTTCAAGGCACAAAGTCAAATGCTTAATAAAACAAATATGGTTATAAGATTTCCACACTGAAGAAATTGGTAACAAAAAATGGCAGACAGGGCACTAACCGAAGCAAGTATCAAGATAGAGAAGAAGTTGAGATGTTGAGAGTGAGAAAGAAGCCAACGCTTGGAGCGATCAAGAGTGGATGCTACTGTCCCATCTTCTTTGGAAGTAGCGGCATCAAGCTCCTTAACAGCTTTTGACTTGCTTCCTGATAAGCGAGCTGCAGCATGACAAAAGATCCATTTAGGATAGGTAGCCTAAACCAACCAAAGGAATAGAAACAAAAATGCCAGAGCTAGCCTTCCTACCCCTCCCAAGAACTCAAATCACAGGCATAACACTCCTAGAGATGTTTTTCCCCTAAAATCCATCAAAGAATAGAAGCTCCACATCACCAAAAAGTTGCCTAAATAAACAGCTAAAATGTTCAAAAAATCAGCATGGCCCTGTTCCCACTTTTAGGAATTTAAGAAAACAACAACAAAACAAAACAAAAAAGCAATATAGTATGTACTATTCTAGGTTATTAAAACGATAAAACGTTGGAACGCTCATGGGTGAAATTTTGACTTTTAAACGTTTAAACTTTGTTTAAACGTAGTTTTAAACAACATAGGAAAAATACCAATACATTATAATTTCAGACAATAATATGAAGTTAGATATCAAAATAGAGAGGCTAGTGGCTTACCAAAACTTCACCCATGAGCTGGATTGAACCTCAAAAGTAACTAATAGACTGGGCCCAAAAGTAGCTAATGGTCTAAAATGCATAAAACACTGCGTTTTACAGTTTAGAACGCCAAAACGCTAAAACGTGGTTTCAACCTCTAATTAGAGTTTTGACGTCTAAACGTAGTTTAAACATCGTTTAAACATAGTTTTAATAACACAGGTGCCTCTAGAAGAACATGAAGTCAAAAGTTCAATGTATGGTATAGATAGAAGGCTGAATTGTAGGGATGTCCTCATCTACAGCAGCTAACGGGCACCCATCCAGGCATGGCCACCTCCTCTGCCGTGTCCTCTGCTAAACCGGCAACCCAACCCTCCTCAAACACCGCCCACCTCTCTCACCTCCTTTTCCGGCAACCCCCAGCTAACTGGGCATTCCAAGTCAGAGCGCTGGTGTACACCAGCCCCACAACTAGCCGCACACCAGGCAAGATGAGGCTGTCATATCATGATGTCATGACTACCTTGGTTAAGGCAGGTGGGAAATCCATGGAAGGTGTCTCTTTAGAACTGGCATCACAACACCCTGTTGCCCGTCATGCCACCCCCACTCTAAGTTTCATCTTGGCTATACATTGGCGGTGTACAGAGACAGGCAAGTGGTTCATTTAGCTTTCAATAAACAATCGTTGTTGGACAGCTGAGCACCTAGCCAATGGAGAACTCTCCCGTCCAGCTGCGCTTGTCCCCTTTGTGACCAGGTGGATGAATCAATCTTATTTATGTTGATCACTTGAACCTTTGCCCGCAATCCTTCAGAGACTAGGCTCAACTGTGTGCAACCAGATTCTCAAGCTGGTGGTGTCAGGCAATCAAAGAGATCAAGAAGGGGGCTCAAGTTTCTCATTGTTCTAATGTCCTAGGAGATCTGGAAACATCAAAATGGTTGTGTATTCACAAATATTTTCAATAATATTGCAGGCAATAGCAAATGAGTTTATCCTTTGCTGGTTGCCTTTCTGAACTACTTGCCTACTTCATTCTCCTCCTAGACCAAGGGCATTTGGGATCTGTTCTGTGTGTTTTTTTTCTTGAGTGGAGGAGGGGGTCTTCCCCTGTGTATTCTCCAATTTTAATGAAATGATAAGTAACCCCCATGCTTGTTCAGAGGAGAGGATGTTAATGAATGTAGTGAAAAAACAGAATGTTACATAGTACAAGTATGTAGAAAAGATGTTTCTGACTTTCTGTTGTTGAAATAATTCAGTTAGAACCAGTACATAGCCTAGTAACGTTTCTGTTAACATAAGTTGTACAGCATATAACAGAATACCATTAAAAAGGCATACCACCCAATGCTGAAAGCTCCAACACTAGGTGGGGTCTGGGGATGGTTTCTAGGTAGCCTTACACTTGCAAGTTTTGCAAGGAGGCTGGTTTGAACCTGTAACCTCCAGGCTAAGTGCAGAAGCTCTACCATTGTGCCTGGCCCACTCTAAAATATATTATAACAACACTACTTAATTTTAGAAGGAAATTAAAGCATTACAATTTTTACCTGCTCGTGATATAAAATAAGGGGGAAGCTCGCCAAGTGCAGTCCCAATGCCCCAAAGAACTGCTTCCAGCTGTATCTGAGGTAGTAAATCAAAGACGGGGATCCTAACAGAATGAGCTGATGCTGGATACACAGGCGGACCAAATTCAGAACATTTCTTGTCGAGCCATGATGGCCCAACCTTTAGCTGTATGGTATCATATGGAGCCGTTTTCAAATCAATTCGGCCACATTGAACAGCTTTAATAGTGAACAGAGCAATATGAGGACCTAGATACAGCACAAATGTATGCAACCCAGAACCTGCATGTTAAAATTTAAATCATCAGCTCCTAAAATGAGTTCTCTCTGTTGCGGCAATAAGGGTGGGCAGACCCAATGCCAGAGGCTCCCACATGAGTGGGGTTTGGGGATGGGATAAACAAAGGCAAGCCTTCTTCCCGCAATGCGGAGAGGCAGCTTTGAACCCGTGACCTGGTTAGTCAGTGAGACAGCTCTCACCACTGCACCAGGTCTGCCCTTTTGGCAATTAACATTCCAAATTTAGATGTGTTAGTTTCCAACTTTAACAAGAATTAATTGTAGGTAATAAAATCCCAACAACATACATATCACAGAATATGCCTAGCAGAAAAGGCATGACTACTTGCATTAACCTAATAACATTATAGAAGTTGACAAAATCGCAAGATAATAAGAGGCTGACTAAATATCCACAGATGCCATATATAACCTTCCAAAGAAAGAAAAGAAAAAAAGCATCAGTTTTCTGACTATTTATTTGATGTGGCATTGTGGTCGTCATGCAGAGACAGCTAGAGACATTCAACAAAAAATCCAACATAGTAAAATTGTTGAAGGGCAACCAAATCTTGTATATTAAAATAAATGAAGAATCTGGTACAAAGGAACAAACTACATGGTCACTAATTTTAACAATAGCTAAAGGGATCACTCAAACATAGACCAAAAAGAAAACAAATCTGCAAATTGGCAAGGATCACGCGACAATATATTGAGAAGCCAATAAACAGGGCATCAAAAAGGCAAACAGTAAAATCACTATTTGCTGGGAGCGTGTGGCAGTTATTTCTTATGTTCTTTGTATTAGATATATATAATCTGGCATCTTCGACTGTTATTTTTTCGAGTCCTAATAACGTTGCAAACATGAATTAAGTGGAACAGGATGGAGGTTCAGCAATAAAGCCCACAATAAAGTACCGTTTTTCCGCCTTATTACAAATTTATCGGAATACATATGTTTCAAGCCTTCAAGAGTACCACAGATTGTACAGTTAATATATGATAACCAAAGAGATCGCTGAGTAAGTAAACTCCAGCAACATTTAACTAATTTGTTTTTTATTTTTCTTTTATATGTAACTAGACTCCAAGATGTTGAGAGGAGAAAAAATAGAACTTGCCTAGTCCAATTGATGAAGCCACACCTAATGAAATCCACCACAACACGAATTTAGCATAATTAAGGAACTCCTGCACATGCTGCATACATGTCAGAAAAACTAAATTAGTGTTCAAATACAATACCAAGATAGTATCAAAAAAAATATTATCTCACAAAGATACAGATTTTCAGAGCATGTATCTTCCTTGAATATTTAGGCATTGTAATGCAAATCTGACAAAAAAACAGTAGCAGATGTTCTAATGAAAATGACTAGCCTATCCCACAGATGGTAAAAAAACATTAGCATAAGAGCATACCTTCTTATGCAGGCCATCTGAAATAGAGAGTAAGATTCCGGAAGCTACCACCAAAACAATTAAGAGAAAGAACAAACCACTCTTTCTCAGGATATATGTTGCTAATCTTTTCAAGTATTGTAACATGGCTAACAGGAAAAAATGTAATGTTCTGATTGGATGTTTTGTCAGCGTCAAATTTTCCAAGTCCATTTTGTGTTTTGCAAGTAGTTCTGCAAAATAAATAAATACATGAGATAAAAGGAAAACAGAGCAACAACACCAGTTTTCAGCTAAATGCCAAAAACAAAAAACTAAATTACTTCGACTCTAATAATATGTCTGGTTATCGGGAACAAAATTCTTCTCACTGACAAATCAGAACATAGATTGTTCGTTGCCGCAAGCTGTCTTGATCTGGAGGGAAACAGAGGTTTAGTGGAGGCAAGCAGTTAGGGGCTGTATGGTTTGTCCATTCATGTACTAACATTGGCAATGGTTAGACAATATTTTGCAAATTTGCTGAAGTTAGGTGGTTAAAGGAGGAATCTTTCCACACTTTTTTTGAGTCACTGACACCTGGTAAAGTGACAGAATGAAAGGAATATTTTACATGGCTGCAGCTATGAACCAGGGTCATCAGGCTCATTAACATGATGCGACATTTACACTTTGGTCATGAATTCACAGTGCAACACAGCAACCTAGACAAATTGATGAGCTAAGATCTCAATTCATAGTTTCAGTTGTGTGTATCATGCTATGTAGTAGATATTAAGTCCTTTTAACAGCCAAGTTTGCTGCTAATTCATAGCAATTAGTATGCTATTCAGTTGTTTTCAGCAACCAATTCATCTGTCATAAATAACTAAGTTGTTTATCAACCCGGTCTAGCATTTCACAAAAAAGAAGAATACAAGAATATTTGCTAAAATGACATCAAATGTGTGTTTTGATTACACTAAATTAATGTATTCCCTCTAATACAATTCCATAATGGGATTTCCATCTGTACCACAATTTGAGGCACACTTTTCATCTAGACCACAAAGCTAGTCAATGACATTTGGGGTATGGTCGTAAATGTCATTTGCGGCAAGCCAAATAGCCAATGGTGATGATAAGTCCACCTCAGGTGATGATACAGATGGAAATATTACTTGCAGAAACTACAGACTTTTCACAAACATGTGCCAATATGCATTGCCCACGGGCCACGATACCCAAGTAAAATAATGGCCTTCCATAGCATAATAAACACTTCCTATATTTCTCTCATGTAACTCAATTCTCTCTGCTGCATAAGTGATTTCTCTCCTGTAACTCAATTTTCTATAATATATAACTGATTATCCGCACAGCACCTTAACCAACATAAACTTCAAATTGAAACGGGGTGCTATATAAAGTACGCACAATGCAGTGATCTGCGTCTGAATACAAGCAATCATTGCCATCCCAAACACAAGCACCACAGCGCACACACCTATGAAACCGCTTCCAAAGTTAACCCTGATCTCAACGTACCTACTCCCCTGCCCCACCAATCACACCCCGATTTCAATAAAAAACAAGCTAGCAAGCTTCGATCCACGACGCCTTAACGCTACCACACGCATTGAACCAACCCGCAGATCTCACCGGGGATTACGCTCCCGCCAACGTTGGACCAGCTCCGGGACGGCGGCGCCGCTGCGGACATCTTCCGGCGCCCCATCCGCTCCCACTCCGCGGCGCTCGACAACCCTAGATCTCACGAACCAACGGCGCCAGAGCCACCATGGGCCAGATCGCGTTCGAGACCGGAGAGGCAGTCGTCAGGGAGTCGCCGAGACGGCGGCGTGGCTGCTTCCTCCCGTCGCAAGGGGAGTCGCCGATTCGCCGGCGGCGTGTGGGGGCGTTTTGCGAGCAACGGATATGATAAAAGACGCTATTTTTTTATGAGTCGTGAGATGAGATGAGCAACCAGATTCTATTTTTTGTCTGACGCCTCTCGTCCGTTGTGAAGCTGGCTGTTTGGTGGGGCTCGCGCGGTTCCGCCCCTTTGTGATACAAATGAAAACATGCATATTTTACACAGAAACAAATGTAATAGAGTTAAAAGTTAGTTGGCTAAAAAATTGCTAGTAATATTAGCTAGCTAAACTAATAATTAATTTATTAGAAGTAGCTAATAGTTCAGGGTGTTTGGATGTCTCCAACTAATTTTAGCCACTAACTATTAGCTCTATTATATTCAAACACACTCTAAAAAATAGAGTCCATAATTGAGGATATCACGTTAATATCGACGAGAATCGGTAACTCAAATCAAGAGGCATTTGGTTCATTTAGGATTTGTTTGTTTGGTGAGTCAAATAAAATGGAGTGGTTTCACATCAGTATTTGAGAATGGAGCTCTTCTATTCTGCGTTTGGTAAAACGAACAGAGCTGCTCCAATTTTTTGTTTGGTTGAAGATTAGAATAGAGCGGAGCCGCTATATTCTTTGTTTGGTTGTAGAGTCGTATGAGTGTAGATGGGAGAAAAGGAGGGAAAGCGCTCACCTCCGGGAGAACGGTCGCATCCGGTTGTTTTGTGTGGGGTCGGAGCGTCCTAACTATTTATGGTAAATTTCCATATGAAGATATAGGAGTCGCTCTGCTCTTATTTTATTGTAAACCAAACAACCAGAAAATTAGAATGGAGTCGCTCTATTCTCCCCCACTCCTCAACCAAACGCGCTCTTAGTTACCCTACTAAACTTTAGTGACTAAACTTTAGTTCCTAAAACCCTATTTCAAGTACCTAGTTCTTACTTAGTCACCTCGTTTGGAATTTTAAAGGAATGTTGTAGAAGAAGATATTGGAGATGATTTCCTATCAGATAGTAGTGAGGGAGGAGGTAGCTCAACCTACAACGAATCAGGTGACAGTGACTCCAATGATGGTGAATTCAATTTTGAGTTAATTATGCACTATTTGTCATGTCCTTTTTATGATTCAAATTATCTTCAATATCATTGTGAAAGGTGTTGGTGATGATGAAGATGGTGAACCTAGTGGTCCATGTTTTGCAGCTAGCTAGGACACAACCTAATGTAGCTACATACCAATATAATGGTCCTGGTAAGCAAGGGAAATCGACAATGTATTTGCAAATAATTAATTCATCAATGTATTTTGTTTTCATATTTATGCATCTTTTGTAGGTCAAGATGAACAATCAATCCCTCACCATCCAAGATAAAAAAAGGCAGAAGAAGCTCTCCATCAAGGGCCTATACATGCTTGAGAATGTTAAGTACATCTAAGATTATAGATGTGTTGTCTTACTGTTGGAAAATACAGTGATCTAGTCTTCAAGCACAAGCACAAGAATATGGCGTATACATGGACTGATTTAATGGCAATATTTTGAACATGTGGCTCTATTGTATCAACTGTGTGCTCTGTTTCAATTTCAGCACAATATTGTTGTTATTTAGAACTGTGATTGATTTCTATGTATTATTTGAACTATGGACTATCAAATATTTGTGACTCAACACTAGTGTTATATTCACTGGTGCATGGATGCTGCCAAAGAACTTTATTTATGTAATATTTGGTTTATTTGGATTGTCTTATTACTCTATGTTTTCTATGGATATATATATCCACAGTCAATTTGTGATTCATTTTTCTATTTATAGAAGGGTTATATGTATACAATAACATTAGGTGGTTTAGAAACGGTTTATATGTTTTTGATTAAACTGAGGTGTTCTTTCTAAATTCCGGTCGAATTTTATTTGAGAAAAAACGAAAAAAATCGAGAAATCCGAGAAACACGTTTCGGTAAGGTGGTAAACCCTGATTCTTAGTCCCCTCGATTGGAATTTTAGAGGGTAAAAGTGACTAAATTTTAGTCGCTAAAGGGAACCAAACATCCTTTTAAACTAGTACTAATGTCCATGCAATCAAACAATGTATTATGTCCCTCATCTGCGAGTCGAGTCTGATTGTTTAGTGCACAAAATTGGGATAGCTCATGGTTCTGAATGGGCCTCTAAAGTTTTCACTTCATCTTGGTTGCCTCCCGCCTTCAATCCCAACAATTTTTCTTCATGGCTTCACTTTGTTTGGATCAGCACTCATCATCACCGCTAAAAGCACTGCAAATCGACCAACTCGTAAGGCGGGATGGTAAAAGTGTCACACAAATCATATAGGAACAACGCAAGCAGCTTCACCACTTCTTCTCATGGAGAAAACACCAGAGGACGCTTGAGTTCGCATCCACATTCACATTCCCAAATTCCAGTGGCCAAGCATTTGACAGTCGAGACTGAATGAAAGGATTATGCATTTGACGGTCGAGACTGAATGGAACTACGAAAGAATTATTTAGGTCCACACGGGTTCGGTAGTTTTGCAAACACGTCGTGGTGTCACACTTTATCGGCAAAGCCATGCCAAACCTGGACTAGAATTATCTTCCCGTGTCCATCCTACACTGATTCCACACGGCGACAGTAATTGAAGACGGGTAGGGCCCTCTCAGCAGACGGTTTATACAATTGGAACGTGACATAGAGAGGGCAGTGGCTTATGCCGTTCTACGAAGCGCCAGCCTCAGGCGTGCAATCACGAGGCTGCCAGGAGATGCAAGCCTAGCCAACCATGTTAGTAGTCCACTCCTAATCCAAAGTTGAACCCTTATTATATTCACCCTATATAGCAGCATAAGTTTTGGTTTTTGGACTGTCTGCAGTATAAGTTTAATTTCCTATACTTCAACTGTTTGGATTATTCAGATTTTCAGAAACTGACATGGCTGATAGAAACTACCTACCTGATAATCCTTGTGGAAGCAGAGACTGACTTCATGAACTGAGTCATTCTTAAAGTGATGGCATAGCCCCAAATGTATACTCAATGGCAGCAACGATGTGGACAAGGGCGTATTTTCTGCCGCTTGTAGGCCGAATACGTGCTATTTCTCATTTCTATCACCTAGAGCCTAAATTGTAGTAAGTTAGTCTTATACTCTCAGAAGTTAGAAAACTCGTCGAAAACTCATAATAAAATAGTAGAAAGTTAGCTTAACTTTCTAGAGCGAAAGATGCCTCTCGAAAGTTAATGCTTCACGTCAGTCCCGTGCTAACCGTTTACTATTTCTCGTTTACTATTTCTCTAGGAAGTTAAACCATTTACTATTTCTCTAGAAAGTTACCTGGCAAACTTCTTACGGTTTCTGTAGCCTCTAAAAAGTTAGTTAGCTCTACGAAGTTATATTGACCAACATTACAAATGTTGTTTCATCTTCATTATACACCACATTGCACACATAACAAATATACTAACAACCACACCACATGTCACATATAACATCTTACATACAATCACCATCGGCAGAGTTAGAGGCTTGTGCTACGGCGTAGGCGTGGGTGGGAAAAGCAACGACGACAGTGGGATCGAGGCTTAGGGAGGCCGCGGTGTGGTGATCGCGAGTGGCACGGAACGAGAAAGGATCGAGGTCGGCGTAAACGTGGGTGTAGTGCAGGAGCGCCAGGATGGCGACACGACGAGTGCATGCCTGATGTAAATGGCATAGGAGCACGCAGGCGAGACGAGTGC
Organism: Zea mays; assembly: GCF_902167145.1. Taxonomy (NCBI): domain Eukaryota; kingdom Viridiplantae; phylum Streptophyta; class Magnoliopsida; order Poales; family Poaceae; genus Zea; species Zea mays. The sequence continues at coordinate 7,646,808 of NC_050099.1, forward strand.
AGACGCCCTCCAGTGCCAGCGCCAGCGCCATGCACTCGATGACACACCAGACCCCATTGAGAGATGTTGCATGCTTTATAGGTTCTAGCACCTCATCCTGCACACCAAAAACATTATTCGTGAATGGTCACCATGTATTCAATCAATACATTGATACGAATACAATCAAGGATATCAATAAGCCAAACCCTAAGATGAATCGATCGTTGTAGCTGCTCGATGCAACGAGCGACATGGGACTGGGAGGATGTAGCGACGATCGTGGTGACAAGAAGCACACAATGCACCGGGGGATCCTCCTCTTCGGTTGTGGTGTCCATGGAGATGGTGACGACTTCCTTATAGAGCGAGGGAGGGCGACATGGCCTTGTGTGGGAGAAGCGGGAGGTGGCGGTTGCGATGGGAGATCTGCCATTTGTTGCAAGTGGCCGAAGGAGGGCCCTGACGGGGGGGTGAGGGGGGGACCTCGGAGGGGGTATGTTGCACGCACTGGAGGTCGTTTGTTGCGGGTGGGTGAGGGAGGGCTTTGGCGACCGGGGGATGGGGATTGAGGGCGTGCATGAAGTGATTAGTGGACGAACGTGTTCCTTTATAGTAGTAGAGAAATAAATGTTTTTTCGATGATAGCAGTACCTTAAAAATGACAGGTGCAAATAATGGCAGAAAATACTCCCTTTTCAAAATGTATTTCTTTCTAACTTTTCTCTATATAGTTTTTCTACCTGCTTAGATATATATTATATGTCTAGATATATATGGAGAGCGACTTATAATTTAAAATTAAAGAAGTAGATAAGTACTCCCTGAAAGGGAAATGTGCCCTTGGGCCATTTCTAAGTATTTTGGTGATTTAGTGTCTAACACAAGTGTTTGGATGTAAAATGGTGGACAAAGTACAAACCAAGGATAAAGGTATGTTTCTCAGACTTAGTACATTGTTTTAGAGACTAATGTGTTGTGTCTAAGTGCTGGAAACAGGAAGAATCAAATTGGAAATGAGATGGCTTTGTTCAGCCAAGTCTGCTCAGTCTGGGAGCACCGGACTGTCCGGTGGTGCACCGGACAGTGTCCGGTGTGCCAGGCTGGCTCGAGCAAAGTGGCCGCTCTCGGGAATTCACCGGCGATGTACGACTATAATTCACCGGACTGTCCGGTGTGCACCGGACAGTCCGGTGAGCCAACGGTCGGCCGCGCGATCTGCGCGGGACACGTGGCCAAGGCAACGGCTAGAAGGGGGCACCAGACTGTCCGGTGTGCACCGGACATGTCCGGTGCGCCAACGGCTCTCTGGCTGCCAACGGTCGGCTGCGCCAGTTAAGGAAAGAAATCTGGCACCGGACAGTGTCCGGTGTGCAACGGACTGTCCGGTGCGCCAGACGACAGAAGGCAAGATCAGCCTTCCATGATTGCTCTCAACGGCTCCTAGCTGCCTTGGGGCTATAAAAGGGACCCCTAGGCGCATGGAGGAGAACACCAAACATTCCTACAACATTCCTAAGCACCAAGACATCGATTCCGCGCCTTTGATTCTTTGTGATAAGCAATTAGAGCTCTAGTTGAGTGGTGAACTCATTGAGTTGTGTTGTGAGCTCTCATTGCGATTTGTGTGTGTGGCGTTGCTGTGATTTCTTGTCTTGAGTGTGTTGCTAATCCCTCCCTTGCTCTGTGCTTCTTTGTGAATTTCAAGTGTAAGGGCGAGAGGCTCCAAGTTGTGGAGATTCCTCGCAAACGGGATTGAGAAAAAGCAAGCAAAACACCGTGGTATTCAAGTGGGTCTTTGGACCGCTTGAGAGGGGTTGATTGCACCCCTCGTCCGTTGGGACGCCACAACGTGGAGCAGGCAAGCGTTGGTCTTGGCCGAACCACGGGATAACCACCGTGCCATCTCTGTGATTGATTTCTTGTGGTTATTGTGTTTTGACTTCTCTCTAGCCACTTGGCAATTATTGTGCTAACGATTAACCAAGTTTTGTGACTTAAGTTTTCAAGTTTCACAGGATCACCTATTCACCCCCCCTCTAGGTGCTCTCAATTGGTATCAGAGCCGTTCTCTTCAAGAAAGGGACTAACCGCCCGAAGAGATGGATCCTAAGGGGAAGGGAATCGTGATCAACGACAAGGAGAAGGAGTCCTTCGTCAACGAGCCGAAAGATGACAAGCTTACCGACTCGGGCTCGGGCCACAGACGCAGAGATGGGAAGAAGAAGAAGACAAGACGCATCAAGGAGATCGTCTACTACGACGACAGCGATGAGTCCACTTCTTCCCGAAAGGACAACAACGACGACGACTACGAGAAAAAGAAAACGGTCAATTCAAACTTTTCTTTTGATTACTCTCGTATTCCTCAAAGTACAAATGCTCATTTATTATCTATTCCACTAGGTAAACCTCCTCATTTTGATGGAGAGGACTACGGATTTTGGAGTCACAAAATGCGTAGTCACTTGTTCTCTCTCCATCCTAGTATATGGGAGATTGTAGAGAGTGGAATGCATTTTGATAGTAGTGATAGTCCTATGTTCATTAATGAGCAAATTCATAAGAATGCACAAGCTACTACTGTTCTTCTAGCTTCATTGTGCAGGGATGAATATCACAAAGTGAGTGGCTTGGATAACGCCAAGCAGATCTGGGACACCCTCAAGATTTCACATGAGGGGAACGACGTCACCTTGCTCACCAAGATGGAGTTGGTGGAGGGCGAGCTTGGACGATTCGCGATGATAAGGGGCGAGGAGCCGACACAAACATATAACCGGCTCAAGACCCTTATCAACAGAATAAGGAGCTACGGAAGCACGCGATGGACGGACCACGACGTCGTCCGATTGATGCTAAGGTCCTTTACCGTTCTTGATCCTCATTTGGTGAATAACATTCGTGAGAATCCCAGGTACACCAAAATGTCGCCCGAAGAAGTCCTTGGAAAATTCGTAAGCGGGCGAATGATGATCAAGGAAGCGAGGTACGTGGACGACGCTCTAAACGGTCCAATCAATGAGCCTCAACCCGTTGCTCTCAAGGCAACAAGGAGCAAGGAGGCGTTACCCAGCAAGGTAGCACAAATTGAGGCCGCCGGACTTAATGATGAAGAGATGGCCCTCATCATCAAGAGATTCAAGACAACGCTTAAGGGTCGCAAGGGACAGCCAAGCAAGACCAAAGCCAAGGGGAAGCGCTCATGCTTCAAATGCGGTAAGATTGGTCATTTTATTGCTAACTGTCCCGATAATGAGAGTGACCAGGAACACGGGAGCAAGAGGGAAAAGAAGAAAAATTACAAGAAGGCCAAGGGCGAGGCACATCTAGGAAAGGAGTGGGACTCGGATTGCTCCTCCTCCGACTCCGACAATGAAGGACTCGCCGCCACCGCCTTCAACAAGTCATCCCTCTTCCCCAACGAGCGTCACACATGCCTTATGGCAAGGGAGAAGAAGGTATGTAGTCGAAACTCTACTTATGCTTCTTCAAGTGAGGACGAATCTAGTGATGAGGATGAAATAGATTATTCATGTTTATTTAAGGGCCTAGATAGAACCAAGGTAGATAAAATTAATGAATTAATTGATGCCTTGAATGATAAGAATAGGCTTTTAGAAAAACAAGAAGATTTGTTGTATGAAGAACAGACAAATTTGTAGAAGCACAAAAATCTCATGCTTTAGAAGTTAAAAGAAATGAAATGCTTTCTTGTGAATTATCTTCTTGTCATGAGACGATTTCTAGCTTAAGGAGCATTAATGATGATTTGAATGCTAAGATAGAAATAGCTAGTAAATCAACAACTTGTGTAGAAAATGTTGTTATTTGCAATAGATGTAAAGACTTTGATATTGATGCTTGTAGTGAACACATAGCTTCTATTGCAAAGTTAAATGATGAAATGGCTAGTCTTAATGCCCAACTTAAGGCTAGCAAAAGTGATTTTGATAAACTAAAATTTGCTAGGGATGCCTACACGATTGGTAGACACCCCTCAATTAAGGATGGGCTTGGCTTCAAGAGGGAAGCCAAGAACTTAACAAGCCATAAGGCTCCCATCTCCGCCAAGGAGAAAGGGAAGGCCCCTATGGCAAGTAGTACTAAAAAGAACCATGCTTTTATGTACAATGATAGAAGACAGTCTCATAGGAGTTGTAATACTTTTGATTCACATGCCTATGACTCTTATGATATGTATGCTTCCAGTTCTTCCTATATGCATGGTAGAGATATGCCTAGGAAAAATATTCATCATGTGCCTAGGAAGAATATTGTTCATGTTCCTAGAAAAGTTATGAATGGTCCCTCTACAATTTATCATGCTTTAAATGCTTCCTTTGCTATTTGTAGAAAGGATAGGAAGATAGTTGCTAGGAAATTAGGGGCAAAATGCAAGGGTGATAAAACTTGCATTTGGGTCCCTAAGGAAATTGTGACTAACCTTGAAGGACCCAACAAGAGTTGGGTACCTAAGACCCAAGCCTAAATTTGCCTTGCAGGTTTATGCATCCGGGGGCTCAAGCTGGATTATCGACAGCGGATGCACAAACCATATGACGGGGGAGAAGAAGATGTTCACCTCCTACGTCAAGAATAAGGATTCCCAAGATTCAATAATTTTCGGTGATGGGAACCAAGGCAAGCTTGTCAAGCAGGTAAACAAGTGGGAGGAGCTCATCACAGCAAGAATGTGATGACCACTTCAAGACCTCTGGAGCTGCTGCATATGGACCTCTTCGGACCCGTCGCCTATCTGAGCATAGGAGGAAGTAAGTATGGACTAGTTATTGTTGATGACTTTTCCCGCTTCACTTGGGTATTCTTTTTGTAGGATAAGTCTGAAACCCAAGGGACCCTCAAACGCTTTCTAAGGAGAGCTCAAAACGAGTTTGAGCTCAAGGTGAAGAAGATAAGGAGCGACAATGGATCTGAGTTCAAGAACCTTCAAGTGGAGGAGTTTCTTGAGGAGGAAGGGATCAAGCACGAGTTCTCTGCTCCCTACACACCACAACAAAATGGTGTGGTATAGAGGAAGAACAGGACGCTCATCGATACGGCGAGGGCGATGCTTGGAGAGTTCAAGACCCCCGAGTGCTTTTGGTCGGAAGCCGTAAACACGGCTTGCCACGCCATCAACAGGGTCTACCTTCACCGCCTCCTCAAGAAGACCTCATACGAGCTGCTAACTGGTAACAAACCCAATGTATCGTACTTTCGTGTATTTGGGAGTAAATGCTACATTCTAGTGAAGAAGGGTAGGAATTCCAAATTTGCTCCCAAAGCTGTAGAAGGGTTTTTATTAGGTTATGATTCAAATACAAAGGCGTATAGGGTCTTCAACAAATCATCGGGTTTGGTTGAAGTCTCTAGCGACGTTGTATTTGATGAGACTAATGGCTCTCCAAGAGAGCAAGTTGTTGATCTTGATGATGTAGATGAAGAAGAGGTTCCAACGACCGCGATACGCACCATGACGATTGGAGATGTACGGCCTCGGGAACAATTGGAGCAAGATCAACCGTCTTCCTCAACTATGGTGCTTCCCCCAACTCAAGATGACGAACAGGTACCTCAAGTGGAGGCGCATGATCAAGGGGGAGCACAAGATGTTCAAGTTGAAGAGGAAGAAGCACCTCAGGCACCTCCAACCCAAGTTCGAGCGACGATTCAAAGGGATCATCCCGTCGACCAAATATTAGGTGATATTAGCAAGGGAGTAACTACTCGTTCAAGATTAGTTAATTTTTGTGAGCATTACTCATTTGTCTCTTCTATTGAGCCTTTCAGGGTAGAAGAGGCCTTGCTAGATCCGGACTGGGTGTTGGCCATGCAGAAGGAACTCAACAACTTCAAGCGCAATGAAGTTTGGACACTGGTGCCTCATCCCAAGCAAAATGTTGTGGGAACCAAGTGGGTGTTCCGCAACAAACAAGACGAGCACGGGGTGGTGACGAGGAACAAGGCTCGACTTGTGGCAAAAGGTTATGCCCAAGTCGCAGGTTTGGACTTTGAGAAGACGTTTGCTCCTGTGGCTAGGCTAGAATCAATTCGTATCTTGCTAGCATATGCCGCTCACCATTCTTTCAGGTTGTACCAAATGGATGTGAAGAGCGCTTTCCTCAATGGGCCGATCAAGGAGGAGGTGTACGTGGAGCAACCCCCTGGCTTCGAGGATGAACGGTACCCCGACCACGTGTGTAAGCTCTCTAAGGCGCTCTATGGACTTAAGCAAGCCCCAAGAGTATGGTATGAATGCCTTAGAGACTTTTTAATTGCTAATGCTTTCAAGGTTGGGAAAGCCGATCCAACTCTTTTCACTAAGACTTGCGATGGTGATCTTTTTGTGTGCCAAATTTATGTCGATGACATAATATTTGGTTCTACTAATCAAAAGTCTTGTGAAGAGTTTAGCAGGGTGATGACGCAGAAATTCGAGATGTCGATGATGGGCGAGTTGAACTACTTCCTTGGGTTCCAAGTGAAGCAACTCAAGGACGGGACCTTCATCTCCCAAACGAAGTACACACAAGACTTGCTAAAGCGGTTTGGGATGAAGGACGCCAAGCCCGCAAAGACACCGATGGGAACCGACGGACACACCGACCTCAACAAAGGTGGTAAGTCCGTTGATCAAAAAGCATACCGGTCCATGATAGGTTCTTTGCTTTATTTATGTGCTAGTAGACCGGATATTATGCTAAGCGTATGCATGTGTGCTAGATTTCAATCCGATCCTAAGGAGTGTCACTTAGTGGCAGTGAAGCGAATCCTTAGATATTTAGTCGCTACGCCTTGCTTCGGGATCTGGTATCCAAAGGGGTCTACATTTGACTTAATTGGATATTCAGATTCCGACTATGCTGGATGTAAGGTTGATAGGAAGAGTACATCAGGGACGTGCCAATTCTTAGGAAGGTCCCTGGTGTCATGGAACTCTAAGAAACAAACTTCCGTTGCCCTATCCACCGCTGAGGCCGAGTACGTTGCCGCAGGACAGTGTTGCGCGCAACTACTTTGGATGAGGCAAACCCTCAGGGACTTTGGCTACAATCTGAGCAAAGTTCCACTCCTATGTGATAATGAGAGTGCCATCCGCATAGCAGAAAATCCTGTTGAGCACAGCCGCACAAAGCACATTGACATCCGGCATCACTTTTTGAGAGACCACCAGCAAAAGGGAGATATCGAAGTGTTTCATGTTAGCACCGAGAACCAGCTAGCCGATATCTTCACTAAGCCTTTAGATGAAAAGACCTTTTGCAGGCTGCGTAGTGAGCTAAATGTCCTAGATTCGCGGAACTTGGATTGAATTGTAGCATACATGTGTTTATGCCTTTGATCATGTTCATTCTGCATTTTGTTGCTTATTATGGTGCTCAAGTTGTACAAACACTCCCTGGACCTCACAAGTCCGTTGCAAAGGATGCACATTTTCAGGGGAAGATGTGTTACAACTTGACCCTTTGAGACTAACCATGTGCTTGAGTTTGATGATTTAGTCTCGAAGGAGATTTGAAAGGGAAAAGGTGGACTTGGACCATGAAAGACTTCCACTGCACTCCGATGAAAAGAGTAACTTTTCCAAGTTCATCTTTATACTCTTATTGCCTTTGTACTCTTATTTGAAGATTTTGGTGAGGCAATGGGGGTAAAGGGCCAAGATTGATCCCGTTTTGGTGCTTGATGCCAAAGGGGGAGAAAATAAAGGCCAAAGCAATAGATGGATCAGCTACCACTTGAGAAATTTTGAAAATAGTAGATTAGAGCTTTTGGGTGTCAAAACTCTTTTACTGTCTCTTATGTCAAAAGTTGGCCTCTTGTGGGGAGAAGTGTTGATTATGGGAAAAAGGGGGAGTTTTTGAAATCCTTGATCAAATTTCTTTGGAAAACCTCTCTTTATGTCTCTACAAGTGGATTTGACTTAGAGATAGGAATTTGAGTTTGATTTGCAAAAACAAACCAAGTGGTGGCATAGAGTGATTCATATATGTCAAAACAATTTGAGTTCTTATTTGAATCGATTTTGTATTTGTTCTACTTGCTTTATATTGTGTTGGCATAAATCACCAAAAAGGGGGAGATTGAAAGGGAAATGTGCCCTTGGGCCATTTCTAAGTATTTTGGTGATTTAGTGTCTAACACAAGTGTTTGGATGTAAAATGGTGGACAAAGTACAAACCAAGGATAAAGGTATGTTTCTCAGACTTAGTACATTGTTTTAGAGACTAATGTGTTGTGTCTAAGTGCTGGAAACAGGAAGAATCAAATTGGAAATGAGATGGCTTTGTTCAGCCAAGTCTGCTCAGTCTGGGAGCACCGGACTGTCCGGTGGTGCACCGGACAGTGTCCGGTGCGCCAGGCTGGCTCGAGCAAAGTGTCCGCTCTCGGGAATTCACCGGCGACGTACGACTATAATTCAACGGACTGTCCGGTGTGCACCAGACTGTCCGGTGAGCCAACGGTCGGCCGCGCGATCTGCGCGGGACATGTGGCCAAGGCAACGGCTAGAAGGGGGCACCGGACTGTCCGGTGTGCACCGGACATGTCCGGTGCGCCAATGGCTCTCTGGCTGCCAACGGTCGGCTGCGCCAGTTAAGGAAAGAAATCTGGCACTGGACAGTGTCCGTTGTGCACCGGACTGTCCGGTGCGCCAGACGACAGAAGGCAAGATCAGCCTTCCATGATTGCTCTCAACGGCTCCTAGCTGCCTTGGGGCTATAAAAGGGACCCCTAGGCGCATGGAGGAGAACACCAAACATTCCTACAACATTCCTAAGCACCAAGACATCGATTCCGCGCCTTTGATTCTTTGTGATAAGCAATTAGAGCTCTAGTTGAGTGGTGAACTCATTGAGTTGTGTTGTGAGCTCTCATTGCGATTTGTGTGCGTGGCGTTGCTGTGATTTCTTGTCTTGAGTGCGTTGCTAATCCCTCCCTTGCTCCGTGCTTCTTTGTGAATTTCAAGTGTAAGGGCGAGAGGCTCCAAGTTGTGGAGATTCCTCGCAAACGGGATTGAGAAAAAGCAAGCAAAACACCGTGGTATTCAAGTGGGTCTTTGGACCGCTTGAGAGGGGTTGATTGCAACCCTCGTCCGTTGGGACGCCACAACGTGGAGTAGGCAAGCGTTGGTCTTGGCCGAACCACGGGATAACCACCGTGCCATCTCTGTGATTGATTTCTTGTGGTTATTGTGTTTTGACTCCTCTCTAGCCACTTGACAATTATTGTGCTAACGATTAACCAAGTTTTGTGACTTAAGTTTTCAAGTTTCACAGGATCACCTATTCACCCCCCTCTAGGTGCTCTCACTCCCTCGACCCTAACGAATAAGTGGTTTCAACCTTTTCTTCGACGATTAAAATATATTAACTTTAATCAAATTTATATAATAAAATAATAATATTTATGATATGGATAAGTATCATTAGACTCTTTATCAATTATGTCTTCGTAGTATACCTATAAATATGTGTGAAGACCCCCTTGTTTTGGGGCAAGTGTATTTTTCTCTTGACTATAGGTGTGGCCTATAAATACAGAGGGTCGTTACTACTTCGAACAATTAATGGTCGTTTGCTCCTAATTTTATTATCGTCATATTCCATTCATCATAACACAATCCTCACTTTCCATCTAACCTATCGGACATCATCGACCTTCTCCATGCTATACTATTCAACGAGGGTAGGATATTGAGTGAAATACCCATAATTGGCATGTCTGTGGACCCCATGGCACCACCCATCTAGGGCTTGTTCGGTTTGGAGGGGTTTAAGGGGGATTGGAGGGGATTAAATCCCCTCCTATTTAAATTTGTATAGAAGGGGATTGAATCCCCTTCAATCCCTCTCAATCCACCCCTAACCGAACAAGCCCCTAATCGGCCATGCATGGATCCTCGTAGACCCAACATTGTAGACACTCCACTAAAGGCTACTTTGAAACCTTAAATTCCCTTCGGGATTAGAGAGGATTGAGGTATAAATGAACTAATTTCCTGTCCAATCCTCTTCAATTTCGAAGTGAATTTGAGTTTCCAAACTAGCCTTAAAGACACCCTACTAAAGGTTTGTTCGGTTAAAGGTAAATTGAGAGGGATTAGATGAAATTAAATCCCCTCCTAATTGAGAGGTGGATTGAGGGAGATTAAAAGAGGATTTAATACCATCCATTTCCCTTCAATCCACTCCTAACCGAACAAGTGATATATATAATTGATCATATTTCATTTGTTATTAATGTAAAACATTATCAATTATACGCATTGTTAGATATAAAAAATGTTATATATACACTAAAATGAATATATTTATACAACGAACGATCTCCTGACAAGATAATTATTTATTTTATAAACTATTATATTAAAACATCGTTACATGTAAATTTAACGAGTCACTACGGGGAATAGGTATAGAGAATGTTTCCCATCTCCATCCCGTTTAACCGGCGGGGAAATTAGAGAAGAAACTTCACTATCCTCACCCTTTAGAGCTTGTTTGGGAGTAAAGGTAATGAAGTGGATTGAAGGACCTATAATCCTCCACTATTCAATTTTAGATAGCAAGGGATTATAGTCCTATCAATACCTTTCATTTCACTTGCTTCCAAACAAGCCCTTAATGAAAAAATTTCCTACGAAGAATAAAAGATCAGATCCCATTACCATCTCTACTCCACACACAGAATAGTCGGGAAATGGCTATGTGCCAGGCTGTTTTGCAGCAGCCAGCAGTGGTCAAACCTCGCCGGCTTTCTGGCGCGGTCAGCGTCGTCGTCGATCACCGACACATGGGTCAGCATGTGCATGCTCATCTGCTGCGGTGCTGTCCCCCACTCTCTCAGTCTCACTGACGAGATGCTTCTGCAAACCCTTTTTCTATGTATGGATAATATAATATCGTCAACGAAGAACACATGTGTCTGCTACTACCAATAATCATCATGGCCCTCGTCACCTTAGCTACTCCGATCCATGCATAAATACACGTGCTCCGCGCCCGCAGTCTTCACCCATCAACCCACACTCCAGCACATAGCAATGGCGTTCACGCGGCGGCGTCCGTGCGGCATCCTCCTCCTCTCCCTGCTGGCGGCATCCGGCTCGCTGTCGCTGGCCGCCACCGGCCCGGGCGACGTGGCCGTCTTCTGGGGCCGGAACAAGGACGAGGGCACGCTGCGCGAGGCCTGCGACACGGGCACCTACACCACCGTCATCATCTCCTTCCTCCGCGGCTTCGGCCACGGCGCCGCCTACTACTCGCTCGACCTCTCGGGCCACCCGCTCGCGGGCGTCGGCGCCGACGTCAAGCACTGCCAGGCCAAGGGCATCCTCGTGCTCCTCTCCATCGGCGGGCCGCCCAACACCAACACCGGCGCCGGCGCCGGCTACTCCCTCCCGTCCGCGCGGGCGGCGGCGGACCTCGCCGCGTACCTGTGGGACGCCTACCTGGGCGGCTCGCGCGCGGGGCTGCGCCGCCCGTTCGGCGACGCGGCGCTGGACGGCGTCGACCTGTACATCGACCAGGGCGGCGTCGACGGCCACTACGACGAGCTGGCCAGGCGCCTCTACGCCTACAACAGGAGCTACCGCGGCAGGCTCGGGGTGACGCTGACGGCCACGGTGCGGTGCGCGTACCCGGACCCGCGCGCGCAGGCGGCGCTCGCCACGGGGCTCGTCTCCCGCGTCCACGTCCGCCTGTACGGCGACCTCAAGTGCACCTGGTCCGACCGGGAGGCGTGGGAGAAGTGGGCCGCGGCGTACCCGGCCAGCCGCGTGTTCGTCGGCGTCGTGGCGTCGCCCGAGGCGGACAAGGACGCGTACATGTTCCAGAAGGACCTCTACTACAACGTGCTGCAGTTCGCCCAGAAGGCGCCCAACTACGGTGGCCTCATGATCTGGGATAGGTACTACGACAAGATGAACCACTACATCAGCAGCAGCTAATAATTAAGCTTCCCATCCACATCCATCCACATCCACCCGGTTTATCACCTAATATATAATAGTATTATTGTATTTTTCTTCTTAACTTTATAATACACTGTAATGTAATAATGTGATGATCTGATGATCCACCAACGGAATAAAATGGTCAGCTTCCAGCCGGTGGGCCGCGCCACTCCGTCGCCTGGTCTCTGGGCCTGCAGCGCCGCGCCGCTCCTGGCTCGCGCGCGCGGAGCGACCTGCACCGCTACGTCTTGGGCCTGTCCGGGCTGGGCCGCCTCCTCGGCTGCTCTGCCTGGACTCAGGCTTAGGGACGATAATGGGCCCCGATCCCGATTCCTCGTGGTGCATGTTTTCCCTATTAAGATTAGCTCAAATTGATAAAATAAAAACAAGATTAATAATAACCAAAAGCGAAGGAATCAAAACAGCAACAGAAGCAACAACGCCTCGCAAGACAAAGGCGCGTGATTCAAGGAGAGTAAAGGGAGAAACTGAAAACTAACAGCCAGTAAAAGTTGCGGCCACCAAAGAAAACTGTGTGCCCCTTTTCTCCTTAAACTAAGGAAAAAAGTTATCATGCCGAACAAAATAGGATTCCTTAAGATAAGATAAGATATGGCAGAAAAAAAAAACTATGACAACCTCCTTATATCAAGGGCTGTAGTATGGAAACTTAAATCTACTTGGAGATTCCCGGTGTTTGAGTCAGAAAATGAGCTAATTTCCCATTATTCAACAACTTCAAGTAACGATGTCAACAAGTCCTACGCTCAGAATAAGAATATTGCTAGTCTTTGATCACTTAGTAGAAAAATCCTCGAACCATGTCCTCCACATCACTGGCAGGGGGCATCACCGCCCGCGCTACAACAGTCCAGCTGAAGGAAAGGGTGGCGTGTAGGACGTAACCTGGAAGCGATTTGTTTAACTAAGCGATCCCATTTCGCTCTGCTCCAATTTGTACATTGACCCGTTACAATTCGTATTTATGGGAATTCCGATCGTTTTCGATTTTTATTCTTCATAAATGTGGAAATTGGATGGAAACAATATGGGTGTTTTCTGACTGTTTTCACTTTTCCCGTTTTTAGTCATGATATCCCGCTTTTATTCACATATAATATCCTATTTTAGACAATATAATGAACAAACCATAGACAACTATGTCACATCACAACAAACTAATCCATAATTAATTATTTTCTTTCGTACCCATATGTATATTATAATATATTGCTTTTATATGTCTAGATGAGATGTATCAATCAATTGCAATACTACTTTATTTTTATACTCTATGCGTCAATGTTTTTGCTTTTTATGTCTGATTTCAATCCGTTATCTATTTATTCTGTTCGTTTTGGTTCTTTTTCGCTATACCGCTAGTCCGTTTTCGACCCCGTTTCTAAAATAAAATGTGACAATGAAAATGGAATAGGAATTATCCCAACTAACCCCATTCATTTTCATCCCTAGTGCTGAAACAGTCCTTGCTGTGTTATGTTACGTAGTTTGCATTTCATTTTTGTAGATAGCGTTGACATGTTAAGATGATACATGGATACATAAAACTAACGTGAAAGGTTAAAAATCCTCGGTGTGTGAAACATAATTCACTATTTCGAAATAGTTTACAATTCAAGAGTGTTTGAGAAGATAACTTGACCTTCTTTTGACTTTTGTACTTCCCCGTTTTGCATTCTCTTTTAATTCCATGGTTCCATATATAGCACAAATTAAATGAATGGAACAACTGGAGTTCACTCTAAAGTTAATTAACTATTCCATAACAATAAATTATAGTCAACAAAACTTGTGTGCTATCAGTTTCACATCACTAAGGCTAACTCCAACAAGGATATGTAAAAATGGGAATCCAAGTACACGTTTGGGTTATACAGTCACCAGAAGGACGAGACCCAAATGTTTTCATGTCCAACATGGTATCCAGATACACGTTTGAAAAGATGATCATCCATATAGAGGTACTATCCCACATCACATCTAAAATGAGTATCAGGTATAGGTAACCTATTGGAGATGCTATGATGCCATTTAGATATCTTTAATGGGTTTAGTGCCCTAATAGGTAATTTGTTGGAGTCAGCCTAATGCATTAGTAGGTAGTATAGAGTTGTTGCTTGTACGTGTTAGACTTGTTGATGAGGATATGATTATAGTGCCAATAATATTGGTGGCACAAAACATGGCACACACCAAAATGCTAGAATGCGTGGATTAGACCGATAAGGTTGCAACGAGCTCATGAAAGCTGGACCATCTCATATGCACTACTAGACCATCCAACATCCTAACATTTGAAAAACCTATAATGATTGGTTCAGGAGGGATACTGTAAGGGTTGGTGGACTTAGGGTTGTTGTAGGGTCACTAGGGCTATTTAGAGCACATCAAATAATCATTATAGATGCATAAATCAGAAGGGCACAAAAATAAAGTCTTATATTTTATGTGGGAAGCTACCTCCATCTATATTTCGTATAAAGCTATTACCCATTAAACGTCTATAGATGGGCATATAAATAAAGTCTTATATTTTATGTGGGAAGCTATCTCCATCTATATTTCGTATAAAGCTAATACCCATTGAATGTCTATCGCAATATGTAGACCATCTACATCACCCCACTAACTTTCCACATCATCTCCACTAATAGTTATGTTACTCCACTAACTTCCAAAATCTTAATGCAAATTATCCATGTCATCCCCACTTAATTTATATATCTTATGAAGCTAATGCCCACTATAAATCTATATCAACATGTGGGCCATCCACACCATCCTCCACTAGCACATGAAAGTTGGACCACCTAACATCATGGGATTTGCGAAAAAACCTACAATCACCAATTCAGGAGGGATCCTGTTAGGGTTTATGCAAGGCTACTTAGAACACATCAAACAGTACTTATAGGCATATAAATCATTATTACATAAAAATGATGTCTTAAGTTTTCTATGAGAAGCTATATATATATATATATCTTATAAAGCTAATACCCACTACTAGTCTATCTCAACATGTAGACTATCCACATCATCCACCACTAATTTTCAACATCATCTCCATTAATATTTATGTCAACCAACTAACTTCCAACATCTTAGTGCAAGCTATCCATGTAATCTCCACTTAATTTATATTTCATACAAAGCTGATATCCCACTACAAGTCTATCTCAACATGTAGGCCATCCACATCATCCTCCACTAGCTCATGAAAGCTAACCTTGTTGTATCACTACTAGACGGATCAACAAAATGGACACATTGGTTTCAAAGAAGTTAGGGAGTACATGTCACAAAATAAGACCATACTTACTAGCAAGACGGAAGCAACAATGAACAAGGTCAACATTTAGTGGTCTATTCTTTGCATCAAATTAGTCTTTCAAACTTTTGATCCATGTAACAAGTTATGCCACTTGATCTACCATATTCTAGTTTTTGCGGAAAACAAAACCTAGGAAAAAGAGAACTATCTACTCTGTCTCTGATAGTAGCTGCTACACTCAAATTTTATAAATATGATGGCGTGGATCATGCAGATGTTGGATCTACGGGAGCTACACAACAAAGAGATGTAGAGATTTATTGTGAATTCACCTCATAACAACAACTACCTTAGTTATATATATTAATTTCTTGTACATGTTGCCATCTCAAGCTATCTGTCTTTGCATTACATTGTGGCATCATGTTGGTCCGTTTTATGTTTTACTACTAAGTGAAAATGAGTTATTGTATAATCTCCTATTAAAAGTATTGATTGTTCGATGGCCATTCTCTATTGTTTGTCATTTGATCAAAACATGGAAAAGACATGACATTTAAAAATATGATGCATGGATACTTAAAACTAACACGAAAGGTTAAAAATCCTTAGTGTGTGAAACATAATTCACTATATCTGGAAGAGTTTACAAGTCAAGTGTGTTCCAGAAGATAACTTGAACTTCTTTTGACTTTTATACTTTCCCCTTTTTCATTTTTAATTCCATGGTCCTGTAGATAGGACAAATGAATGGGGGAACTAGATTTCACTCTGAAGTTAACTAACTATTGCACAACAATAAATTATAGTCAATAAAACTTATGTGCTATGAGGTGCACATCACTAATGCATTAGTAGGTAACATAGAGTTGATGCTTGTACATGACGACTTGTGGATGAGGTTATATTATAGTGCCATGAATAATATTGGTGACACAAAACATAAAACACACCAAAGTGCTACATTTTTGGATTGTAGATCAATAAGGTTGCAATGAGCTCATGAAAGCTGGACCATCCAACATCCTAGCATTTGCCATAAAACCTATAATCATTGGTTCAGAAGGGATATTATAAGGGTTGGTGCACTTACGGTTGTTTTAGGGTCAACATGGTTATTTAGAATGCGTCAAATAATCATTATAGATGCATAAATTGGAAGGGCACAAAAATAAAGTCTTACATTTTCTGTGGGAAGCTATCTATATCTATCTCTCTTATAAAGCTAAAACCCAATATAAGTCTATCTTAATATGCATGCCATCCTCATTACCCCACTAACTTCAACATCATCTCCACTAATAGTTATGCTACCCCACTAACTTCCAACATCTTAATGCAAGCTATCCACATCATCTCCACTTATAATTTATATATCTTATAAAGCTAATGCACACTATAAGTCTATCTCAACATGCAGGCCATATACATCATCCTCCACTAGCACATGAAAGCTGGACCATCTTATATGCACTACTAGACAATCTAACATCTTGAGATTTTTTAAAAAAAATCTATAATCACTGGTTTAGGGATACCATTAGGGTTGGTGCACTTAGGGTTGTTGTAAGGCCAGCAAGGCTACTTCGAACGCCTCAAGTAATCCTTATAGGTGCATAAATTATTACGGCTTAAAAAATAAAGTGTTATATTTTTTATGAGAATATATCTATATCCATCTCTCTTATAAAGCTAATATGCACTACAAGTCTATCTCAACATGTAGGCTGTCCACATCATCGACCACAAATTTTCGACATCATCTCCAATAATAGTCATGTCACTTCACTAACTTCCAACATATTAATGCAAGCTATCCACATAACCTTCCATTATTTTACATTTCATACAAAGCTAACATCCCACTACAAGTCTATTTCAACATGTAGGCCATCCACATCACCTGCACTAGCTCATGAAAGCTAGACCATGTTGTATCACTACTAGACCATCTAGGATTGTATGTTTTCCCAAAAAAATATACAACAAATGGTTCATAAGGGGTATCACTAGGGTTGGTGCATTTATGGTTGTTATATGGTCAGCAAGGCTACTTAAAATGCCTCAAATAATCCTTATAGATGCATACATCAGAAAGGCATTAAAATAAAGTCTTAAGTTTTTGTGGGAAGCTATCTTTATCTATATCTCTTATAAAGCTAAAACCCACTACATATCTATCTCACATGTAAGCCATCCACATCATCTACCACTAACTTTCAACATCATTTCCACTAATAGTTATGTCATCCCACTATCGTCCAACTTCTTAATGCAAGTTATCCACATAATCTCCACTTAATTTATATCTCTCACAGACCTAATACCCACCACAAGTCAACCTTAACATGTAAGCCATCCACATCATCCCCACTATCTCATGAAAGCTAAACCATCCAGTAAGCACTAACAGACCATTTAGGAGGGATGCTAATAGGGTTGGTGTACTTCCACCTCCTTCAAAAGATTCTCCTTTTCAACATAAGACTCTTGACCTAACCCCTAAGGGTACTCATTGATCTCTCCCAAAGAGCACATGTGACTAGGACCTTCATGTCTGCTGATTCCGTAATGTTATAACTCTACAATAGACAGAACAAATCTAAAATGATTTCCACAAGAAATAACAATTGTACCAACTTTGAAGAGCTAATCAACTTGATATGATTGCTAAAGATCCAACCATACCATCTAGGTAATGTCCAACCATTCCAAGTGATCATTGAACACCTCTATAAAAGGCAACAAGTTCAAGAAATGAGAAAAAAAATCAACCTAGCAAGCTCATAGGGGATAACAACCTTCGACCAATTCAAATAGTCGATCAAATTCTTTCTCAATGTCACCTCCAATAACCTTCATGGTGCCTGCCAAAAAAGAAAGGTAACACAATACATCTATCAATCACCAAACTAACCAGCCAAAATAAGCAAGGATGCCTTCGTCCATGGGAGTAGTAGAAACACTATTATACCTTGAGGACCTATAGGGACCTCAATGTGAAGGTCACATCCTGGAGTCTTCGACTTCTCCACCTTGTCCACTTGGGATCTAACAACACTAGCATCCACGCTTCCATCATTTAAGCCATGGCTAGACCATGTGACTGAATCACACTTCCCCACTAAAAAAATGCTAGAACCACATGTAGAGCTAATGATCCACTACCTTGCTTGGATGAGCTTTTCTCCACCTCTCCACCCCAAAGGTCCACCTCTAGAAGGACAACCTTCATGGATTGACTATCACTGTCAACCTCAAGATCATTCTATTACATGGTAGTCTTTGAGCCAACAAATTGCTCAACAGCAGCAACACCACCACCACCACCACCATCTTCTAGCATACTAAACTACATATTGCTTCATCAAACATTAGTGGCAAATTGGTCATCAATTGCGCAACACTTTCAACCATAGAAGATGACCCTGCAATCTTAGCAGCAGTGCGCTCTGAGTGGCTTTCCCCTCACCTTGGTAGAATTAGCCTCAACAACCATATCAACGTCCTCCACATCATCCCTTGAAGGCCTTAGCCCTCTTAACCAAGGGACCATGAGTCATATACTTCCTTTTTCTTGCATCTGTTTTACTAGTGTTAACCTTAGACGTAGTAGCCTTCCCTTCATTGACCTTCTTGGTGAGAGAATTTGAAAGTTTCTTGAAGACCTCTTAGGGATTGTATTTTACCTTAAGATCTTCATACACCTAGATCAACTAAGGCATGCTGCTGACCATAGATCCTCAGGTGGTGTACTCTTTCTCAGAGACATCCCAAGATTTTCGCATGCCTTCAACATGTGCAAAGATAACAAAATCTATTTTTCCTCTTCTCTGAATACATGCAGACATATCCTCTCAAATGTCATGTCTTTTCTGATGAACCTATCAAAGGGCCAGACTAGCTTTAACTGCTAGAAATGCTTCAACCTAGTCCTTGACTCTACTATAATGAATTGCGTACCACAAGGCATCTTGCAGAACTCACATAAGTCCATGGAGCCATCTTCTCCATCTTATATGCTAGGATGAACCTAAGGACTTCCCACCTCCTTGAATCCTTCAAAGTAACCCTAGAGATCTTCACTTAAAACCAATACCAATTCTAGTTGTTTGTCCAACAATTGTGCTAAGGAAAATAGACGTCACACTTATCTTGCCCATAGCAGTACATCGCAGGTTGAAGGACTAGTTACCAAACTAATTTTCTGTAGCCACACCTTTGATAGTAATTTTCTTTGGCTATCTTGCCCATAGCAGTACATCGCAGGTTGAAGGACTAGTTACCAAACTAATTTTTCTTAGCCACAACTTTGATAGTAATTTTCTTTGGCTATCGCTAAAGCTCATAATGTGCATAAAACCAATCAATGTCTATTTTAAGTGGGATAGATTGTCCATTTTCTTTGGCTATTTTAAGTGGGGGAGATTGGCTATTTTAGGTGGGGAGATTGTCTATTTTAAGTGGGGTAGATTGTCTATTTTAACTAGGGGAGATTGTCTATTTTCTTTGGCTATCGCTAAACCTCATAATTTGCAAGAAGTCAAAAACTAATCTTTGAAAAGATCGTGGATGACATAGCTTACTTCTTAAACATGATTCCTTTTAAGATTCAAAGGGCAAAACCTTGCTCCATTAATTGCGATATTTTTTGGGTCTTAGTGATGACCTCAACGGCGACATGAACAACTACAATGCTCACCACCCAAGTCATATGTAGTTTTTATGTCATCCACATCTATTATAAATTGGAGCCGTCTATAAAAAGATCATTGTAGTAGTGTGAGGTGCCTATACACACCATTATTCATTTCACATAAATTTATCTTTTATTTGTCACTCTATAACCCTTATTTTAAAGCTTTACTTCTAAACTTAGCCACACATAATTCACGTAGACTATGCATTTTGTTTTATATTTCCTTTAATCATATTGAACACTAGGAACATTTTCTTTACTATTGCAATACTATGATTGCAATTGTGTTAGGTGCTGGTTTGCAATGTCTTGTTTTGAGATGTCTCTCTTTTGTTTGTTTTACATAAGAAAATAAAAGTTTGATTTTGTTGAGGGGGAGATAAATATGCTTTATCTTTATTACCATTATGTTTGGAATATTCTATTCGTTTTGCAATGCAACTATGGTTCGATCGTTGTCATCCACATTGGCTTTGCACCAATGCAATAAACATGAGATGAAGTAGGCATACATTTCACTTTCCATTATACCGCTTTAAAGCTCCCATTGTCTTGAATCCATTCCTACCAATATCCTACGTTGCTACCTATGCTCATGATTACTTTATTCAATGGATCAAGAAACCAACATCGGTGTGCATGTTCCTCAAACACATTTAGGCTAAAAACTTTGATGCACAAAACTTTGGTTTTTTGATTTGAGCTATTGGTGTTCAATTTGGATAAGTAAGTCACACATTTGTGTACACCTTAGGTCTTCTATCTTTGATGTCTGAGGAAGTCACATGGAACATGGTGGCTATGACCACCTTTAAAGAGACATGGGACATTTTGAAGAACATCCTGATCTCTTTTGCCACACCCATACTTGTGTAGTGCAGATATGGGTCGACCTCGCCGTCACTGCTTACTTCAGTAAGATCAAAGGTTATGCCTATGACCTTGCTATTATTGACACTTCTCCTCAAGATGATGGGGTGATCACCTACCTTTTGGCTAGTCTTAGTCCATATTATGACTTGTTTGCCACCTCAATGATCACCAAAAGTGAGGCACCCACTCTCGATGATGTTTATGCTCATCTACTGTCCTATGAGGCCTAGCAACTTCAACATCAATCTAAATTGCACCTCAACATCGGGGCTTCTGCCAATTTTGCTAAGCATGGTGGTTATTTTGGGCATGACTGTTCTCATGGTCGTTGTGGTCATGCCTAGGCACACTCATGTATGGAAGGGACACTGGGAAGTAGGTTGGAGGTTAGTGGTTTAAAATGCGATGAATGATATGCTTGTTGTCAATTGATCTTTTGTGACTAGAACAATAACTAGGTGATGGTAGGCTTCAGTTATCATAGGATATGTTATAACATCAATATGATGAGGCTAACTCTATCCTTTTGCATAACATTTATCTTTTGTTGGGTTTACATTTAATTATTCAATGCCTAATTTGCATGAAAGTTATGTTTGTATCCAATAGAAAATGTAAATTACTTAGTTCCATCCTAATGAATACAATAGAAACCCTAATACTCATGCAAAAAAGCTACAACTACATTGTGCTCTTGTGGTTCAAATTGAGTGCTTAAAGAGTAGTAACAATAGATCAAAAGATGAATAGGATGACAAGGTAAACTATTATCTAATACCACATATGCATCTCATTATCAACTTATTAAACATAGATGAGGTTGTTTCCCAAAAGGTCGATAAATATGGCCTGGATCTCATGGGTGCACGTATGGAACTCATTACGTTATATATATTTAGTTCATTGGAATTTTCCCACAAAGGGGAGTTCTTTCCATTTCAGATTGATGATAGTCATCGTTGCCTTAAACAAACATAATGCTTTGGCAATTCTATTTTGGAGGTTTTACATTCTCGAGAAAGTAAATACATAAATTTAAATCCTTATTACCAATATAATTACTTTGTGCCTCCATGACCTAAGTAGATTGATTCCCTTGATCCCATAATGATAATCAAATTTCCTTTAGGCAAAGTGCTATTTCACAAACTTTGCCAGCAACTAGTCAAACTATAAACAAGTTTACAACATAGAACTTGCATGACTATATTTGTATTGAAGGTTTCCACGAGGTGATATTGATTATTAGCAAATGATAATATATTGTACGAGAAATTAGGAGTCCATATGTACTTTTAGGACCTCTCCCAAAAAATACACATATTATTCAAGGATGTAAGGGGCACATGTGGTAGAGGCAAAATTGGCCTAGCAAAAGAAGAGCAAAATGAAGCCTTGGCTGAACATGTGATGCTTTTGTTACTCTACACCTTCCTATCGTTACAAAATAAGTAATATTGACCTAGAAAAACATTGGATCAACACCAACACATAAATTAACTCAATTTGTAGAATAAAACAGAACATAATTGGTTGCCTTTGTAATTTTCATTTTTCACCTCCCAAGAAACAAAACAAAACTCAATGGATTTGTAGTCATGGGAGATTCCTAACAAAACAGGAAAGGGAAAGGAGATAGTGACAAGATCATTTAGAAATACTTGATGTGGACCATCTCTTTATCTCCCTCTATTGAATTTACTTCCATTTAAAATGACAACAACACATAGGTGCATTGTTGGGTTCATATATATCATTTGAAGATTTGGCATGTCATTGCAGAAGAGCAAGGAGAATTTTGAAATGCCATAAGCCATATGGCACACTAATGACAGAAGTGCGCGTGGTGTGTCAAACATACTTATGACTATAAGTAAGTATTTACTTTTTATACTTATGACTATAAGTAAGTAAGAAATTTCCATTTTTAGAGCCTAGCAAATGCCGACACATTAAATAAATATAATATTGTAGCCATGCTATTTTGGAGAATTATATCTTGAGTAAATATAAAAAATTAAAGTTTTAGTATCTATAGAAGTATCTAGAACATAAAATTTATCTCTAACCACTACTATACATTTTCACTATAGAGGTGGTTGGATAGGCTCTATACCAGTCGCCTTTTTTTCATGAGGTGCCTCTATGAGTCATTATCCATAATTCACAAAGCCAGTATAGAAAAATAGCATCAGAAACTCTTTAAACTCTAGGAGACCCTACTATAAGGAAAGTGGGCCATGTTGCCTATTTATGTTTGATTTTTTGTTCAATGATGATCATGACCATTTGGGCTGATATTATTTGGTAGTGTTTTTGGATATAGTTCAAAGGATGCAAAGTGGACTTGGACTTAAGAAAAGTGGTGATCCGAGCGATCAACCCCTCAAACAAGACATTAGAAGCAATGTAGAACACCCAAAAGGTATATAAAAATTTTAAGATGCAAGATGGAACCAAGCCAGACATAAAGATTCACAAAGGAACAAATTTTTAAAAAGTGTTTACATGAGCATCAAACTGAGCAACAAACTGGACCTAAAGGGCATCAGACCATAGGTGACTAGACCTATAGAGATGTCTAGAGAGGTGTCAGACTAAGCGAGCACACGAGCATCAGACTATGCTATGCCACTATTCAATGTATAGAGGCATCAAACCGAGACGAAATAGAGGCATCGAAAAACCAAATCATGGTCTGATGGCTTATAGAGAGTTTCTAGAGAGAGATGTTGGCCATCAAATTGGACCGATGGTTGGCACTACAAAGATTTATTACTTTTTAAGATATACAACATTGATTTTGGTTATTTCTACATCCAAGGTCGTTAGAAGAATCTAGATTCAAATGTAAATTTTAATGGATAGATAATTTAAATTAAAAAGATGTATATTATAAATTTTATAAGTTTTAAGATCTATTTTAGCTTTGGTTGTTTTTGTATTAGAGGCTGTTTTGAAGAATTTAATTTTCAAATGTGAGAAACTCAAACAGTATTTTTCATGAATAGATAATTTTAAATGATAAAGTTGTCAACTACAAAGTTATTTAACTTTAAGGGATGTACAACTTTTGTTTTGGTCCAGTCTAGATCTAAAGTCATTAAAAAATTCGAACTTCAAACCTTATGAAAGTCAAATGTATTTTTTCATGCATTGCTAATTTCAAATGAAAAAGTTATCAACCACAACATTACATAAATTTTCATGATCTACAACATTCATTTTAGTTGTTTCTCCATCCATGGTAATTTGAAAATTTTGAATTTTAGATGTGAGAAATTAAAATGTAATTTTTCATGCATAGATGGTTTCAATTGAAAAAGTTATCAACTACAAAGTTGCATTTTTTTGAGATTTATAACCTCGGTTTTAGTCATTTCTCCATCCAAAGATGTTCAAAAAAACTTACAATGCAGCTCCTATTTATGGAGGCAACTAGAAATGAATTGTAGTGGTGGTGCAAACAGACCAGCCTCTAAAAATTAATTTCTAGAGGCACCTAAAAATAAAGCCACCTCAAAAAATAGAGACATTTGTAGGTGGCACTATGTAACAGCCACCTCTAAAAACCGAATTTTAGAGACCGCTTATTTTAAAGGACACTATAGAGGTGGTTGTATACTTACCGGCTTCTATAGCAAAAAAAACCTTCTATCTATGAAAATTAATTTTTAGTAGTGAATTCTTTGCAACTATTAGTTTATTATCATGGTCAAATCATTGATCACTACTCCTTTAATAAAATAGATGACATATCTGGTGCACATGGAAGCTTAGTGCACATGGTGCACATATTAAATCATCACTATCTATTTTAGATCTAACGTCTCTGGTTAATCATTGCAATTTACAAATAACACCTTCCACCACTACACCCCACTACGTCGGAGGGTGTCCTTAGCAAAATATACCAAACAACTAGAGACGTTAGATCTAATATGAGTGGTGATGATTTAATATGTGCACCATATGTACTAAACTTCCATGTGCACCAGATACGTTCTTAATAAAATAGAACCCATATGTTAAGCAAAAAACACAATATTCCATGTTACAAACACTCACCCAAACATTGAGTCCATAAATTTGTTGATTAACATATTGTGCCTAACATGAGTGCAGCACTGGATGCTTGATAGTGTTGGTTGTTGATGCCATTTGCCTCCTAATTGTGAGGACATGGAGTTTTGTTTGCGTCAAGAGCCTCCATTATATAATACCATAACTTATATACACTACGGGAAACAGTTAATTTTTGGCGGCATGTTGAAAATAGGCGTGTTGCCACCAAAAATATCTTTTTTTGCGGTAAACACTTATTTTCAGCGGTTTCAGCACGACGAATGTTTTCGCCATGGATAAGGGTTATATTCGGTGGCTACTGCTAAAAATAACCACCACACGACTAATTTTTGACGGTCGTATATAGCAGCCGAAAATTAAGTGTTTATTTTCAATGACCAATCTTGGCCACAGAGAATAACTTTCTTATTTTCGACAATTTTTTACCGTCCACCAAAAATAAGTTTTCTTATTTTCGGTAGTTTTTGTAGCGCCAGAAAATTATTCTACCGTCCTTATTTTTGGCAGCCATAAATAGATGCCAAAATTTATTCTATGCAGGAACTGAAATTTCCCCTAATTTTCAATTCATTCACATATACATATATCACCACAACCAATACATAACTTCAACAAATTCTGCGCTCGCCGGCGTGCACAGACGGCACGAGGACATGGTGTCGCGGGGGTGCAGTACGCCGTGAGGCCGAGTCGTGAGGTCACGACAGTTCACGAGGGAGCTAGGGCGTGGTGGCGCGTCGTGGGATGCATGTAGCACAATGGAGACGATGGCGTTGCGATGTGCAGGGCTGCGACGGGGAGCAGGGGGCGCAACCGGTGCATGGGAGAGTCGGTGGGCACGGAATCATAGGGCATCACATCGTGGGGGCATGATAGCGCGTGGGGGGTGGGGGAGGGGGAGCTGGGCCGTGGCGACGCAAGCAACACGCGGGGTAGCTGGGGGCGCGACCGACGCGCGGGGAGCACGGGGTGCGACCAGTGCGTGGAAGGCCAATGGGCGCGGTGGTGTCCAGGGGCGACTAGCCGAAGACGAGGAACCGACGGTGTGGATGTGGGAGGAAGACGGGGAAGTGAGCCCAAGTGCGTGTCCATGTTTGGTTATAAAGATAATTTTTGGCACCTTAAAGTTGCAGTCGAAAATTAAGGATAACTTTCGGCGGCTATTTGTCCAAGCCACTGAAATTTGCTTGTTGTCAAGGGCTAACCCTAGGATGTCAAAATTTAATCCATTAATTTCCACGGCATGCTGTTAGACACCAAATATTAATTTATTTTCACAAAATTTAATCCATTAATTTCCGCGGCACGCTGTTAGACACCGAATATTAATTTATTTTCGGCCACTGTGTGCTGCCGAAATTAATGGATTAAATTTTGGCAGCCTAGGCATTAGCCGCCGAATTTACGTGAGCTACTGAAAATTCACGAGTTTCCTGTAGTGATAATCTTGCTAATGTATGGATTGCACGTAATGAGGCTATGCTAAAATGTCAGAGAGGATATGGTGTTCTTCTGAAGTATTAGACCAAGGTCACATAGTCAAGATTTCAATATTTACACCTGTCGGAGAGTAAATCTCCGACCGGGTGGCGGAATGCACCCGCCCTAAATCCTAAGATGAGGAGGGGGCCTAAGCGTTTTGCATGTTGCTAGATTGTGGAAGAACACACAAGATGACATGAGGATTTAGAGTGGTTCAGGCCGCCGGAGCGTAATACCCTACTCCACTATGAGTTGTATTGAGTATGAGAGTCTATGAGCTTGAGAGCTTGAGTTGCGTCTAAGTTGGCTTGAATGAACCTGCCTTGTAATGTCGTGTGCCTTCCCTTTTATAGACCAAGGGAGGCACATACAAGGTTGCTGAGCCCCGACATGTGGGCCCAGAGACATAATAGAAGAAATACATGGAGCAACTAATGCAGATGACGCCTGAGAGATCTCCTGGTCCATGTTGTCGGCACCACGCGCAGTACTGATATGCAACGGTAGCTTCCTTGGTACGTACGAGCGATGATGAGTATAGTGCATGCGGCAGCATGGGCGTGCCGCCTGCCAATGGAATAGACAGGCATGCCACCTACCAGCGGAATGAACATGTCTCATTAAATGCTGAGGCGGCACACTGCTTGCCAGTGGAATGGACAGGTCGCTGCCTGACAGTAGAGCAGACAGGCCTCATTAAATACCGAGGCGGCACATCGCTTGTCAGGCGGCACGCCTTATCCGCAATAAATGCAGGGGTCGCGTAACCCAGAGGCCTTACGTCAGGCTCCGCCCACTGGCTTACGTCACGCATAGTAGACCACGTGGCGGCATCGGGACTCTGCCTGGGCGGGGAGCAGAAGCGTATGCAGACAGGTCCGCACTAGGCTGGGCCTGGACACGTGTCGACACCATACCCCTGCCTGGGTCCTGTTCAAGGCCCGTGTATGTTCCGTCCTGGGACCCTGGGACCCCACTGTGGGCGGCCCGGACCCCTTACAAGGGGGTCCGGATCCTATTCCAGGGGTCCGGCTTGCACACGTGGAGGTCCGGGACCAACCCTGGGGTTCGGACTGCATATCCAGGGATCCGGTGCTCTCCCATGGGGGTTCGGACCACTGTTGATGTCTTGGAGTATATCACCTTCTTTGGACATGTGGCGGCTCCGGACCCGCCCACGTGGTGGAGTCGGGCGCTGCTGTGGACCCAGAATAGCCGCCTGAGACTAGGGCGAGCCGTGGCTTGGTCCCACACGCAGCACTCCTTCCACGCGACTAAGGGATAGCCGCACGGGTTCTTCGTCTTTGTATAGTAGCAGGGGGTACCCCTGTTTCAGGGTACCGACAGTGGCCCCCGGGCCCACCTCAGGGGAGGATACGAGCCTACAGGTGGGGCCAAAGCTTGATTGGCGATTGGCGCGCTGCTTCCGTGCGCTTGCTGACGTAATTACTGCCAGCCCGCCTTGGTCATGCCAACTGCCACGTCTGTCCTCGTGGCTGACTAGACCCGCGGCCCCATGCTTGATGGTTTCGCCGGGCCATGCACGAGGCGCCTCGATACCGGTGCCTTGGTTTAAAAACTCACCTTCTGTGTCTTCTACGATGGCCCCGAGGAGGTGCAGTACTGGCGCGAGCGGCGGTTCGACTTCTCTGCACCCAGGAGCCGGCGCCCAAGGAGGATGACTGGTGGGCCCGAGCCCCAGTGTCAAAGATTGGGCCGTTGGTTTTGGCGGAGATGAAGAGGCGCACTACCGCGGGCGGCGGTTCGCTCCTCGCGTGGCGGTTCGCCTTCTTCGCACTCGGAGACCCGCACACCAGCTGTATGACTTGTGGACCCGGGCCCCCCGTGTCATAGGCTGGGTTGCTTCGGTGCGCGACGGGCGAGATTTCCTACGGCGTCTCGGGGTGCGAGCAAGGGAGTCTTCCTTGAAAAGGGATTCACCCCGCGTGCAGCGGTTACGCTTTCGCATTTTCTCCCAACTACCGCGCCCTTTCGCCTTCGAGCTTTGCTTTCCGCCGCCACAGTCGCCATGGCCTCGCTAGTCCATCCCGAGCGTTTCCAGTCCAAGGTGGCACTCAACTTGATGCGCAACCTGCTCGGATGGGGTGTGCCGGCGTTCGCCGGAAGGATCCGCGCCGGTGCCTCTCCCCTCGGCGATCTCGCCGCCAGGGAGTTCGTGCTCTTCATCTCCTACCTCTCCTGTGGGTTGGTGCTGCCGATCTCGCCTTTCTTCCTGCTGTTGCTAGAGGAGCTCGGCCTCCAACTTCAGCACCTCACGCCCCACTCCATCCTCCAGGTGGCCATCTTTGCCCACCTCTGCGGGATGTTCGTGGGGATGGCGTTTCTTCCGCCAGCGCACGGACGAAAGGGTGTTGCGCAGCGACCCTCCGGAGATGGAAAGCGAGTTGAGCTGTGGCTCCATCTTTCACATGAACTTCGTTGCCTCTTGCAGCGGCCTTGTTAGCTCCTCCCTGAACTTCACCGGCACCTCGTGGTACGTCTCCATGAACTGGTCCAGCTCCGTCTCAGCGGCCAGGCCCCGAGCGCCGTGCGCTGCCGCGCCACCATCTCTTTGGCTTTAATGGCCTCGACGTTGCCTTCGCCTTGACACACGCATCGAGGAGGCCGCCTGTAATACCCACTTTGTGAGAAATGTATAAAAAGAGAAATTATAGTACTTTATATGTGTTATCAATGTTCATCATCACATGTGAACACCATTTTTAAAAACAAATAATTAATAAAAGAATATATACCATTAATTTATGCATCATGCTGGATTTTATTTTGTGTGCATTTTGTGACAACATAGAATAAGGTGAAAAGAAATATATTAATACCCAAATGGGAATTTAAGATCTAAAAGAAATTCTAGGATTTGGAAAGAAAGAAAGAAAGATTATGCAATACAAAATGATCTCATTAAATAACTTCATCACATGAGGATATGACCAAATTGTAGGGTTAATATGAGTTTAAATTGGCACTTAATTTTGAATTCTAAATTTGGATTCAAAATAGTAGAGAATAAAGGAAAAAAACTGAAAATAAAATTAAATAGAAAAAGATAAAACCATACCTGGGCTCGCTGCACCGATTCTGGCCCATTTGGCCTTGCATCCGTGCGGCCCGGGGCGTATGGACGGTGCCGACAGGTGGGCCCTATGCCGTCAGGATCTCCTTCTTCCGCGCAACAGCCCGCGCATCGCGCGCACAGAGCGCGAGTCCGTCGCCGCGGACTCCGTGGGCACGAGCTCAACCACCTCCGCGATCTCCCCGGTTCCGTGGCGCGTAGGATGCGGACCCCCCTCCTTTCCGGGTATAAATCCAGGCACCTCGACCACTTTGTCATCCGCGAACTCTAGAAACCAACGGAAGGAAGAGAGGAAGAGATTGAGGCAGGATCTCCGCGGTCATCGACTTGCTGCGCCGTTCGGGGCTCGGTTATTGCTCTACGGGGATCGGCGTCGGGCCACGAAGCGCTAGGTGTCGTCGGTGGGCGACGAGGAACCTCGTGGCCACCAGAATTTCTCGCCGTCGCCATAAACCCGCGCTGCACCGTCGGCGGGCGTTCTCGTGGCCCAACTGCTGGTAAGAAACTTCCCTTCATGTTCAGCGTCATCTCGGCTTTGCGTAGAACGTATTGGTGGGGGTTGGGGGGCACTCGAGCGCCGGGGCGCGGTCTCTGGTGAGCGCGCCGCCGTGGGAGGGATGATGGTCCGCCACCGTGGCGTGCTTCCGGGGAGGAAGAAAGCCCTTGCGCCGTTCATCTATGGATGGGCGATCAAGATTAGATCAGGA
The DNA here is from genome assembly GCF_902167145.1 of Zea mays. Taxonomy (NCBI): domain Eukaryota; kingdom Viridiplantae; phylum Streptophyta; class Magnoliopsida; order Poales; family Poaceae; genus Zea; species Zea mays. The sequence continues at coordinate 7,676,982 of NC_050099.1, forward strand.
AACCATTAAGCCCAGACCGTCCGATGCTAGTTGAACGCTTGGGATCATGCCCGTACTTACCCCTTCGCGTTATAGAATCTGAACCCTTGATATCAAATCCTGCGTCCAGGGTCACATACCCCTTTCACGATCTAATCCTGACCGCAGAACGTGATCCAACGGCTCACATCCAACCGTACCCCTTTGGCCAGGAAGTTTTTGTTAAAGAGCCCCTGCAGAAAATAGAAATAAACCCGCCGTCCACTTTAGGGTTTGGCTGAGTCTGTGGATTACTTATGTTTTCACCCCTGCACTTCTGTTTATTTAGCGCACAGTCCAGACACCTATTAAAACCAGGAAATTCATTTAGAAGATGGTTTTTCAGTTTAAATTAATTGCAGAAACATATTAAATTCCTAGAAAATTCATATTAGGTTAAAATTGACCCATTTTGGTTCCTATAATTTTATAATATTATTGTTTATCATCTAGTACCACTGTGTTGACATGTCTGTCACATTAAAATTTATATCCCATTTAATCTTGTACAAAACACATAGAATCTTCAGAAAATCGTAACTCCTCCGTTTTAACTCCGATTTAATCCGTTCAAGTTCCGTTAGTCTCGTAGCAACGCGTAGATCATTATCATGCAGTATGTACTTATGTATGGTGTGATGTTAATTTTGTCTATACCATGTCTGTTTGTATTGCCACGACTAGCGTGAGGTCACGAGAATCTGAAGATCATCCTGGTACCTGGAATCTCAAGTCCCAGGCAAGTTGTGCCCTTGATCACTTCTTTTTACCTAGTCATGTTCTGATTAATCATAATGATCTGCATAGGTTAATTTTGATGGGACCCAATAGGTTACCCCAGTTTGATTATCTTTATACCTTGATTACCACCACACTTTTTGGGTAGTACCTGCTATTGCTTTATGTGGTTATGGGTATGGAGATACATTTTATTCATGATTATACTTTTATTATCAATTGTTATTTACTGTTCATGATAAGATCATTATGTTAATTGGAACATGGAGAACCACCCGAGAAAACAGTGCTACCACAAGGGTTTATGGACGCCCTTGGCTGATTAATTAGGAAAGCTAGTGGAGGACTACCTTACCCGAAAGGGGCAAGGGCAGTAGGGGAGTGGTCAGTGTAGGGAGGTCCTTGGTTGATTTTGCTGCGATGGCGGTCAGGCAAGAACCCTGCATTGGAGCTTCCTATAAACTGTAGCGGGTTTTCTGAAGCTAGTGGAACTTTGTAAAGGCCTCGTAGTGTTACCCTGCCTCGCCTCCTCGGTAGAGGTGTATGGGAAGTCGCGATCCCTTGGCAGATGGGTAACATGACTTGTGGGTAAAGATGTGCAACCTCTGCAGAGTGTAAAACTGGTATACTAGCCGTGCTCACGGTCATGAGCAGCTCGGACCCTCACATGATTAAATTATGGAACTTAAATTCAATTTGTCATATGCATTGCATTGCAGGTGATGTTGTTACTTTTGTTCTATTACTTAATTGGGTTGGTGTTGGGGACCTTCGGCGTCCGAAGGTCCTCAAAAACAGGATTTAACAGTATTTCTGTAGTACAATGTGTGAACAGGTACCCTCGGACTAAAGTCGGCATTGCAGTAGACCGGAATAATACGAAGGTTGATACAGAGCCGAAGGTGCGAGCAGGAAAGCTTCGGCGTAACAGCAAAGAGTGGAACCGACTTAAAGATGAAAAGGCTATTCAGACCTCGATAGACTACTATAGAGTTATTATCAAAAGTAAAGGGCATGAATGTAATTTTGTAAGGGCTGTGTCCCGTGTCTATAAATAGGTGAACAGTAGCCCCGTACTGTTCACGCTGACTTGGCATTCGCTTTCTGCGTCACGCTTGTACTGTCATTTCCTTCCGATTGAAGGTACACTTGTAATTCAATAATATTTCTGTTTATGCTCAATAATAATAAATGATTGTTCATGTTTTCTTTTACATTCTTTATATTTCATCCTTCGTCATTGTTTGATAAAATTATGAAGGTATGTCCTTCATAACCTTCGTTCCCAAATCATTATATCCTAAGGGAAATAATGCTTCGGAGGACGAAGGATATTAACGATTAACATTTTCTATGTTGCCTTGTTCTTAACTCTTAGCACTTGAGAACAAGTCCCCAACATTGGCGCCCACCTCCGGTGAACTCACTTCCATTTCTTGAGCTTTTCAACACCTTCGGCAAGCATCACCTTCGTCATGCCGCCGAAGAAGACTTCAGCACCAGGGGCTGGCACGCTGCAGCCGCTGGACCCCAATCAAGACGTCCTTTCTCTTAGAGAGGCACGAAGCCAGAAGAGGAAGGCTACCAGTCCAACACCTCCGGAGGATGATCTAGATCAGGAGATTCAAAATCTGGAAATCCTTCAGCAGCAGGTTCAACGCAAGAAGGAGAAGATGGCCAGGCTGGCTGAACTGCAGAGGCAGATAGACGAAGCCTCTGAAGAAGTTCGTCATCTTGCTCAGGATGAGCAGCACCGAAGGCCTCAGCATCAAGATCTTCATCAGGAGGGTTTTCCCAACGAAGATGACTGGTATGACAATTTCCATCATGGGAATTTTGTTTTTGATGATGCTTCTCCCCTGTCCGCTGAGCTGCAGGCTACTCCTTGGCCTCCGTCTTACAAGCCGCCTCAGCTCCTCGTATTTGATGGCCACTCAGACCCGAAGCAGTTTTTGATGAGCTACGAAGCAACAGTGTCTTCGTACGGTGGCAATGCTTCAGTCATGGCCAAATCTTTCGTTATGGCTGTCAGAAGTGTTGCTCAAACCTGGTATTCCTCCCTTCGACCAGGAACGATCACTTCATGGCAGAAGCTGAAGGACTTGTTGTTAACCAGCTTTCAAGGATTTCAGACGAAGCCGGTCACTGCTCAGGCTCTCTTCCAATGTACCCAGGACCATGAAGAGTACCTTCAGGCATATGTCCGAAGGTTTCTACGATTGAGGGCACAGGCACCAACAGTGCCCAATGAGATTGTCATTGAAGCTATGATCAAGGGGCTTCGGCCAGGGCCGTCAGCACAGTATTTTGCCAGGAAGCCACCACAAACACTGGAAAAGCTGCTCCAGAAGATGGACGAATACATTCGAGCTGACAATGACTTTCGTCAAAGAAGGGAGGAGGCCTTCAGGTTTTCTGAAATGACTAGGGGCTTCGGAGGAAGGTTTTACCCGAGGCATGTTAGGTCAATTCACAGTTCTACCCAGAATGATGATAAAGGGAGTCAGCAACAAAGGCCACAATACTCCTCACAGGCTTCAGGGCAACAACAAAGTTCCTTCCGACCTCCAGCTCCAAGAGGCAGAGGCGCCAGGGGCTTCGGAGGAAGATTTGGCGATCAACCGAGAAGAATCTTTTGCTTATTCTGCGGTGAAAACAAAGGCCATACTACCAGGATGTGCCATGTTACTATTCAGAAGCAAAAGGAAATAGCTGAAGCAGCAGCACAACAGGCTCAGCCGAAGCAGGTTATGCATACAGCTTCGTATCATTCGCCCTACATCCCAGAATATGTGGGTAATCATCCTGCAGTTTCTGTTGCTTCGGCGAGCCAGCCTCAAGCTTCCTGGCAACAGCCTCCGCCTCCACCTCCGTTGCAGCAAGGCCAGCAGCCAGAAGGGAGCCAGTATACCCCACACCAGAGGGACTTCAGAGAGCAATCCGAAGCTCGTACAGTCAATAGCACTGTGCCAGAGTCTAAGCACATCTATTGACGAATATCCTACCTTAATAGCAATCTTTTTCATCCAGTTTTATTTTCTGTAATAAAGGACATTGTTTAAGTTTCGTGTAGTTAGTTTCGTTGATTCCTACAAAAAATATGTTGTTTTCTCCACAGGCTTAAATTCATCGAAGTTCAAAGACTTGTGATACTAAGAAGGACCTTCGAACTATCAAAAATTCCTCGAAACAACAAAAAGTCGTTCTAACGAACGCAGAGTAAGTTTGACGAAGTCACAAAAAAGCCGCTCCGAAGGGAGCGCAGTGTAAGTTTTCTGCTCCAAAGTCGTTCCAAAAGGAATGCAGAGCATACAGCGAAAAGTCAACGTTGATACCGCCTAAGTAAAAGGCGAAGAAGCTCCAAAGTCGTTCCTAAGGGAATGCAGAGCTTACAGCGAAAAGTCAACGCTGATACCGCCTAAGTAAAAGGCGAAGAAGCTCCTAAGGGAGGCTTATAGCGAAAAGTCAACGCTGATTTACAAAAAGATTGTGTTTTATCGCACAGATATGCGTGTACCTTCGGACTATCACCTTATATAGCATAACATCATCACATCATTTTTGCATAACATAAGCATCATACATCATACTGCATGTGGCATAAGAAAGAGATATGGTATCAATCTTCGGGAAAACACTTTGAAAAAAAGGGGCAAATCATGCCAAGTCACAAGGAGAAACAATATTGATCTCTGAAGCATAGCTTTGAAGAAAGTTTCTACGAAGCTTCAACACTTTTCAGGATACTTCGAATATTGTTGTGATAAATGGTAATCCTTCTTCACGAAGCATGAAAAGAAGGGAAGGTGTTTTTTCGCCAAAGACTCAAAAACGGTACGTATGTAAAGTTTCATGCATCGTAAAGAATTGAACCATAAAGAAAAATAAAAAACAAATGTATTTCATACAGGACTACAAGATATTACACATGTTACATTTAAAATGTTTTTACAGTAGCATTTAGTCTTCCCTAAGTACCACTTCTGCAGCTTCGTTCAACAATCGATCGACAACTTCATCCATAATAGCTTCAGCCATCTTTTTAATTTCATCATCACCCCTAGGCCGAGCACCCGGAGATACTTCAGTAGGATCTGAGGAAGAACAGGACACGGCTACGTTGCTATTACAAACCGTAAACAAATCTTAAAGCCTAAGATTACAACACGATAAAAACTATTCGTTAATACCTAATTGACCTTCGGCCTCCGCACTCTTTTTAGCAGCCTCAGCTACTTCTCTAGCATCGTGAATGCCCTTTTCACTTCTTCGAATAATTTCTCCGGCCATCTCTCGGCCACCATTATCCCAGATATCAGTAAAAAACTTTCCACCAATTATACTAGCTTCGGCCGAAGGATCTTTTGTATCTTCAAAGGACAAAGCAGCTTCGGACTGTGCTAAAATTTTTACATGTTCGCAGCCCTTCTTCTCTAAGATAGTGGCAATCCCTCTGGCGCCAGAGAAGGCACATATATCTCCTCGGCTATTTAGAATTTCTTCGAATGCTTCGGCTTCGTGGTCAATCCATTCGATGACACCTTCGGGATTGCCTCTTGAAAAGTTTTCCTCACTTGAGAATGCGCCGACCTTGGCGAAGCTAGCCTTTAATTTCTTAACACAATCTATAGATTTGTTGTAGCATCTCTTTTTGGACGAACGAAGCTCTTCAACAGTCACTTCTAGGTGATCTGCCCATTGATCGCTGAGTTCACGCTTTGTTTCTTCAAGTATGCGTTCTTCCTTGGCTCTAGCCAGTTGTTTCCGAAGGTCTTCAATTTCGCGTTTTTGAGCTTCAGCTTGACTTTTAAAAGCAGCTTCGTCCTCCTTTATTTTATCTATCAATGAGTATAATATTTTGTCTTTTTCGAGACCTTCGTTCCTCAGTTCAATTACTTCGGAACGAAGGTTGCTCAGGGCTATAGTACACCCTTCGTCTTCAGCATCTTTCTGTGCTCTGAGAGCATTGCTAAGTATCAAGCCCTGCAAAAAGAAATATGTGTGTGTCAATAGGTTTAAACGAACGGAAAAATACAAGGATTTCATATATCGTACCTTTAAGCTATTGTAGGCCAGGCTGTCGGCCAGATCGTTCTTCGACAGCACTGAGAGCCCGTCTTCTAAAGTCGGGAATCCGAAGCTCTTGCTCATCTCCCGGCAGACAGAAATTTCCTTGCTGTCGGGAAGACAATACAAGAAGTCTTCTTCTCCACTGCCATTAAATATTAACGCCCCCTTTGGATATTTCAGTTTTTGGGCATAATGCTGGGCCTCTTGTTCTTCTTTTTCTGATAATTTTTTCCCCGAAGCATGACGGAAAATATAATCACGAATTTTGGGGGATGCTTCGGGGGCAATGACACCGGTTTCTTCATCAAAAGTTGGCTTTGTTATTTTTTCTGCCTCACTTTCCAAGGGTTTTCCCTTCGCGGGCTCTGAGGGCCCAGCTTCGGCTTCAATCTCTTGTTCTGAAGCTGTAGAACTAGGAATTTCAGTTGCTGTTTCAGGAGTGACAGCAACCTTCTTCGGAGGTGTGCTTGAAGATTTGATTGTTTCCAGTACATCTAGCACATTAGCCATTCTCTTTCTTCTTGGAGTTACGGCTGGCACTTTTTCATTTTTTGTTGTCCCAATGTTTGCTGCAGGACTCAAAACTTCTGATGTTTTGGAGCCCTCAGTTGCTTCCTTTACCTCTTCCATTTTTTCTGTGCACGGCGCTTCGGCCTTTTCTTCTGTTCCTGATAACAAAATTTTTGATTGTTCCAATTTTGACTTTATTGGCACTTCGGCCGTTTCTGCGACTTCTGGCACTAAAGTTGGCTCGGTTGGTTTTTCAGCTTCGGTTGCCGAAGAAGTTCCTCCGGTAAACTCAGACACCGAAGCTGGTTCAATATAGCGCGGCCGATGCGTAAGAACCTTTATCTTCTTCCTTTTCGGTTCTGGCTCGCTAGGAGCAGCTGCAGCTTCTTCTTTTGCAGAGGTTGTGTTTTTTCTCTTCTGCCTTCGAATGGGATAGCAATAGTCAGGGTAGACAAACCCGATGGCATCAAATACCCGATTCAGTCTCTTCTTTTTTCGGCCTCCGAAGGCTGCTGACATTGCATTATCTTCGGCCTTCGAGTAGGTCCCAAGCAGCTCATCACTTAAATTGTCAATGCTTTTCAACCACTCATCATCTGGCTCAATAAATTTATCTCCAAATTTAAAAGTGTACTTAAATCTGATAAGTCCACCTTCGTCGGCCTCTTTAATGGTTTCTTGTGGCATTTCCCATTTCTCCGCAAGCGGCCACACCCTGAAGGCGATATGCTCTTGTACCAAGTCCCTTGTCCCTATAAAAGAGCAGACAACGCCGAAGGCTCTTTGGCACTCTTCGGCAGCTTCATTCATTTCAACCTTCGGCCTCCGAAGGCCGAAGCTTTGCCAAATAGGACGCATGATTATACCTTTGATGTCTTCCCGTGCTTTCAGATCATTTTTTACATAAAACCATTCTGTCATCCAACCGCTAGGCCACCTCTTCCGAAAAGTTGGCACGGGGCAGCTTGACCCAGACCGAGAAACAAAACTATAGCAGCCAAAGTTATTGTGATACTGTTCCTTACCCCAAGGTATTGTCTCGTATGATAATTCGTGCATATTGCAGAAACTTTTTGCATCAGGCTTCAGACCTTGGCTTCGCACGGCCCACACGAAGATGTTCAGCCTTATGATTGCCTCGGGGGTAAGTTGGTGAAGATAGACTTCAAAAATCTTCAGCACCTCCACGACGAAGCTGCTCAAGGGCAATCGCAGCCCAGCCTTCAAAAAGCTTCGGAACACTATGACTTCATTCTCTTCAGGGTGTGGACAAGTCTTCTCACCTTCGTCGGCCCTCACAACGGACAGATCCCGGAAATATCTTCCCCTCATGTTAACAAGATGATTCTCTTTGATAGTTGATTTACCATAAACTGAATGGCTTGGTCGCCAGGGACGATCTTCGGAGTCTTCGCCACCGCTGTCCACATCATAACTTTCACTGTCACCAGTATCTTCAGACAAACCTTCCAGAATCTCCTTGGTGATTTTTTCTGTGTTGGTTTTCGACATCGCTATAAGAAACCCTAAGTTCTTCTCTTCATCAAGACTCAGCTTCATCTCAGCAGCAGCCTTCTTAGCAGCTTCAGACATCTTCGGAAACACTAAAAAACTGTTTTCAAAGCCGAAGCTTCAAAGCTAAAAGCTTAGCAAATCACAGTGCACAAGAGCTAAAAATTGAGTGAGCGGGAGTGGTTGGCCAGAAAGCGTGCAAAATGAGTTTGCGGTATGGCCGTATTTATACGCTTGGTGCGTTGAAAGCTGAAAGACCCCACTTGTCATTGAATGTTGCTATTCTAGCAAAGGGAAGGTGTTTTTTCGGACCTTCGGCGTAAAGCCTTCGTCCATATCGCAATCTAAATTTATTATTTCAAAAAAATTAATATTGCGAGGGGCTACTGTTGGGGACCTTCGGCGTCCGAAGGTCCTCAAAAACAGGATTTAACAGTATTTCTGTAGTACAATGTGTGAACAGGTACCCTCGGACTAAAGTCGGCATTGCAGTAGACCGGAATAATACGAAGGTTGATACAGAGCCGAAGGTGCGAGCAGGAAAGCTTCGGCGTAACAGCAAAGAGTGGAACCGACTTAAAGATGAAAAGGCTATTCAGACCTCGATAGACTACTATAGAGTTATTATCAAAAGTAAAGGGCATGAATGTAATTTTGTAAGGGCTGTGTCCCGTGTCTATAAATAGGTGAACAGTAGCCCCGTACTGTTCACGCTGACTTGGCATTCGCTTTCTGCGTCACGCTTGTACTGTCATTTCCTTCCGATTGAAGGTACACTTGTAATTCAATAATATTTCTGTTTATGCTCAATAATAATAAATGATTGTTCATGTTTTCTTTTACATTCTTTATATTTCATCCTTCGTCATTGTTTGATAAAATTATGAAGGTATGTCCTTCATAACCTTCGTTCCCAAATCATTATATCCTAAGGGAAATAATGCTTCGGAGGACGAAGGATATTAACGATTAACATTTTCTATGTTGCCTTGTTCTTAACTCTTAGCACTTGAGAACAAGTCCCCAACAGTTGGTATTTACTTATACTTAGTAATTGCTAATAAAATTTTGACCAACTTTAAAAGCAATGCTCAGCTCTAACCATCCTCTTTGGTAAGCCTTACACTTCACGTGAGCTCCCACCTTTGGCGAGTTCATGCACATTATTCCCCACAACTTGTTGAGCGATGAACGTATGTGAGCTCACTCTTGCTGTCTCACACCCCCACAGGTCAAGAACAGGTACCACAAGATGAGGCGCATGGAGGATGCTGCGATGTGTTCGTGAGAGGTCTAGGTCGTCGTCTCCCAGTCAACTTTGGTTTGCTGGACCGTTGTCTCTTTATAATGTAATTATTTATTTTGTACAGAACTCCTATTATATAGTAAAGATGTGACATTCGATCCTATGCCATGATTCATCATATGTGTGAGACTTGGTCCCAGCACACCTGGTGATTATGTTCGCGCCCGGGTCTTGGTGCCCCGAAATCCGGGTGTGACAAAAGTGGTATCAGAGGAATGTTGACTGTAGGACAAAACCTAGATAGAACTGGACAACCATTATCTACTTACCTCTGCTACTCTAATTCTTTTCTAAACTTTTCTTAATCTTTTCTTATCTAATTCCGCTTACTCTGATTATTCTTACCTTTTCATTCTAAGGACAAATGTGGATTTCACACTTTGAAATCTTGTGCCTAAAGTGACTTTTAGGAATAGGAAACCTAATCTTAGGAGCAAAAACAAAACTATTTTATGAGTATCTATGCACTTGAATGTTTGTTCTTATGACACTTGTCTGATTTGGATCTTTGATTGAGTGTGATGAGTTGTGGAGTAATGTCCACAATTACATCTGCATAAACATCTAGGCATAAAGGATAGTATTTATAAGATAACTAGACAATCTAGATTATCCCCCTAAAAAAATATATCTAGTATTTCGTATCTATCTCATCTTAACAGATTCTATCTTACCTTTCGACATACACCTCATACAACTAGTTACCCTAGTCTTGACATAAAATATCTGGTCAAGCCCTACCAAAGAATCTTCAGTACATAACCAACTATTAGCTCATTCATTCCGCCTACCAAATGATTCCCTTGCAAAACTATCTTACCATATGTATCTAACTCAGATGGTCAATACCAGGCGGGGTGGTGGAATTGATTTACCTCCTAATCGACACACTCGATGGATATATAGACAACCCCAGCCACAGCCAGCAGAGATGAATCCTCCTAATCCTCCACTAGGCGGAGTTGACCCACTGATTGCAGCTCAGATGAGGATGATGCAGCAAATGGCGGACACTATGGCAGATATGCGCACTCAGATGCAGCAAGAACGCCAGGAAATGCGCCAGGAAAGAGAGGATGTACGTCGGGAGATGCGCCAAGAGCGGGAGGAGATACGTCAAGAGAGAAGGGCGCAACAGCAATAGCAACAAGTACCATTGCCTCCCCCACCACCACCAGTTCCACCCCGGGACAAGCACCGGGAATTCATGAGCCACAAACCACCAACCTTCTCCAACTCCGCGGATCCGCTGCATGCAGATGACTGGCTAAAGTCTGTAGAAAAGATGCTCAACATAGCTCAGTGCTCGGACAGAGAGAAAGTGCTCTACGCATCAGGTCGTCTTACTGGTCCCGCTGTGGATTAGTGGGATGCATACTGCACCGCTCATGCTGCCGCCGACACAATTACCTGGGCAGAATTCTCCACTCAATTCAGGAATTACCACATTCCTGCCGGGCTCATGAAGATTAAGAGAAAGGAGTTTCTATCCCTTAAGCAAGGAAGTATGTCCGTGAGTGAATATAGGGACAAATTCATCCAGTTATCTCGATATGCTCCTAGGGATGTTGAGGATGATGAGCAAAAGCAGGAGCTTTTTCTGGACGGTTTGATTGGACCCTTGCAATATCAACTGGTATCACACACATTCCCATCCTTCCAAAGGCTACTTGACAAAGCTATTGCTGTAGAAAACAAGAGGAGTATATTTGGAGAGAAAAGAAGGGCTGCTAACCAAGGGCAGGCTGGAAGTAGTTCCCGTCCTCGCTATACTACCACTCCAAGTACACCAGCTAGTGGCAGTTCCGGGCAACAAACTCAACGGGCACCAACTGCTCCTCCACAAGCAAGCACCCCAGCAGGACCTGTTGCTTCCAACACATCCACCAACAGGGCATGCTTCAAGTGTGGACAACCGGGACACTACGCCAACTACTGTCCCAACAGGACTGCCTACACTACACCAGCTCCAATGAAACAAGGCCAGGCTTCGGCAGGAAAGAGTCAGCCCCTATCTGTCAACCGAGGACAAGCCTATCATGCAGAAGTAGAAGCTGAACCAGGTGAACATGAAATTCAAGAAGAAGAGCTAGTTGAAGATGAAGTAGTCGGTGAAGAAGTCAACGAACAACAAGAGTAGAGCATATATATAGAAAGAAGCATAAATATAGATATATATATAGATATATTTTACTATTTGTAAAGACCTACATATTAATCTAGCTAGTAGTAGTATTTTACTATTTTAGTAATAATAATAATAAGGTCTATTGACCCTATGTTTTGCTAATGCGTTATGCATCATGCCGAGATTTCTTTGTTTGTGCATATGTTCCGAGAACAATATGAGTATTGTAACGCCCTGAATTTGGGGGTAGATTTTTTCTTCTTTTCTCTCACCAAATTCGGGCGTTACTCTCTTTTCTCTTTCCCCGTTTGCTCTTTCTTCCCAACTTCAAACCAGTATAGCGGCAGGTGTCCGTGTCATGTATAAACCAAAACCTAAGTGTCATGGGTGTTGCATCATGCCGAAGCACATTTCTTTGTCTGATGTTGAGTGTTCGTCTCATTCCGTTCCGGATTTCGGTTCGCGATTTAATTCCGTGTAGTGGTCGCGCTCGTCGTTGGTTTTCGATCCGCGAAGTGGCCCGGCCCAGCCCAATCTAGTCCAGCCCAGCCGGCCCGGCCCGCCCCGGCCTGCGCGCCCCTGGCGCCCAAAACTCCCCCATGCGCCCCTCCCCTCTCTCTCTCTCATTTGGATCTCCCGCGCAACAACCTCTCCTCTCCCTCTTCCACCTCTCTCTCCCCGTGGTGCCCTAGGATTTGGAGACGGCGATCACCGGATTTTGGACCCCGAGGTGAGCTCCCCTCCCCTCCCCTTCTCCTCTCTCTCTCCCTCTCCCTCCTCTTCTCCCCCCCGCGCGCCCTCCCTTTCCCCTGCCCACGCGCGACCCCGTCCCCGCCCCTTCCCCGGCCCGCGCGGCGGCGCCCCCCGCCCCTCCCCCGGCCGCGGCGGCGCTCCCCGCCCCTGTCCGGCCCGCACGGCGGCGCCCGCCCCTCCCCCTTCCCCGCGGCGCCCGCTCCCCGCCCCTGCTCGCCCGCGCGGCGGCGCCCGCCCCCCGCCCCTCCCCGCGGCGGCGCTCGCCCGCCCGCCCCTGCCCGGCCCCGCGCGGCGGCGCTCGCCCGCCCCTGCTTGCCCGCGGCGGCGCCCGCCCGCCCCTGCCCGCCCGGCGGCGCCCGTCCGCCCCCGCCCCTCCCCTGCTCGCGCGCAGCGCGGCCCCGGCGCGGCCCCGGCATGGCCCGGCGCGGCCCCGGTGGCCCCTGCTCGCCGGCGCGACCCCGACGCGGCCCCCGGCCCCCGGCGCGTCCCCGGCGCGGCCCCGGCCGGCTCGGCCGCCCCTGGCCGGTTCAACCGCCCCCCTGGCCGGTTCAACCGCCCTGGCCCCAGCTCGCCCGCCCGTTCCCCCGTCCCGGCCTCGCCCGACCGTATCTTCGCTCGCCCGCGCTCGCGGTGATTGTTCGTTAATTAGCGTGTTGCGTCGCGCGCTTCGCCGCGCGACGGATTTGTCTAAATTCAGATTCTATCTTGTGTTGCGTCGTGCGCTTCGTCGCGCGACGATCCATTTTTGTTTCAGGTTGTTTAAGGTGTAACGCCGCGTGTGTATTCACGCGACGTTCCACTTTGGACTCAGTTTAGTCGACGTATGCCGTCGTGCGCTTCGTCGCGCGACGCTTAACGTCTCCTCTTAACTAAGGCAAAGTGTCTCGTTGCGTGCTCGGTCGCGCGACGAGTCGTTAACTTTTTAATTTGTTTTAGAGAGCTTTGTCGCGCGTCTCGCCGCGCGACCATCCTTTTATTTATCTCCACCTGCTTATAATAATTAGACATGAAACATGACTTTACTTTACGCTAAACATAGTGTCTACATTAAATTTCCTTCCATTAAGCTAGTGGCTAATTTATAATCATGCAACGTGATCGTTTCTCGACTGTCTTTTCCTCTTTCTCTCTTAACCGTACTCGCGAGCCCGCGTGGAACGTCTGTTTACTTATTGCATTCTATTGCATGGTGTACTGTTCTTTGGTATTAAATATGTGGATGTATGTATGTTTGCGCTCGCATAGAGAACGATCCGGTCGAAGAGCCCGAGGAACTCGCAGGAGAAGCCCCTGAGCAGCAGTCGGTTGGTGGAGGCAAGTGTCCCTTGACCTATCTCTGTCCTATTCATTATTTAATTCACCTCCCGCTTTACACATTTATGCCTAAGGATTGACTAGCTTTTGTTATCCATGTCCTTGTTTACCTATTCGAGTTGGATTATTACTGTTTAGCTTTATGCTATTGCTTAACTCTAATCAATGAACATGATGAGAATATCTATGATACGCTGTTTTCCCTTCTCTTATTATGATGTTGTACTTGTGGTCATCAAGGGGGCTCGAGCGGTTTCTCGAGTGCCTCTCCGTAAGGACCTGTTCTATGGATGACCGCCCGGGAAAACAGTGCAACCATGAGGGTGGAATGGGATGCCCTTAGCTGAATAATTAGAGGATCCGGGGTGTAGTTCACTTAGCCGTCGTGCCGTCAATGGGGCTCGGTGTATGCGGCTCGCTCTGCCAAGTTTGGGTTCGCCCCTTGGGGAGGAGTGCGGTGCATTTAGGAAACCTAACGGGTGGCTACAGCCCCGGGGAATCTTTGTAAAGGCTACGTAGTGATGCCCTGCTGGGTCACCTTGGTAGTGATCAATGGAGAGTCATGATCTTCGGGCAGAATGGGAATCACGGCTTGTGGGTAAAGTGCACAACCTCTGCAGAGTGTTTGAAAACTGATATATCAGCCGTGCTCGCGGTTATGAGCGGCCAAGGGAGCTCCAGTGATTAGTGGTACTTGATCAGAGATACTTTGGTACAGGTGGTTATGAGATCGATGATTCTGGTTATGGCTATGGTGCTGGTAAGTGGTACTCTTTCCGTTTGGAAAGGAGTACGTTTGGGTTAATGACTTGGGTTAATGCTAAAACTTGGCTTTCTACTAGTAAGTAATAATCTGACCAACTAAAAGCAACTGCTTGACTTATCCCCACATAAAGCTAGTCCACTACAGCCAAACAGGATACTTGCTGAGTATGTTGATGTGTACTCACCCTTGCTCTACACACCAAACCCCCCCATCCCCAGGTTGTCAGCATTGCAACCACCGCTCAGGCGAAGATGAAGCTGTGGAAGGAGACTTCCAGGAGTTCCAAGACTACGGCGAGTTCTAGGTGTGGGTTAGCGGCAACCCCCAGTCGGCTGCCTGTGAAGGCCGCGGTTATCTACGTTTCTTTTCCGCACTTTGATTTATTGTAAGAACTATATGGACGTCTCAGACGTATGATGTAAATCGACTATTTCCCTTCTTAATACTATTTTGAGCACTGTGTGATGATGTCCATGTTATGTAACTGCTGTGTACGTGAATAACTGATCCTGGCACGTACATGGTTCGCATTCGGTTTGCCTTCTAAAACCGGGTGTGACATAAGTGGTATCAAAGCCGTGCTGACTGTAGGACCGCTAACCTAGAGTAGAATGGTCGTTCTAAGGACTATAGACCTCTGTCTCTGCCTTGACTTTGATATCCCTTCAAAAGTTGGTCATACCGACCAAACCTATGTTCTACTATATATTATACCTTGCTGAAAATCATGTTTTATTCTAATCCTTCATTTACTCATGATTCATTATTTGCTGGTCATATTAATTCTGTTCTCACCCTTTTGCTTGCGATGTCTTTTGTAGATGGCTCGACTTAGACACACTGCACGAAAGTCAGTCATCCCCTTCTTACCCTCCCGCCTTGCTGAGCGTCCGCTTCGCCGTCCCGTGGCCGGACAGTCCAGCCACTTGGAGAGACTGCACCACCGCCTGCGTGAGGAGCAGGAGCGTCGACGACAGGAGCAGCAGGGCTCTTCCTTCTCGCTCCAGCAGGAGATAGAGTCTGTGAGGAGCTGCTCCCCTGTGCTTCCTCTGGAGCCGCCCCCTGCATCACCACTGGGCGCCCCAGCTTCTGGAGTGGCTGTTGGAGGAGACCCAGACGACGGAGGTGGCGACGACAGCTCGAGCCACGACACCGACTTCTCTGCTAACCCTGAGCCGGAAGGATGGGTTGCTCGACCCATCACTCGCTACGCTGCTCGCGGGTGTCACTTCCATGATGCGCTCGACACCCTGCTATGTCGGGCATTTAATCGACATACTTGGTCCGTCGAGTATCGCTGTGTGGTCTACCAGCATAGTCGCGGGGTCTACCCGGACCGTTGGGAGGCAACCTGCTTGGTGCGCTGCCTGGAGAACAGTCTCCAGGGTGCGGAGGCCTGCTCAGAGCACTATTCTATCTCTGAACGGGACTCAGCTGAGGCAGCCATGCAAGATGCTGCACGGCGTGCGCTTTCGCACTACTGCTCGGTTTTCGGTGGGGCAGCTGACGGTCTTGACCTGAAGTATTACCCCCGCCGTCCATCTGGCAGCACAGGAGGCGTGATTGTCTCACCTGTTGGTGAGGGCAATCCTAGGTTGAGCAGCACAGTCAACCTAGCCGCCGTGCTAAACACGGAGCTGGACCATGCATTAGACGAGCTGAGTAGGGCTCGTGCTGAGATCGCCCTGCTGCGGGCTGAGCGCGCGGAACGTCGTCACCTGGATGGTGGTTCCCCCGCTCCCGTCGGGACTCAGCACCCGTACCGCTCACCTCAGCGTGGACACCAGTCTTATGGCAACCCCGACTGCAAGACCAAGATAACTCTAGAACCATAGATCATTAGATTTGGATCTTGTAATTAATACGAAATATATACATAGAAGCTTCAGTCTTAGCGTTAGTCTCGGTCTTAGTTAGTCTTAGTTAGACAGGGTAGTTTGCTATATCCTGTGCATTTATGATTGTCATGATGAACTATGTTTGGTTTGGATCTTTGTAATGACTGTTACCAGAGTGTGGGTATCCCCTGCATTTTGGTTTATCTATTATGTTAATGGAGTTAGTTATATAGTTGGGAAACCTTTTATTCCACTCTCCTCTTTATCTGAGAAGCTGCGTGGTCTGTGTTGGAGATCAGTGAAGATGCTCATCTGTTCAGTGCTGTTGAAGAATTCTATTCTCTTTTCTTATGCTGCAAGATTTGCCAGATCAGTTCTGATGTGTGGTTGCATTCTGCAGATGTCAGAGAACAGGCGCAGAGGAGGAAGGCGTGCTCAGCAGGAGCGAGCCGCTCAACAGGAAGAGGTGCCCCAGCAGCAGCACCTGCCGCCCCCGCCCCCGATGTCCATCGAGCAGATGTTTCTGATGCAAACTCATGCAGTTCAAGCCATCGGTCAGACTTTGGCCGCCATTCAGCAGCAGCAGCAGCAGCAGCAGGCCCCACCTCAGCCTCAGATGCCTCAGATGCCCAGAGACAAGCGTGCTGAATTCATGAGAGGTCATCCACCAACGTTCGCTCACTCCTCTGACCCCATGGATGCTGAAGACTGGCTGCGCACTGTGGAGCGGGAGTTGCATACCGCTCAGTGTGATGACAGGGAGAAAGTTTTGTATGGTCCCCGTCTGTTGAGAGGGGCAGCCCAATCATGGTGGGAGTCTTACCTCGCCACCCATGCCCACCCTGACACCATCACCTGGGAAGAGTTCAGAGGTAGCTTTCATCAGTACCATGTCCCTGCAGGTCTGATGACAGTGAAGAAGGAGGAGTTCTTGGCTCTTAAGCAAGGGCCATCGTCTGTCAGTGAGTACCGAGACAGGTTTCTGCAATTGTCTCGCTATGCTCCTGAAGATGTCAACACCGACGCCAAGCGGCAGTACCGTTTCCTGAGAGGCTTGGTTGACCCTCTGCAGTACCAACTGATGAATCACACCTTCCCGACATTCCAGCACCTGATTGACAGAGCAATCATGACAGAGAGAAAGCGTAAGGAGATGGAGGATCGTAAGCGCAAGATCAGTGGACCCCAGCCTGGAAGCAGCAATCGTCCTCGTTTCTCAGGCAATCAACCTCAGCAGTTCAGGCAGAACCAGCGTCCACCTCAGCATCAGCAGTTCCAAAGGCAGTATCCTCAGCACCAGTATCAGAACCGTCAGAGCAATCAGTCAGGAGGTCAGTTTCAGAGGTAGAATCAGCAGGCACCTCGTCTTCCTGCCCCAGCAAATCAGCAGAACAATCAGGCAGCACCAGCTCAGGTTGGAAACAGAGCATGTTTCCACTGTGGAGAGCAAGGCCATTGGGTGATGCAATGTCCGAAGAAGGCAGCCCAGCAGCAGTCAGGCCCCAATGCCCCAGCAAAGCAGAATGTGCCTCAGCCTGGAGCAGGCAATCGCTCTCAGCCGCGCTATAATCATGGAAGACTGAACCACTTGGAGGCTGAAGCAGTTCAGGAGACCCCCGGCATGATAGTAGGTATGTTGCCAGTCGACTCCCATATTGCAGAAGTGTTATTTGATACTGGAGCAACACATTCTTTCATTACTGCATCATGGGTAGAAGCACATAATCTTCTAATTACTACCATGTCAACCCCCATTCAAATCGACTCAGCCGGTGGTAGAATTCGCGCCGATAGCATTTGTTTGAATATAAGTGTGGAAATAAGGGGGATAGCGTTTCCCGCCAACCTTATAGTAATGGGTACTCAGGGAATAGATGTCATCCTAGGGATGAATTGGCTAGATAAGTATCAGGCAGTTATCGGTTGTGATAAAAGGACAATCAAGTTGGTGTCCCCACTAGGAGAAGAAGTGGTGACCGAGTTAGTCCCGCCTGAGCCAAAGAAAGGAAGTTGTTATCAGATAGCTGTTGATAGCAGTGAAGCAGACCCAATCAAGAGGATCAAGGTTGTGTTCGAGTTCCCAGATGTGTTTCCAAAGGACTTACCGGGTATGCCACCAGAGCGGAAAGTTGAGTTTGCTATAGAGCTTCTTCCTAGAACCGCCCCTATCTTCAAGAGAGCTTACAGAATATCTGGACCAGAGTTGGTTGAGCTTAAGGAGCAGATTGATGAGTTGTCAGAGAAAGGTTACATTCGGCCAAGCACCTCGCCTTGGGCCGCCCCTGTTGTGTTTGTGGAGAAGAAAGATGGCACCAAGAGGATGTGCATCGATTATCGAGCTTTGAATGAGGTCACGATCAAGAACAAGTATCCCTTGCCCAGAATAGAAGATCTGTTCGACCAGTTGAGAGGAGCCAGTGTGTTCTCCAAGATTGATCTGAGGTCAGGTTATCATCAGCTCAGGATCCGACCTTCGGACATTCCGAAGACGGCATTCATTTCTAAGTATGGTTTGTATGAGTTCACAGTGATGTCTTTTGGTTTGACCAATGCGCCAGCGTTCTTCATGAACTTGATGAATAGTGTATTCATGGATTATCTCGATAAGTTTGTGGTGGTATTCATTGATGACATTCTGGTTTATTCTCAAAGCGAAGAAGAGCACGCAGGTCATTTGAGGATGGTATTGTAGAGATTGCGAGAGCACCAGTTGTATGCAAAGTTGAGCAAGTGCGAGTTCTGGATCAGTGAAGTCCTGTTCTTGGGTCATATAATCAACAAAGAAGGATTGGCTGTGGATCCGAAGAAAGTGGCAGACATTTTGAACTGGAAAGCGCCAACAGATGCTCGAGGAATCAAGAGCATTGGAATGGCCGGATACTATCGGCGATTCATTGAAGGGTTTTCGAAGATTGCGAAACCAATGACAGCGTTGCTAGGCAACAAAGTTGAGTTCAAGTGGACCCAGAAATGCCAAGAGGCCTTTGAAGCGCTGAAAGAAAAGTTGACTACAGCGCCTGTCCTAGTCTTGCCTGATGTGCACAAGTCCTTTTCGGTGTATTGTGATGCTTGTTACACAGGTTTGGGATGTGTGTTAATGCAAGAGGGAAGAGTTGTGGCTTACTCGTCCCGACAGCTGAAGGTTCATGAGAAGAATTACCCAATCCATGATCTAGAGTTGGCAGCAGTGGTTCACGCACTGAAGTCATGGAGGCACTATCTGTATGGACAGAAATGCGATGTTTACACAGACCACAAGAGTCTGAAGTACATATTCACTCAGTCAGAGTTGAACATGAGGCAACGAAGATGGTTAGAGTTGATCAAAGACTATGAGTTGGAGATTCATTACCATCCAGGCAAAGCAAACGTAGTAGCAGATGCTTTGAGCAGAAAGAGTCAAGTCAATCTGATGGTCGCTCGTCCGATGCCTTATGAGTTGGCCAAAGAGTTTGACAGGTTGAGTCTCGGATTTCTGAACAATTCGCGAGGAGTCACAGTTGAGTTGGAACCTACCTTGGAGCGCGAAATCAAAGAAGCACAGAAGAATGATGAGAAGATCAGTGAGATTCGGCGACTGATTCTAGATGGCAAAGGCAAAGAGTTTCGAGAAGATGCAGAAGGCGTGATATGGTTCAAAGACCGCTTGTGTGTACCCAATGTCCAGTCCATTCGGGAGTTGATTCTCAAGGAAGCTCATGAGACAGCTTATTCGATTCACCCTGGCAGTGAGAAGATGTATCAGGATCTGAAGAAGAAATTCTGGTGGTACGGAATGAAAAGGGAAATCGCAGAGCATGTGGCTATGTGTGATAGTTGTCGAAGAATTAAGGCAGAGCACCAGAGACCAGCTGGATTGTTGCAACCGCTGCAGATCCCTCAGTGGAAATGGGATGAAGTTGGTATGGATTTCATAGTCGGATTGCCTCGCACTCGAGCCGGCTACGATTCCATTTGGGTAGTAGTGGACTGCTTGACCAAGTCAGCCCACTTCATACCTGTCAAGACCAACTACAGCAGTGCAGTATTGGCAGAATTGTATATGTCTCGGATCGTTTGTCTTCATGGTGTGCCAAAGAAGATAGTATCAGATAGAGGAACGCAGTTCACCTCTCATTTCTGGCAGCAGTTGCATGAAGCCTTGGGCACCCATCTGAATTTCAGTTCAGCTTATCACCCGCAGACAGATGGCCAGACCGAAAGGACCAACCAAATTCTTGAAGATATGTTGAGAGCCTGTGCGTTGCAAGATCAGTCCGGATGGGACAAGAGATTGCCTTATGCAGAGTTTTCCTATAACAACAGTTACCAGGCCAGTTTGAAGATGTCACCATTTCAGGCGCTCTATGGGAGGAGTTGCAGAACTCCGTTGCAATGGGATTAGCCTGGAGAAAAGCAAGTGTTTGGGCCAAACATTTTGCTTGAAGCCGAAGAGAACATCAAGATGGTCCGAGAGAATCTGAAGATAGCGCAATCGAGGCAGCGAAGCTATGCAGACACAAGAAGAAGAGAGCTGAGTTTCGAAGTCGGAGACTTTGTTTATCTGAAAGTGTCACCGATCAGAGGAGTCAGAAGATTCGGAGTGAAAGGCAAGCTAGCACCCCGCTACATTGGTCCGTATCAGATTCTTGCAAGACGTGGAGAAGTGGCCTATCAGCTCAGTTTGCCAGAGAATTTGTCAGCTATGCATGATGTCTTTCATGTGTCTCAGTTGAAGAAGTGCTTGCGTGTGCCGGAAGAGCAGTTGTCAGTGGAAGGTCTTGAAGTCCAGGAGGACTTGACCTACGTTGAGAAGCCAGTGCAAATCCTTGAGGTTGCAGACAGAGTCACCCGAAGGAAGACCATCAGAATGTGCAAAGTCAGATGGGATCATCACTCTGAGGAAGAAGCAACCTGGGAGCGTGAAGATGATCTGATGGCTAAATACCCTGAGCTCTTTGCTAGCCAACCCTGAATCTCGAGGGCGAGATTCTTTTAAGGGGGATAGGTTTGTAACGCCCTGAATTTGGGGGTAGATTTTTTCTTCTTTTCTCTCACCAAATTCGGGCGTTACTCTCTTTTCTCTTTCCCCGTTTGCTCTTTCTTCCCAACTTTAAACCAGTATAGCGGCAGGTGTCCGTGTCATGTATAAACCAAAACCTAAGTGTCATGGGTGTTGCCTCATGCCGAAGCACATTTCTTTGTCTGATGTTGAGTGTTCGTCTCGTTCCGTTCCGGATTTCGGTTCGCGATTTAATTCCGTGTAGTGGTCGCGCTCGTCGTTGGTTTTCGATCCGCGAAGTGGCCCGGCCCAGCCCAATCTAGTCCAGCCCAGCCGGCCCGGCCCGCCCCGGCCTGCGCGCCCCTGGCGCCCAAAACCCCCCCATGCGCCCCCTCCCCTCTCTCTCTCATTTGGATCTCCCGCGCAACAACCTCTCCTCTCCCTCTTCCACCTCTCTCTCCCCGTGGTGCCCTAGGATTTGGAGACGGCGATCACCGGATTTTGGACCCCGAGGTGAGCTCCCCTCCCCTCCCCTTCTCCTCTCTCTCTCCCTCTCCCTCCTCTTCTCCCCCCCGTGCGCGCCCTCCCTTTCCCCTGCCCGCGCGCGACCCCGTCCCCGCCCCTTCCCCGGCCCGCGCGGCGGCGCCCCCCGCCCCTCCCCCGGCCGCGGCGGCGCTCCCCGCCCCTGTCCGGCCCGCGCGGCGGCGCCCGCCCCTCCCCCTTCCCCGCGGCGCCCGCTCCCCGCCCCTGCTCGCCCGCGCGGCGGCGCCCGCCCCCCGCCCCTCCCCGCGGCGGCGCTCGCCCGCCCGCCCCTGCCCGGCCCCGCGCGGCGGCGCCCGCCCTCCCCTGGCCCGGCGGCGCTCGCCCGCGGCGGCGCCCGCCCGCCCCTGCCCGCCCGGCGGCGCCCGTCCGCCCCCGCCCCTCCCCTGCTCGCGCGCAGAGCGGGCTCGGCGCGCCCCCGGCATGGCCCGGCGCGGCCCCGGTGGCCCCTGCTCGCCGGCGCGGCCCCCGGCCCCCGGCGCGTCCCCGGCGCGGCCCCGGCCGGCTCGGCCGCCCCTGGCCGGTTCAACCGCCCTGGCCCCAGCTCGCCCGCCCGTTCCCCCGTCCCGGCCTCGCCCGACCGTATCTTCGCTCGCCCACGCTCGCGGTGATTGTTCGTTAATTAGCGTGTTGCGTCGCGCGCTTCGCCGCGCGACGGATTTGTCTAAATTCAGATTCTATCTTGTGTTGCGTCGTGCGCTTCGTCGCGCGACGATCCATTTTTGTTTCAGGTTGTTTAAGGTGTAACGCCGCGTGTGTATTCACGCGACGTTCCACTTTGGACTCAGTTTAGTCGACGTATGCCGTCGTGCGCTTCATCGCGCGACGCTTAACGTCTCCTCTTAACTAAGGCAAAGTGTCTCGTTGCGTGCTCGGTCGCGCGACGAGTCGTTAACTTTTTAATTTGTTTTAGAGAGCTTTGTCGCGCGTCTCGCCGCGCGACCATCCTTTTATTTATCTCCACCTGCTTATAATAATTAGACATGAAACATGACTTTACTTTACGCTAAACATAGTGTCTACATTAAATTTCCTTCCATTAAGCTAGTGGCTAATTTATAATCATGCAACGTGATCGTTTCTCGACTGTCTTTTCCTCTTTCTCTCTTAACCGTACTCGCGAGCCCGCGTGGAACGTCTGTTTACTTATTGCATTCTATTGCATGGTGTACTGTTCTTTGGTATTAAATATGTGGATGTATGTATGTTTGCGCTCGCATAGAGAACGATCCGGTCGAAGAGCCCGAGGAACTCGCAGGAGAAGCCCCTGAGCAGCAGTCGGTTGGTGGAGGCAAGTGTCCCTTGACCTATCTCTGTCCTATTCATTATTTAATTCACCTCCCGCTTTACACATTTATGCCTAAGGATTGACTAGCTTTTGTTATCCATGTCCTTGTTTACCTATTCGAGTTGGATTATTACTGTTTAGCTTTATGCTATTGCTTAACTCTAATCAATGAACATGATGAGAATATCTATGATACGCTGTTTTCCCTTCTCTTATTATGATGTTGTACTTGTGGTCATCAAGGGGGCTCGAGCGGTTTCTCGAGTGCCTCTCCGTAAGGACCTGTTCTATGGATGACCGCCCGGGAAAACAGTGCAACCATGAGGGTGGAATGGGATGCCCTTAGCTGAATAATTAGAGGATCCGGGGTGTAGTTCACTTAGCCGTCGTGCCGTCAATGGGGCTCGGTGTATGCGGCTCGCTCTGCCAAGTTTGGGTTCGCCCCTTGGGGAGGAGTGCGGTGCATTTAGGAAACCTAACGGGTGGCTACAGCCCCGGGGAATCTTTGTAAAGGCTACGTAGTGATGCCCTGCTGGGTCACCTTGGTAGTGATCAATGGAGAGTCATGATCTTCGGGCAGAATGGGAATCACGGCTTGTGGGTAAAGTGCACAACCTCTGCAGAGTGTTTGAAAACTGATATATCAGCCGTGCTCGCGGTTATGAGCGGCCAAGGGAGCTCCAGTGATTAGTGGTACTTGATCAGAGATACTTTGGTACAGGTGGTTATGAGATCGATGATTCTGGTTATGGCTATGGTGCTGGTAAGTGGTACTCTTTCCGTTTGGAAAGGAGTACGTTTGGGTTAATGACTTGGGTTAATGCTAAAACTTGGCTTTCTACTAGTAAGTAATAATCTGACCAACTAAAAGCAACTGCTTGACTTATCCCCACATAAAGCTAGTCCACTACAGCCAAACAGGATACTTACTGAGTATGTTGATGTGTACTCACCCTTGCTCTACACACCAAACCCCCCCATCCCCAGGTTGTCAGCATTGCAACCACTGCTCAGGCGAAGATGAAGCTGTGGAAGGAGACTTCCAGGAGTTCCAAGACTACGACGAGTTCTAGGTGTGGGTTAGCGACAACCCCCAGTCGGCTGCCTGTGAAGGCCGCGGTTATCTACGTTTCTTTTCCGCACTTTGATTTATTGTAAGAACTATATGGACGTCTCAGACGTATGATGTAAATCGACTATTTCCCTTCTTAATACTATTTTGAGCACTGTGTGATGATGTCCATGTTATGTAACTGCTGTGTACGTGAATAACTGATCCTGGCACGTACATGGTTCGCATTCGGTTTGCCTTCTAAAACCGGGTGTGACAAGTATACATCCTTTTTCCTTACAAATCTCGAGGACGAGATTATTTTTAAGGGGGGTAGGATTTGTAATACCCACTTTGTGAGAAATGTATAAAAAAAGAAATTATAGTACTTTATATGTGTTATCAATGTTCATCATCACATGTGAACACCATCTTTAAAAACAAATAATTAATAAAAGAATATATACCATTAATTTATGCATCATGCTGGATTTTATTTTGTGTGCATTTTGTGACAACATAGAATAAGGTGAAAAGAAATATATTAATACCCAAATGGGAATTTAAGATCTAAAAGAAATTCTAGGATTTGGAAAGAAAGAAAGAAAGATTATGCAATACAAAATGATCTCATTAAATAACTTCATCACATGAGGATATGACCAAATTGTAGGGTTAATATGAGTTTAAATTGGCACTTAATTTTGAATTCTAAATTTGGATTCAAAATAGTAGAGAATAAAGGAAAAAAACTGAA
The DNA here is from genome assembly GCF_902167145.1 of Zea mays. Lineage (NCBI taxonomy): Eukaryota > Viridiplantae > Streptophyta > Magnoliopsida > Poales > Poaceae > Zea > Zea mays. The sequence goes on from NC_050099.1 coordinate 7,701,552, forward strand.
AATAAAATTAAATAGAAAAAGATAAAACCATACCTGGGCTCGCTGCACCAATTCCGACCCATTTGGCCTTGCATCCGTGCGGCCCGGGGCGGATGGACGGTGCCGACAGGTGGGCCCTGCGCCGTCAGGATCTCCTTCTTCCGCGCAACAGCCCGCGCATCGCGCGCACAGAGCGCGAGTCCGTCGCCGCAGACTCCGTGGGCGCGAGCTCAACCACCTCCGCGATCTCCCCGGTTCCGTGGCGCGTAGGATGCGGACCCCCCTCCTTCTTTCCGGGTATAAATCCAGGCACCTCGACCACTTTGTCATCCGTGAACTCTAGAAACCAACGGAAGGAAGAGAGGAAGAGATTGAGGTGGGATCTTCGCGGTCATCGACTTGCTGCGCCGTTCGGGGCTCGGTTATTGCTCTACGGGGATCGGCGTCGGGCCACGAAGCGCTAGGTGTCGTCGGTGGGCGGCGAGGACCTCGTGGCCACCGGAATTTCTCGTCGTCGCCATAAACCCGCGCCGCGCCGTCGGCGGGCGTTCTCGTGGCCCAACTGCTGGTAAGAAACTTCCCTTCATGTTCAGCGTCATCTCGGCTTTGCGTAGAACGTATTGGTGGGGGTCGGGGGGCACTCGAGCGCCGGGGCGCGGTCTCTGGTGAGCGCGCCGCCGTGGGAGGGATGATGGTCCGCCACCGTGGCGTGCTTCCGGGGAGGAAGAAAGCCCTTGCGCCGTTCATCTATGGATGGGCGATCAAGATTAGATCAGGAAACCATTAAGCCCAGACCGTCCGATGCTAGTTGAACGCTTGGGATCACGCCCGTACTTACCCCTTCGTGTTATAGAATCTGAACCCTTGATATCAAATCCTGTGTCCGGGGTCACGTACCCCTTTCACGATCTAATCCTGACCGCAGAACGTGATCCAACGGCTCACATCCAACCGTACACCTTTGGCCAGGAAGTTTTTGTTAAAGAGCCCCTGCAGAAAATAGAAATAAACCCGCCGTCCACTGTAGGATTTGGCTGAGTCTGTGGATTACTTATGTTTTCACCCCTGCACTTCTGTTTATTTAGCGCACAGTCCAGACACCTATTAAAACCAGGAAATTCATTTAGAAGATGGTTTTTCAGTTTAAATTAATTACAGCAACATATTAAATTCCTAGAAAATTCATATTAGGTTAAAATTGACCCATTTTGGTTCCTATAATTTTATAATATTATTGTTTATCATCTAGTACCACTGTGTTGACATGTCTGTCACATTAAAATTTATATCCCATTTAATCTTGTACAAAACACATAGAATCTTCAGAAAATCATAACTCCTCCGTTTTAACTCCGATTTAATCCGTTCAAGTTCCGTTAGTCTCGTAGCAACGCGTAGATCATTATCATGCAGTATGTACTTATGTATGGTGTGATGTTAATTTTGTCTATACCATGTCTGTTTGTATTGCCACGACTAGCGTGAGGTCACGAGAATCTGAAGATCATCCTGGTACCTGGAATCTCAAGTCCCAGGCAAGTTGTGCCCTTGATCACTTCTTTTTACCTAGTCATGTTCTGATTAATCATAATGATCTGCATAGGTTAATTTTGATGGGACCCAATAGGTTACCCCAGTTTGATTATCTTTATACCTTGATTACCACCACACTTTTTGGGTAGTACCTGCTATTGCTTTATGTGGTTATGGGTATGGAGATACATTTTATTCATGATTATACTTTTATTATCAGTTGTTATTTACTGTTCATGATAAGATCATTATGTTAATTGGAACATGGAGAACCACCCGGGAAAACAGTGCTACCACAAGGGTTTATGGACGCCCTTGGCTGATTAATTAGGAAAGCTAGTGGAGGACTACCTTACCCAAAAGGGGCAAGGGCAGTAGGGGAGTGGTCAGTGTAGGGAGGTCCTTGGTTGATTTTGCTGCGATGGCGGTCAGGCAAGAACCCTGCATTGGAGCTTCCTATAAACTGTAGCGGGTTTTCTGAAGCTAGTGGAACTTTGTAAAGGCCTCGTAGTGTTACCCTTTCTCGCCTCCTCGGTAGAGGTGTATGGGAAGTCGCGATCCCTTGGCAGATGGGTAACATGACTTGTGGGTAAAGATGCGCAACCTCTGCAGAGTGTAAAACTGGTATACTAGCCGTGCTCACGGTCATGAGCAGCTCGGACCCTCACATGATTAAATTATGGAACTTAAATTCAATTTGTCATATGCATTGCATTGCAGGTGATGTTGTTACTTTTGTTCTATTACTTAATTGGGTTGGTATTTACTTATACTTAGTAATTGCTAATAAAATTTTGACCAACTTTAAAAGCAATGCTCAGCTCTAACCATCCTCTTTGGTAAGCCTTACACTTCACGTGAGCTCCCACCTTTGGCGAGTTCATGCACATTATTCCCCACAACTTGTTGAGCGATGAACGTATGTGAGCTCACTCTTGCTGTCTCACACCCCCCCACAGGTCAAGAACAGGTACCACAAGATGAGGCGCATGGAGGATGCTGCGATGTGTTCGTGAGAGGTCTAGGTCGTCGTCTCCCAGTCAATTTTGGTTTGCTGGACCGTTGTCTCTTTATAATGTAATTATTTATTTTGTACAGAACTCCTATTATATAGTAAAGATGTGACATTCGATCCTATGCCATGATTCATCATATGTGTGAGACTTGGTCCCAGCACACCTGGTGATTATGTTCGCGCCCGGGTCTTGGTGCCCCGAAATCCAGGTGTGACACCGCCACTGTTGGCAAGCTGCAGCACCGGGCTGCTGCTAGCGCCGCTGTTCCCAGTGGCCGCCACCGTGTTCAGGGTGAGTAGCAGGCCTGCGCCCGGCGGTTGCGACGGTAGCTGTGCTATGATGTGAGGGAGAATGCCCACGGGCGGTGGTAGTGATCGCTGGTCCGGTTGCCGATACTGAAGACGCCGCCCGGGAGGCCGTACAAGATGCCGTGGAGACGGCGGCCGCGCGCTTCCAGCGCGACCCTGCTTATGTCGAGTAGCTCATACCTGTAGAAATGAGGCTAGGGCTCCGCTTGAAAGCGGATGTAATAACTTTTGTTTTTGTAAGATACTTTTGGGAACTATCAATTAAACAACTCTTATCTGTATGGTTTTTGTTCTTGCTATGTGTGGTGTTACCAACTCCTCTCCTGGTACTTGGCCCCCCTAGGATGAAGGCTCGACGTGTCGAGGCTGGATACCAGCATACCTAAGAAAGAGTTGGTGACCTAGCCCCCAGGAGGTAGCCTCGACTGGGACCTGGACTTGTACACAGCTTCAACTAGGAAGTGTTAGTAGCACACCCATAGGACCCATCGTCTGGTATCAGCCATCCTTTGATTCATGCAACAGGACCTGCAGGATTGGGCCTGGGGAGCCAAGCCGTATGCCCGGACCCCCTGAATCACAGTTCCAGATACTAGGACACCCATCGTAGAGTGGTGGAGTGTGCAGGCTTAGGGTACGGAACCAGGCTAAGCGGCTACACAGTTCCGGACCACCCCAGGAGATGTGCGTCCATTCTCTAGAACTGGACCCCAGGTTGCCGGACCTACAGGACTATAGTTCCAAATACTAGGGTACCTGTCACAGAGTGGTGGAGCATGCAGGCTTAGGGTACGGAACCAAGCTAAACGGCTACACAGCACTGGACCACCCCAAGAGACAAGCACCCGTTCTCTAGAACTGGCCCCCAGGCTACCGGACCCCCCTACCAAGGGATCCCAAACTGCAAGGCTGGCTACTCAATTCAGATGTCATTATACCAGCAACGGTGGGAACCGTATGGGTGGGTTAGATAAAAAATAATATCTGGAAACTGCAGCAGAATAAAACCATCACAGAAGCACATCTGAGGGGGTAAATCCTTTCTTTATAACTTGACATGCATGGGTGCTAAAAGGGAATTAGGCTGACACCTATATTCCTAAATTAATTTTGGTGGTTGAGTTGCCCAACACAAATAATTGGACTAACTAGTTTGCCCAAGTTTATAAGTTCTACAGGTACCAAAGGTTCACAATAAGCCAATAAAAAGATCAAGAGAAAGGGTTCAAACAAAGGAGCAAAGGGACAACCGAAGGCACCCTGGTCGTGCGCACCGGACTGTCCGGTGCACCAGGGGACACCAAGCTGAACTTCGCACCTTCGGGAAAACTCAGAGGCGCCGCGCTATAATTCACCGGATTGTCTGGTGTACACCGGACAGTGTCCAGTACTCCAAGGGGAAGCGACTCTGAACTCGCCAGCTTCGGGAAATCACAATGGCTAGTCCGCTATAATTCACCGGACATGTCCGGTGTACACCAGACTGTCCGGTGTATTTGCGGAGCAACGGCTACTTCGGCGCCAACGGTCACCTGCAGCGGCATTAAATGCGCGCCAGAGCGCGCAGAAGTTAGGCACGCACGCGCGACGTGGCGCACCGGACACTCTACAGTACATGTCCGGTGCGCCACCAGACATCTAGGCGGGCCCAGCAGACAGAGCTCCAACGGTCGAACCCTAACGGCCGGGTGACGTGGCTGGCGCACCGGACACTGTCCGGTGTGCACCGGACTATCCGGTGCACCATGCGACAGACAGCCTCCACCAAACGGCTAGTTTGGTGGTTGGGGCTATAAATACCCCAACCACCCCACATTCAAGTCATCCAAGTTTTCCACCTCTCAACCACTTACAAGAGCTAGGCATTCAATACAAGACACACCCAAGTGATCAAATCCTCTCCAATTCCACACAAGGCTTTAGTGATTAGCGAGAGAGATTTGTTGTGTTCTTTTGAGCTCTTGCGCTTGGATTACTTCTTTCTTTCTCATTTGTTCTTGCGATCAAAACTCAATTGTAACCGAGGCAAGAGACACCAATTGTGTGGTGGTCCTTGCGGGGAAGTTTTGTTCCCGGTTGATTTGAGAAGAGAAGCTCACTCGGTCCGAGGGACCGTTTGAGAGAGGGAAAGGGTTGAAAAAGACCCGGCCTTTGTGGCCTCCTCAACGGGGAGTAGGTTTGCGAGAACCGAACCTCGGTAAAACAAATCCTTGCGTCTCACTTCCTTACTCACTCGCGATTTGTTCTTACGCCCTCTCTCGGACTCGTTTATATTTCTAACGCTAACCCGGCTTGTAGTTGTGATTAAGTTTGTAAATTTCAGATTCGCCCTATTCACCCCTCCCTCTAGGCGACTTTCAATTGGTATCAAAGCTGGTGCTTCATTAGAGCCTAACCGCTCGAAGTGATGTCGGGAGATCACACCAAGAGGGAAATGGAGACCGGCGACAAGCCCACTACAAGTCATGGGAGTACTTCATCGGAAGAGTCCCGCAACAAGAGGAAGGAGAAGAAAGACTCCTCTAACAAAGGGAAGGGGAAGGAAAAGAAATCTTCTTCCCACAAGTCACATCGGAGAGGCGACAAGCACAAGAGGATGAGGAAAGTGGTCTACTACGAGACCGACTCTTCATCACCATCGACCTCCGACTCCGATGCGCCGTCCGTTACTTCTAAGCGCCATGAGCGCAAGAAGTATAGTAAGATCCCCCTACGCTATCCCCATATTTCAAAGCGTACTCCTTTTCTCTCCGTTCCATTAGGCAAACCACCGGTTTTTGACGGTGAAGATTATAATATGTGGAGTGACAAAATGAGGCATCATCTAACCTCACTCCACACAAGCATATGGAATGTTGTTGAGTTTGGTGTACAGGTACCATCCGTAGGGGATGAAGACTACGACTCGGACGAAGTGGCCCAAATCCACCACTTTAACTCCCAAGCAACCACTATACTCCTCGCCTCTCTAAGTCGAGAGGAGTATAACAAGGTGCAAGGGTTAAAGAGTGCGAAGGAAATTTGGGACGTACTCAAGACCGCACACGAAGGAGACGAGGTGACAAAGATCACCAAGCGGGAGACGATCGAGGGGGAGCTCGGTCGCTTCATGCTTCACCAAGGGGAGGATCCACAAGCTATGTACAACCGCTTGAAGACCTTGGTGAACCAAGTGCGCAACCTCGGGAGCGAAAAATGGGATGACCATGAGATGGTCAAGGTTATTCTTAGATCCCTCGTATTTCTTAACCCTACGCAAGTTCAATTAATTCGAGGTGATCCTAGATATAAGCTAATGTCCCCCGAGGAGGTTATAGGAAAATTTGTGAGCTTTGAGCTAATGATTAAAGGCTCAAAGAAAATCATCGAGCAAGGCACCTCCTCCACGCCCGAAGCGCAACCGGTGGCATTCAAGGCGACGGAGGAGAAGAAGGAGGAGTCTACATCAAGTAGACAACCAATCGACGCCTCCAAGCTCGACAATGAGGAAATGGCGCTTATCATCAAAAGCTTCCGCCAAATCCTCAAGCAAAGGAGGGGGAAAGACTACAAGCCCCGCTCCAAGAAAGTGTGCTACAAATGTGGTAAGCCTGGTCATTTTATAGCAAAATGTCCACTCTCTAGTGACAGTGACAGGGGCGACGACAAGAAGGGCAAGAGAAGAGAAAAGAAGAGGTACCACAAGAAGAGGGGCGGCGATGCCCATGTGTGCCGCGAGTGGGATTCCGAGGAGAGCTCCTCCGACTCCTCCTCCGACGAGGACGCCGCCAACATCGCCGTCACCAAAGGACTTCTCTTCCCCAACGTCGGCCACAAGTGCCTCATGGCAAAGGACGGCAAAAAGAAGAAGGTAAAATCAAGATCCTCCACTAAATATGAAACCTCTAGTGATGAGGATGATGCTAGCAATGAGGAGGATAACTTACGCATTCTTTTTGCCAACCTAAACATGCAACAAAAGGAAAAATTAAATGAATTGATTAGTGCTATTCATGAAAAGGATGATCTCTTGGACTCTCAAGAGGACTTCCTTATTAAAGAAAATAAGAAGCATGTTAAGGTTAAAAATGCTTACGCTCTAGAAGTAGAAAAATGTGGAAACTATTGACAACCTTAGAAATGAAAATGCTAGATTAATTGCTAAGGTTGATTCACATGTTTGTGATGCTTCAATTCCCAATCTTAGAAATGACAATGATGATTTGCTTGCTAAGATTGAAGAATTAAACATTTCTCTTGCTAGCCTTAAGATTGAAAATGAAAAATTGCTCGCTAAGGCTAAAGAATTAGATGTTTGCAATGTTACAATTTCCGATCTTAGAGATAACAATGATATTTTGCGTGCTAAGATTGTTGAACTTAATTCTTGCAAACCCTCTACATCTATCGTTGAGCATGTGTCTATTTGTGATAGATGTAGAGATGTTGATATTAATGCTATTCATGATCACTTGATCTTAATTAAACAACAAAATGATCATATAGCAAAGCTAGATGCTAAAATTGCCGAGCATAACTTAGAGAATGAAAAATTTAAATTTGCTAGAAGTATGCTCTATAGTGGGAGACGCCCTGGCATCAAGGATGGCATTGGCTTCCAAAGGGGAGACAATGTCAAACTTAGTGCCCCTCCTAAAAGATTGTCCAATTTTGTTAAGGGCAAGGCTCCCATGCCTCAGGATAACGAGGGCTACATTTTGTACCCTGCCGGCTATCCTGAGAGCAAAATTAGGAGAATTCATTCTAGGAAGTCTCACTCTGGCCCTAATCATGCTTTTATGTATAAGGGTGAGACATCTAGCTCTAGGCAACCAACCCGTGCTAAGTTGCCTAAGAAGAAAACTCCTAGTGCATCAAATGATCATAGCATTTCATTTAAAACTTTTGATGCATCTTATGTGCTTACTAACAAATCCGGCAACTTAGTTGCCAAGTTTGTTGGGGGCAAACACAAGGGCTCCAAGACTTGTGTTTGGGTACCCAAAGTTCTTGTGTCTAATGCCAAAGGACCCAAAACCGTTTGGGTACCTAAAGTCAAGAACTAAAATTGTTTTGTAGGTTTATGCATCCGGGGGCACAAGTTGGATCATCGATAGCGGGTGCACAAACCACATGACAGGAGAGAAGAAGATGTTCTCCTCCTACGAGAAAAACCAAGATCCCCAACGAGCTATCACATTCGGGGATGGAAACCAAGGTTTGGTCAAAGGTTTGGGTAAAATAGCTATATCTCCTGACCATTCCATTTCCAATGTTTTTCTTGTTGAATCATTAGATTACAATTTGCTTTCCGTATCTCAATTATGTCAAATGAGCTACAACTGTCTCTTTACTGATGTAGGTGTCACTGTCTTTAGAAGAAGTGATGATTCAATAGCATTTAAGGGAGTGTTAGAGGGTCAGCTATACTTGGTAGATTTTGATAGAGCTGAACTCGACACTTGCTTAATTGCTAAGACTAACATGGGTTGGCTCTGGCACCGCCGACTAGCCCATGTTGGAATGAAGAATCTTCATAAGCTTCTAAAGGGAGAGCACATTTTAGGATTAACAAATGTTCATTTTGAGAAAGACAGGATTTGTAGCGCATGCCAAGCCGGGAAGCAAGTTGGCACTCATCATCCACACAAGAACATCATGACAACTGACAGGCCACTGGAGCTCCTACACATGGATTTATTCGGCCCGATTGCTTACATAAGCATCGGCGGGAGTAAGTACTGTCTAGTTATTGTGGATGATTATTCTCGCTTCACTTGGGTATTCTTTTTGCAGGAAAAATCTCAAACCCAAGAGACCCTAAAGGGATTCTTGAGACGGGCTCAAAATGAGTTCGGCTTAAGGATCAAGAAAATAAGAAGCGACAATGGAACGGATTTCAAGAACTCTCAAATTGAAGGCTTCCTTGAGGAGGAGGGCATCAAGCATGAGTTCTCTTCTCCCTACACCCCACAACAAAATGGTGTAGTGGAGAGGAAGAATAGAACTCTATTAGACATGGCAAGAACCATGCTTGATGAGTACAAGACGCCGGATCGGTTTTGGGCCGAGGCGGTTAACACCGCGTGCTACGCCATCAACCGGTTATATCTACACCGAATCCTCAAGAAGACATCATACAAACTCCTAACCGGTAAAAAGCCCAACATTTCATATTTTAGAGTCTTTGGTAGCAAATGCTTCATACTTGTTAAGAGAGGTAGAAAATCTAAATTTGCTCCTAATACTGTATAAGGCTTTTTACTAGGATATGATTCAAACACAAGGGCATATAGAGTCTTTAACAAGTCCTCAGGACTAGTTGAAGTTTCTTGTGATGTTGTGTTTGATGAGACTAACGGCTCTCAAGTAGAGCAAGTTGATCTTGATGAGATAGGTGAAGAAGAGGCTCCATGCATCGCGCTAAGGAACATGTCCATTGGGGATGTGTGTCCTAAGGAATCCGAAGAGCCTCCAAATGCACAAGATCAACCATCCTCCTCCACGCAAGCATCTCCACCAACTCAAAATGAGGACGAGGCTCAAGTTGATGAAGGAGAAGATCAAAGAGATGAGCCACCTCAAGATGACGGCAATGATCAAGGGGGAGATGCAAATGATCAAGACAAGGAGGATAAAGAACCAAGGACGCCACACCCAAGAGTCCACCAAGCAATCCAACGAGATCACCCCGTCGACACCATCCTCGGCGACATTCATAAGGGGGTAACCACTAGATCTCGCGTTGCACATTTTTGTGAGCATTACTCTTTTGTTTCCTCTATTGAGCCACACAGGGTAGAGGAAGCACTCCAAGATTCGGATTGGGTGATGGCGATGCAAGAGGAGCTCAACAACTTCACTAGGAACGAGGTATGGCATTTAGTTCCACGTCCTAACCAAAATGTTGTAGGAACCAAGTGGGTCTTCCGCAACAAACAAGACGAGCATGGTGTGGTGACAAGGAACAAAGCTCGACTTGTGGCCAAGGGATACTCCCAAGTCGAAGGTTTGGATTTTGGTGAAACCTATGCACCCGTAGCTAGGCTTGAGTCAATTCGCATATTATTAGCCTATGCTACTTACCATGGCTTCAAGCTTTACCAAATGGACGTGAAGAGTGCCTTCCTCAATGGACCAATCAAGGAAGAGGTCTACGTTGAGCAACCTCCCGACTTTGAAGAGAGTGAGTACCCTAACCATGTCTATAGGCTCTCTAAGGCGCTTTATGGGCTCAAGCAAGCCCCAAGAGCATGGTATGAATGCCTAAGAGGTTTCCTTATAGCTAATGGCTTCAAAGTAGGAAAGGCCGATCCTACTTTATTTACTAAAACTCTTGACAATGATTTGTTTGTATGCCAAATTTATGTTGATGATATTATATTTGGGTCTACTAACGAATCTACATGTGAAGAATTTAGTAGGATCATGACACAGAAATTCGAGATGTCAATGATGGGGGAGTTGAAGTATTTCCTAGGATTTCAAGTGAAGCAACTCCAAGAGGGCACCTTCATTAGCCAAACGAAGTATACTCAAGACATTCTAACCAAGTTTGGAATGAAGGATGCCAAACCCATCAAGACACCCATGGGAACCAATGGGCATCTCGATCTCGACACAGGAGGTAAATCCGTCGATCAAAAGGTATACCGGTCGATGATAGGTTCATTACTCTATTTATGTGCATCTCGACCGGACATTATGCTTTCCGTTTGTATGTGTGCAAGATTCCAAGCCGACCCTAAGGAATCTCACCTTACGGCCGTAAAACGAATCTTGAGATATTTGGCTTATACTCCTAAGTTTGGGCTTTGGTACCCTCGGGGATCCACATTTGATTTAATTGGTTATTCGGATGCCGATTGGGCAGGGTGCAAAATCAATAGAAAGAGCACATCGGGGACTTGCCAGTTCTTGGGAAGATCCTTGGTGTCTTGGGCTTCAAAGAAGCAAAATTCGGTCGCTCTTTCTACCGCCGAAGCCGAGTACATTGCCGCAGGCCACAGTTGCGCGCAATTGCTTTGGATGAGGCAAACCCTGCGGGACTACGGTTACAAATTAACCAAAGTTCCTCTTCTATGTGATAATGAGAGTGCAATCCGCATGGCGGATAATCCCGTTGAGCATAGCCGCACTAAACACATAGCCATTCGGTATCATTTTCTTAGGGATCACCAACAAAAGGGGGATATTGAGATTGCATACATTAATACTAAAGATCAATTAGCCGATATCTTTACCAAGCCACTAGATGAACAAACTTTTACCCGACTTAGGCATGAGCTAAATATTCTTGATTCTAGAAATTTCTTTTGATATCTTGCACACATAGCTCATAAATATACCTTTGATCATGTCTCTTTTATATATGCTATGACTAATGTGTTTTCAAGTGAATTTCAAACCAAGTCATAGGTATATTGAAAGGGAATTGGAGTCTTCGGCGAAGATAAAGGCTTCCACTCCACTCCATAACTCGTCCTTCGCCGTCGCTCCGAGCACTTCTCCGTCTGTGGTATAATCTTCACTCATATGTTTTATTTGCCAAAGGGGAGAAAGTAGTTAGCAAAGGGCTCTAATGATTCCGTTTTTGGCGATTCATGCCAAAGGGGGAGAAAGTATGAGCCCAAAGCAAAAGGACCGCACCACCACCCTAATTTTAAAATTAATGATTTTCAATTGGTAAATTTCAAATTGGTATCTCTTTGTGTTCTAAAGGGGGAGAAAGTAGTTTTTTCAAAATTGATATCTTAAAACCCTCTTGAACACTAAGAGGAGAATTTATTGAGGGGGAGTTTTGTTTAGTCAAAGGAAAAGCATTTGAAACAAGGGGAGAAAATTTCAAATCTTGAAAATACTTCTCAAAATCTTATTCATTTACCTTTGACTATTTTGCAAAAAGACTTTGAAAAGGATTTACAAAAAGAATTTGCAAAAACAAAACATATGGTGCAAGCGTGGTCCAAAATGTTAAAAATAAAGAAACAATCCATGCAATATCTAGTAAGTAATTTTTATTGGCTCAACTCTAAGTAACCTTTGCACTTACATATTGCAAACTAGTTCAATTATGTACTTTTATGTTTGATTTGGTTTGTGTTGGCATCAATCACCAAAAAGGGGGAGATTGAAAGGGAATTAGACTTACACCTATATTCCTAAATTAATTTTGGTGGTTGAGTTGCCCAACACAAATAATTGGACTAACTAGTTTGCCCAAGTTTATAAGTTCTACAGGTACCAAAGGTTCACAATAAGCCAATAAAAAGATCAAGAGAAAGGGTTCAAACAAAGGAGCAAAGGGACAACCGAAGGCACCCTGGTCGGGCGCACCGGACAGTGTCCGGTGCACCACCGGACAGTGTCAGGTGCACCAGGGGACACCAAGCTGAACTTCGCACCTTCGGGAAAACTAAGAGGCGCCACACTATAATTCACCGGACTGTCCAGTGTACACCGGACAGTGTCCGGTGCTCCAAGGGGAAGCGACTCTGAACTCGCCAGCTTCGGGAAATCACAATGGCTAGTCCGCTATAATTCACCGGACATGTCCGGTGTACACCGGACTGTCCGGTGTAACGGCAGAGCAACGACTACTTCGGCGCCAACGGTCACCTGCAGCGGCATTAAATGCGCGCCAGAGCGCGCAGAAGTCAGGCACGCGCGACGTGGCGCACTGGACACTCTACAGTACATGTCCGGTGCGCCACCGGACATCCAGGCGGGCCCAGCAGACAGAGCTCCAACGGTCAAACCCTAACGGCCGGGTGACGTGGCTGGCGCACCAGACACTGTCCGGTGTGCACCGGACTGTCCGGTGCACCATGCGACAGACAGCCTCCACCAAACGGCTAGTTTGGTGGTTGGGGCTATAAATACCCCAACCACCCCACATTCAAGTCATCCAAGTTTTCCACCTCTCAACCACTTACAAGAGCTAGGCATTCAATACAAGACACACCCAAGTGATCAAATCCTCTCCAATTCCACACAAGGCTTTAGTGATTAGCGAGAGAGATTTGTTGTGTTCTTTTGAGCTCTTGCGCTTGGATTGCTTCTTTCATTCTCATTTGTTCTTGCGATCAAAACTCAATTGTAACCGAGGCAAGAGACACCAATTGTGTGGTGGTCCTTGCAGGGAAGTTTTGTTCCCGGTTGATTTGAGAAGAGAAGCTCACTCGGTCCGAGGGACCGTTTGAGAGAGGGAAAGGGTTGAAAAAGACCCAGCCTTTGTGGCCTCCTCAACGGGGAGTAGGTTTGCGAGAACCGAACCTCGGTAAAACAAATCCTTGCGTCTCACTTCCTTACTCACTCGTGATTTGTTCTTACGCCCTCTCTCGGACTCGTTTATATTTCTAACGCTAACCCGGCTTGTAGTTGTGATTAAGTTTGTAAATTTCAGATTCGCCCTATTCACCCCCCCTCTAGGCGACTTTCAGGTGCAGACCAACAGGCCGGGCTTACGAGGGCGGACCTCACCAGGCTGGCGTACGCATATGCACAACCTAGCTACAAAAAGAAGAAGCCTTAACCCCTCAGACTTGCTCCTATGTGTAGAACTTACAGAGGTGCTCTATGTTCCAGGGATTGGGAAGAGGCACTCCTTTAGCTGTGGCGAGGCGGACACACTCGGGTTGGCATGCTTATGTCACCTTGAAGGGTCCTTCCCAACTGAGGGAGAGTTTGTGGAGCCCTTCTCGGTTTAGAATTCGCCTTAGGACCAGGTCCCCGACCCTGGGCTCCCTACTATGCACGAACCGCTGGTGGTAGCGCTTGAGCGCTTGGTTGTATCGTGCATTTCGGACCGCCGCTCGCCATCTACGCTCGTCGATGAAGTCCACGTCCTCACACCGTAGCTATTCCTGCATAGACCCATCAAACGACTGGACCCATAGGGAACCCATAAGGATTTCTGGGGGAAGGCAGGCTTCGGCCCCGTAGACCAGGAAGGACGGAGTCTCCCTGGTAGCTCGGCTAGCTGTCGCCACCGGAGTCAGAGTCTCCGGTGAAAACATCCTTCAGGACCCCCTCGGGCGACTGATACCCGAGGTCCTGTTCTCCCGTGGCCACCTCGCCGCTGTCGACCCTTTCCTTGCCAGGCCGGCGACGAGGTGGGGAGCCATTCCTAGAGGTCTGCTCGCACCGCTCGCTGACGCGCTTCGCGAGCTTGATGATATCGCGACACTCCGCAGCGCTGTGGCGGCTGTTGGGGTGCACAGGGCATGAGCCGATGCTGCCCCCCTGCGGCCGCGGGCGCTTGTTGCGCTCGGTCCGGCCCCCAGCCGCAGCCACGACGACTGGAGCAGCAGCCTGCGGCCTCTCGTGGCCGCGGTTCTTCTTCTTCTTCTTGCCATCCTAGGCGACGGCACCCGAGCCACCCGTCAGGGCGACCCCGGTCTGTGGTGCCGAGTGCCATGCACGGCCCTCGGTGGCTCTGACACACTTGTCGGCCAGAGCGAAGAGTGTGGTGACAGTTTCCACGTCATGCGTGGCTAACTTCTCCAACATCTTTTCATCACGCACCCCCTGGCGGAAAGCGGTGATGATGGAAGCATTAGAGTATGAGGTATGGTGCCCCGTACCTTGGTGAAGCGGGAGATGAAGGCCCGGAGAGTTTCCCCGGGTTCCTGCCTCACTGCATGGAGGTGAGCCTCCACACCATGCTGTTGATAAGCGCTAGCGAAGTTCACGGTGAACCGCGCACATAGCTCTTCCTAGGAGTAGATCGATCCTGGGGCAAGATTCATGAGCCAAGTCCGGGCCGGCCCGGACAAGGCTACATGGAAGTATGTTACCATCACAGCAGTGTCTCCACCTGCTGCTGTAATGGCAGTAACATATACCTGCAGGAATTTCAACGGGTTTGACGTACCGTCGTACTTTTCTGGCAGGTGTGGCCGGAGCTTGGATGGCCAGGTTGCCGCACGGAGATGATCCGCCAGTGCGGCGTAGCCCACGCCAGCCAATGGGACACCCACCTGGATTCGGGCGCCCCTTGGAGTCTGCGGTGCGACCGCAGCGAAGTCTTGGTCGAGGTTGCAACCCTCGATGTTCTGTCGGCGCTCACGCGCCCTCCCTAGAGAGACACGGGCATCCTCGCTTGCACGCCTGCGGTTGAGTTCTGCCCGTAAGTCATCAGACCTCTCTAGAGAGACTAGAGCGTCCTCTCCTGCCCGCCGGTGGTTGAGTTCCGCCCGCAGATCCTCGGTCGACGCAGCCTTCACTGAAGGCGAGCGCACCGACACCAACGCCTCGTGTTGACGCCGGAACGACTGAGGCCTGGGCCTGGTCGAGCTAGATTGTGCCATGCCCAGGGGACGATCTACGTCATCGCGCCACTGCTTCATGGCCCTGGGCAAGGCCGTAGAGCTTGGAGGGTGGTGCAACAACTTCCTGGCTGCAGAGAGCACAACAGGTGCAGCCCTTGACGGCGCCTGGGACGATTGAGTGGGAGTGTGCTGCTGCGTAGCATGCACAACAACAACACATGGTGCTGGGCGGCTAGAGCCCAGTGGCATGGACGACGTAGCCTCCTCCTCCATGAGGAAGTCTTCAGAAGCCGCGCCGTGGTGCTCGACGATTTGAACCATGGTGTCGAGCAGGAAATACAAGCAAAAACCTAAAGCCAAGCCCCCTACCTGGTGTGCCAAATGTCGGAGAGGAAATCTTCGACCGGGTGGCGGAATGCACCCGCCCTAAATCCTAAGATGAGGAGGGGGCCTAAGCGTTTTGCATGTTGCTAGATTGTGGAAGAACACACAAGATGACACGAAGATTTAGAGTGGTTCGGGCCGCCGGAGCGTAATACCCTACTCCATTGTGAGTTGTATTGAGTATGAGAGTCTATGAGCTTGAGAGCTTGAGCTGCGTCTAAGTTGGCTTGAATGAACCTGCCTTGTAACGTCGTGTGCCTTCCCTTTTATAGCCCAAGGGAGGCACATACAAGGTTGCTGAGCCCCTACATGTGGGCCCAGAGACATAATGGAAGAAATACATGGAGCAACTAATGCAGGTGACGCCTGAGAGATCTCCTGGTCCATGTTGTCCGCACCACGCGCAGTACTGATATGCAACGGTAGCTTCCTTGGTACGTACGAGCGATGATGAGTATAGTGCATACGGCAGCATGGACGTGCCGCCTGCCAATGGAATAGACATGCATGTCGCCTGCCAGCAGAATGGACAGGTCTCATTAAATGCTGAGGCGGCACACTGCTTGCCAGTGGAATGGACAGGTCACCGCCTGACAGCAGAACAGATAGGCCTCATTAAATGCCGAGGTGGCACATCGCTTGTTAGGCGGCGTGCCTTATCCGCAATAAATGCAGGGGCCACGTAACCCGAAGGCCTTATGTCAGGCTCCGCCCGCTGGCTTACGTCACACGCAGTAGACCACGTGGCGGCATCGGGACTCCGCCTCGGCGGGGAGGAGAAGCGTATGCAGACAGGTTCGCACCAGGCTGGGCCTGGACACGTGTCGACACCGGACCCCTGCCTAGGTCCTATTCAAGGCCCGTGTATGTTCTGTCCTGGGACCCTGGGACCCCATTATGGGCGGCCCGGACCCCTTATAGGGGGTTCGGATCCTATTCCAGGGGTCCGGCTTGCACACGTGGAGGTCCGGGACCAACCCTGGGGGTCCAGACTGCATATCCAGGGGTCCGGTGCTCTCCCGTGGGGGTCCGGACCACTGTTGATGCCTTGGAGTATATCACCTTCTCTGGACATGTGGCGGCTCCAGACCCGCCCATGTGGTGGAGTCGGGTGCTGCTGTGGACCCAGAATAGCCGCCTGAGACTGGGGCGAGCCGTGGCTTGGTCCCACACGCATCACTCCTTCCATGCGACTAAGGGATAGCCGCGCGGGTTCTTCGTCTTTGTACAGTAGCAGGGGGTACCCCTATTTCAGGGTACCGACAACACCCTTCGATAAACTACCCATTTCATCTATACTACTCTATTAAGAATCTAATGTGGCCACCTAGTGCTACCACAGCTTCACCCTCCGTGCTGACACTATAGCCCGCCCTGTCTCGGCACCGCCCTGTGGGCCCATGCCCAGCGCCCATGCATCGCTCTCTCAACTACTGCCATGTGGACCCCAGCGCCTGTGCAGTCAGCTACTGTGCCTAGCACCCGACCCTGCCCGCGCAGCTACCACACCGTGTAAAAAATAGTACAGAGCTAGCACTCAAACCCATGCCCCCGATTCAGAAATTTGGGGCTACCACCAGACCACACGTACCTTAGTGTTTAAAAATAAACAATAATTATGTCAGTACCCTCAATCAGGGGTACCTTCTGCTACTGCATAAAGGCGCCGCACCCGTGCAACGCCTCAAAACCACGTGGAGAATGGCGCCCAATGGGCAGGTCCAGGAGCGCCGCATGACAAGGAAAGGGAGTACATCCCGGTGTTCGTCGCTAGGACCGGTCCCCCGCAGGAAGACACCGGACCCCTATACATACTAGTCCGGGACCCCAAGAAGGTATGCCGGATCCCCTGGAAGGCCTCAGCATTAGCAGGGTCCCGGGACGAAGAGGACCCCGGCGAAGGTAGGGGTTCGGTGCTGGCACGTGCCCAGTCCTTGTCCTACACTGCCCACTGCTGTCGCGTGGCTTGTGGCCCGACACATAAACCAGCAGGCCAAGCCTGGCATAAAGCCCACCCAGCCGAGCGGCCTCTACATTTATTGCTGAAAGGACGCGCCGCCTGCCACCACGCCAGCGGGCGACGCGCCCTCCCAGCATTTAATGCGTCCTGTCCAATCCAATGGCAGGCGGCGTCAGGATCATCCAGCAGGCAGCGCGTCTGACCGGTCAGCTGACAAACAGTGCGCCCGTGCCGAGCGGTGCACCATACTCATCATCCCTTCTACAAGAAGCCTCCCCTGCACGCCGAAGATATGAAGATCTCGGGTGTCAGAGCGCTAGAAGATCGCCTCAGCAGCACACATTCGTGGCTCCAAGTACAATATTCGTTAAGCCCCTGGGCCCACATGTCGGGGCTCAGTACCTTTGTGCATGCCCTCCTTCGGCTATAAAAGGGGAGGCATGCGACGTTACAAGACAGGTTCACTCACACCCAATCTTAGGCAGACACTCACAAGTTCATACAAGCTCCTGAGCAATACATCACACAGTGGAGTAGGGTATTACGCTCCGGCGGCCCGAACCACTCTAAACCCTCGCGTGCTCCCATGTGTTGATCCACTAGTCTCGTAACAAGCAAAACGCTTAGGCCCCTCCTCTTTTTAGGAATTAGGGCGGGTGCAATCCGCCACCCGGCCGGAGAGATTTTCCCCTCCGACAAATTATATTTAAATAAACAATGATAAAAACCATAGCAAAGTATGGATAACTGCCTAGTTAACAATTTATGTTATGTTTATCTAAACAGACCATTTGATTCTTGAAACCTGTAGTTCATGAAAGAATGGCACAAAGACACGCAGTGAACATTTGTATATATTGGCTGCATGTAAATGAGAAGCTCATGTCTTGTAAGACGCACAAATTGAGTAAAGCAGAAAGTTGGGCTCTCACAACGAGAAACATCATGTTTCTGTTTCAAGAAAGTGACTTGAACTTGTGCTCTCCGAAACCCTCAATCAAAAGCATTTTTTTCTAGCAGACATGTATTTCCCTTTTATTTGATAACTAAAGCTAGCCTTGCCCATGGCTGGCCAAAAAAAAAAAAAGGAACAAAAGTTGGCATGAAACAAGTCGAACACTTCACAAACAATGGTAGAGGCAAGTTTCTAATTATGTGAAGCAACCAGCTCAGTTTCATTAAATTCAGGGCTCAAGAACCAACAAAGCTCCAGAACATAAAGGAGCAGAAATTAAGGACTGTAAAGGAAGTAACTGAAAACAGCCAGTAAAAGTAACTGCAACAAGAAAACTATGTGCACCTTTTCTCCTTAAATTATAGTACAGACTATATTAAAGAAAACAGGATGAGATCTGGCCGAAGAAATCCGTGTGAACCTCCTATTCAAATGTATCAACTGCTTCCGGAAAATATGAATAGCAACTGAAGAAACTGATGACCTTATTAGGGGTAGCCACAAGTGACAAAAGGTACCATGGTTTTTTGTCATGCAAAATATATACTTCAAGCAAGGTAGTGCTTATCAAGAGCTATCCTTTGGCCTATAAATAGGCCTAACCAATCCTACTGATTTTGCAAAGCAACAATCCCTACATTCAAAACAACTCAAAACAATACTAGTTTTTGGTCACTTAGTACAGGGATATGGCACAAGAGGATACCAACTCTGCGGTAAGCGGCGGCATTGAAACGTTCCTCGTTGCGTTACATTTACATAATTTTACATTCCATTTTTGTAAACAAACCGTTGCGCTAAGTCGAAACGGATGAGATAACGAACTTCTCATATGTATTCTTTCCATCATGGGTGATTGCTATGATTTTGTTCATTGACAGGTGGATAAGATGGGAACATCTCAAGCACCAAGGCAGCACTTGTCACAAAATAGGGCCTCACTGACCAGCAAGGTGACAGCAAAAATTAGGAAGGTCAGCATTTTACGGTCTATTCTCTGCATCACATTAGGCATTCAATCGTTTGATCCTAGTTCCACAGAGTATTATTGTCATATATGATATGCCATGTAACAAGTTATGCCACTTGATCTGCCATATTGCAGATTCTGTTGAAAGCTAAGGCACCCAGGAAGAAGAAAACTACTATGTATCCGGTCCTAGCAGCTGCACTCAAATTTCATAAAGATGATGACGTTTGTCCTGCAGCTGCTGGAGTGAAGCAGCAGCAGCAGCACAACAAGGAGATGTAGAGATCTATTATGAATGCACCTCATGCCAACATCGATCTACCTTAGTTATGTATTAATTTCCTAGTACCTATTGTCATCTCAAGCTATCTATCTTTACATTATATCGTGTCATCATGTCAGTTCGCTATTATGTTGTATGGCTTGGTTCAAAATGAGTTATAACTTAATCTCCTATTGCAATGATTGTCCATTAGTTACTCTTTTTATGATGGTGTCTTCAATATTTGAAGAAAAAGCTATATTGTAAGCAACATAACATGGAAAATACATGATGTTTAAAAGAATATGATGCTTAGATCTAACATGGAAAAGGAAAAATCCTCATTGTGAAAATGATAGGTCGCTATAAAAACTTGACCTGCCGGGGGTAAGACAGCCCCCAGGCATTGTATTAAGAAGAAGACCTTCTCACACAGGTCAAGAAAACCCCCGAACCCCTGCCCCACCCATACAGAGCGGCATCGAAGCACATGTGAGAACGACCACGACCGAGGCTGAGCCTTAGACCTGTGCTTTGGCGTGGGACAGACTAGGGGATTTTTTTAACCACAGCCTGAAATTCGCTCCCACGGGGAGTCGAACCCAGGACCTGAGGAGTGCTACTCAGACCACCTAACCAACTCAGCTAGAGGCCCTTTCGCAAAATGATAGGTCGCTATAGCAGGAAGAGTCTACAAGTCAAGTGTGTCCAAGTAGATAACTTGAACTTCATTTGATTTTTCTACTTCTCCTTTTCACATTTTCTACTCTTTGTATGGTTCCATAGATAGTACATCTGAATGTGAGGAACTGGATTCATTCTGAATTAACTAAATGTGCCCCATCAACAAATTACAATCAATGAAACATGTGTGTTGTGAGATGCACTGATCAATTAGTTGTTAGCATAATACTGTTGATTGTACGCGCGACTTGTTGATGACGATCGATATGGTTATATTGCCAAGAATAACAGTGTTGCGCAAAACATGTTGCACAAAGAATTTGAATCAGCTAAAAAGGCTATAGCTGGCAGCTAAGCCATTTAGCGGTTTTAGAAGAAAAGATGACATAACTTCATATAAAGAGCATAAACTCACAAGTTCAATAGTTCAAATCTAAATCTGATAGCTCAAACTGGTAATTCAAATGTTCATAACACATCAACACACATGTAAATTCAACATCACTTGTAAAAGTCACTGAACCATTGTCTAACAAACTCACAAATATTAAGTTGCAAAATAAAATTGATAAACCATGGAGCATAAACTGATCTACTCGTCTCCTAAACCATCTGAATATGAAGCTTGATGCATTGAAATGTCACCATATGCATTATCTTCAGATTTCGAAGACGAGACAACGGTTGCATTCTCTAAACCACCATACATCAGGGAATGCAGACTCCTAATTTTCTTCTTCCTACGGCGCACATGCCCTTTTCTTTTGGGTTGTGGCTGCGACAGTTGTGGTCCATGTGTTGTTGCTTCAACTTGTACATCCTCATGCTATTCATCTTGATCTGAATTAGCATTTTGTACAAGCCTAGTAATAAACTCATTGGCATCATCCTCAAGAACATCATTCATTTCCCTCTCTATTGGATCTTTGCTCTTGTTCTCTCTTTTTTCCTTAGTCTTGAATTAAATTTAACAAAAGTAAGTTCTCTCATTCGGTCATGCAGCAATTTGTTTCTCTTCTTTGTGTGAACCTATGTGTAGGTGCTAAATATTAAAGAATAACCACAAAGAAAAGAATAAACAGTTAGAACAAATAAGAACATTTTTGTTACCTACTCAAAATCCGACCAATTTCGCTCACAAGCTGATGAGTTTCATGTTAAATTTAGGATTCTTGTTGCTAATAACCTCAAATTTGGTGTGGTTGTGCGTGGTTCAGCCACCACTTTGCTACATAAAAAGAATATTCATATAAAGAGTTAAGCAATTATAAAATAACATTTCAGGTTACTATGACGATTATTTGAAACCTAGATCATGTTACATATATAATATTAGCGTGGTAGAACTTGAAGGTAGGTCTACAATTGATAGTACCAATAACCTAAATGGACATTATTATTTAAACCTTATGATAGTGACTATTAGTCCAAATAAATCTTGAAGGCCATGAAGAAACAAACACCTATAGTTTCCACTAACATTTTCCCACCTGTTGTGATGTTTGAATTTTCTTATAAAAATATATGTGCAATAATGGTTCCAATATCAATAATTATATATAACATATATAAATTATATGTGATGGTCATATTATTTTTTACCATTAGTATATAAGTCAATAAAGAAATACTTTTCATGGTTAATATAACATATTACAAATGTTTTGCATGTGCACTTGATTTATGAGTTCACGCAACTTGAATTTTTACTTTAATACAAATTTTAATGTTATTTATATTTATAGAAGTGGGTAATGAACAAATACATATACTTTATGGCTAGTAGACATTTATTGTAATAGAAAGTGTTGAGACGTAAATTTGATGGGCTATTTTAGTCATTTCTTTAATAATAATAGAAGCTGTAATTTAAATGCAAAATTTAAGGGTTAGTATATTATCTATATATCATAATAGCATGTGGGTAATTTGGTGGAAATTTAGATTTAACTTAGATAATGTTTTTATTGGCATAGCTAGGTAATTTAAATATATTGATAGGTTACTTTATGTGAGTATACAAAAAATTGATGCAATGACAATTATTATCACTAGTGATTAGGGTCTACATAATCGATAACTAGATGTTTCTAATTTGAGATCATGTGAAGTGTTTATGTAATAACAATTATTATCACACTTGAGGACATATTTTGATGAAAACAAATATTTTGGCAATTGGTTTAGTTTTCACATTTTTCTATGTGTCCCACAGGCTGCATGACATGGCAACACTCGCTTTCACCTTGTTTCTTATCTGACCACTTCCGCATCTTTCTGACTTAGTCTGCGGAGCCTATAGGCCCATATGCGACTATGAGGAAAACCAATCCTATGCAGTTATTTCCAATCACTGACATGTGGATCCAAATCCAGGTCGGACCCACACATCAGTGACCCATCTACAGTTATCTCCTGGCAAGTAACTGCAGAGGATCTCATTGCACTATGAGATCCTTGCTAAAGTCTCTCTAGATGGTTGTTGGTTGTATTAAGATATAGTTATTTTACGTCGTTGAGATGGATTTTGGATCACACACCAGCAAGAGCTAGCAAGCCCATGGTTGAGAGACGACCTTGGACGCAGCAAGAAAAATAGCAGACAGATAAAACTAATCAAGAGATTGATTAAGCCATTATTGATCTCATTCTTCGTCGATGGACTCCCAAACATCTCCCAAAAAGATCCATTTGTGAGGAGCAAGTGGAGGTTGTCCTTAGATAGGCAAGGCCACATAGAAAATCATTGAATCTCATCAGAAGATGTGACAAATGGAAATATAGAGAGGAAAAGGGATAAAAGTGGTAGTAGATAAGTTCTTAATCTATTGAATGTTGGATACCTCAATCGGTTGTGATCCTTTTAGATATAAAGAGGGGGGATGGTCGTATCCCATAAAGAAAACTACTCCAAACCATGGTAAGCAAGTTTTGAAGACAAAAAATTTATTTTAAAAAATGAATCGATTAGAAAACATACAAAAGTCGGTCTAGCCGACTATCAAAGTCTGCTAAACCTAATTTCATGGGGGAAACCGACCTTACAGAAAAAGCTAGTATAATTGGCATTAGGGACTAGTCTAGTCTGAGTTGTGGTCAGCCTAGCTGACTTTGGAAAGCTAGCTCGGACGGTTTTGTGTACTGGCCTGGTCAACTTTGTTAAAGTCCATGACATCTCTTTGTTTGCCTAGGGTATCTTTGTGCGTTAATATATGTCCCCAGTTTTAGATGAAACTTATATGATCTAGAAACACTAAATATGAGTGAAGCCCAACTTATGGGCTATCTAATATCTAAGGGCAATGTAAACATCGTCTGTATTTGTTCTTAGGACCATACAAGTATATGTAATTGTTTGGAATACATAATAGACTTCATTCCAAGCACTTGAAAAATATTATTTCAAATACCTCTCGTTAATTGCTCTTGGGAGACTATCACCTTGCAATGTATTCAACATATATAAATTTGGAAATATTAATTTGACTACTTTATAAGGACATTCCCAACTTGGTGACCACTTACCAATATTTTTGCTCTTTGATCTAATTTGTAGTATGGTTTTTGATTCTATATCTCCAACTTAAAATGACTTGCTTTTGACTTTATTATTGTATGCTGAAGCAACCTGAGCCTTTCTCTTCCCCATATCCTTGAGATCCTTTAATCTCTTGTTTGTTACCTTATCCATATTCTATCATTAAATCACGATACATAACAACATATAACTCCTTTCGGTTATCAAGTCTATATGCATCCAATTTAATTTGATGAGTAACATAACCTTGTTGGTCACATGTAGAAGCTCCCTTATGGAACAAAAACAAGACAACACAATTAAATTGGCAATACCTTCTACATATTCCACCCGTGAAGAGAGGAAGAGACACCAGGAGAAGGTTAAATTAGCACAAATGAGATGAAGAAAAAATGCAGAACACATGGGGGGAACCGTAAATCATGTCTCTTATTATTCATTGTCATCCTTTTGGCTATAAGTTATTACATCATTACCTTTGATATACATGTAAAATGTCCGAAGATATTCGTGCTCAGAAAGCTTCAGAGGCAGAGCGTTCTGAGGCAGCGAAGACACATGAATAATGAAAAGTCACATCTTGCATGTCATTGTATGCCTATTTATAGGGGCACGACAACGTGCAACTTCATATGAAATTACATAAGTACCCTTAACTTCTATACACATGATTTGCATAGCCTTATAAGGGTAATGTAGCATTTTTCTCCTCAAGACATTTCGTGCATGCCATCCTCTTGCTATGGGGACATTCTTTAACCATGGTGAGCTGCTTCGTCCGGGCCATTATGATGAAGTTGTTGCTTCTCCCATCAATTGTGAAGATGAAGCTATAGTAATGAAGGTTGGTACGTTATCCTTGAAACCAACTCAAATACAGCTGGAAATCATTACTTTGAGGATATTAGGCAAAGGCGAGCCCCCAACAGCAGAAACTCATGGAATTAGCTCATTTTATATAATAGGCTTGAACAACAAATGAATGTATGAGAAGGGATCTTCCCCGAAGGTCCAAAAAAACACCTTTCCTAAGAGCATTATTGAAAATGGAGATTCAAGAGTACGCTTTACAAAGTAGAAGACACAAAATTGTCATAGTGGTCCATCAGTCATTGAATGTGTGACGCTAGACTTCTTGACTTCTATGTGTTTTCACCTATATAAGGCAATCAGACCCCACTGACCAGGCACAACATTACTGTTGTTGCCAAATTGGCTAAAGAAGTCAAAGCTAGAGTGAAATAAAAGAGGGAGTCAACGTTCTTGAGCGTGAGGCTGAAAGAAAGGTGAAGAAGAAAAAAGTGATTTCAATGCGGGCAAAAAAGAAGAAACATCTGGCGATGAAGTATTGTCTCATTCTGAAACAAACAAGGCTTGTTCGAAGGCTATTGCCAAAGAGGAGGAAAAGGTAGAAGGTAAGATTTCCAATGATTTTTATTCAAGTTATTAATTTTCTTTTATATTGTCGATTTTTATTAATGATAATTTGATGCTCTTTGCATTTTGTATTTTACACTATGACACACAAAAGCATAAAAAAGGATAGAACCAATACCCATTAGATCAAACATTGTAACAATGAATATACCCCCAAATTGTTCAAACGTGTGCCTTGTTTATCCCATTCAGATCCATTGCCAATATCAAACCCTTCAAAACTTTCACTATCACTCTCATTCCACTTTGTCAAAATAGCACAAGCCCGCATTTCTGATCGGCAAGGCCTAAAACCTTAGTTCACAATTTCTTTCCATGAGTTAGAGGCGTGGAATATCAAGTTCTGATGATCCCCATAGTGATGCAAGTGCAAGGGATACCACAACAGCTGTTGTCCACTATTGGGGGTCTCCCTTTCTACCGATGGTTCGCAGATTACTTTGATTCACTTAACATACATGTTGCAGGACCAAGTGCCGAAGGAAGAATAGCAAAGCAAGGAACACGAAGGACACGACAGAGCTTCAGCAAATAACACGATCACAACTTTGGCTTAAAGCTGGCTTCAAAGGGATTGTGACAAACTAAATCAAGAGTAGAAAGGCAATTTTATCCTCATTATTTGTATTAGAACAAATGTATAGATATCAAGGGCATAATTGTACTTTCGCCTGGGCTGCATCCCGTGTCTATAAACAGATGAACAATACCCTCGTACTGTTCACATGTTCATTGAAGAGAGCAATTAGAGAGAACCCAAAAGTTTAATCTCAGCTAATCACTCTCCAAAGGTCATTCTTGTATTTCCCTTCGTACGGAGCCGAAGGTACAAATGTAATCATTTGTTCTTGTGTTGCACATACTACAATCTTATTAAAGCATATAGATAAAATAGAGGAGTTAATCTCCTATTGTTTGCTCATTATTCTAACATAAATATCTTCATTATATTATAATATTTCACTTGCAAACAATCAACCCTTCGAAAGGGTTGATCGAAAGTGAAGTTGTATATTCGTTATGACCTTCGTCCAAGAACTATTATCTTCAAGAGAAGATAATGCTTCGAAGTACGAAGGTCCTTAATGTTTAATAGTATGTTGCCTTGTTTTTGGTTCACAGTAATCGAAAACGAGTAACCAACATTGGTGCCCACCTCCGGTGAACTCACTTCCACAACAATGACCACGATCAACCATCAAGCTTCATCATCAGCAACGAAAAAGTTCATACTTCCAATCACAGGCGGTTCAAGCTTCGAGCCGGCCAACAAGAAGCAAAAGTGTAAGTGCAATCAACCCTAAGTGAGGGTTTTGGTAATTTAATGACAAAACAAATAAAGGTACTAACAAGTTTGTTCCCAGTATATGTTTAGAATGTACAGGAACTAAAGGAAGTATCAAGGACAAAAGAAACACATATGCAGTTTCCTTGAAAGGACTTCATGCGACGGACGTATAAAAATCTATTTATATCTTGAGTCGCATGATGTAATTCTTCCTTAGTAGTTTTC
Organism: Zea mays; assembly: GCF_902167145.1. Taxonomy (NCBI): domain Eukaryota; kingdom Viridiplantae; phylum Streptophyta; class Magnoliopsida; order Poales; family Poaceae; genus Zea; species Zea mays. The sequence goes on from NC_050099.1 coordinate 7,728,342, forward strand.
GCACAGGTAATGGTGTTTGCTATAGCTCAAGCCTCCAAGTTCAAAAGCTATTTTTGAAAACCAAAAATCCCTTGAACTTTCTATGGTTGAACGTAGTTAGGGTTGAGAATGAGAGTGTTCTTGTTGAAAAGTAGCTGAACTTCCTCAGCTGCAGTTGAGATTTTTCAACTACAGTTGAGCTTTCTCAGCTCCAGCTGAACTTCAACTTCAAGTGTGAACCTCTTTGACCATATACCAATTGAACTTACCTCCAGGCAGTTGAACTGGGGTTTTCTCTCCAAAACTCTTTGGTCAAGACCCGTTGAACTGGTCCTGAGAGGTAGTTCAACTGGTCTCCGACCCTCTGACCTCTGACCAATAGTCTGCCAGTCAGACTGGCAAACATGTCGCTAGAGTTGTCAGGGGCGGCTCAACCAGTTTGGTCAACCTGGTCAGAGTGCGGGTCAGTCTGACAGTCAGACTGGCAGACAGTCTGCCTGACATGCCAGGGGTGGTTCAACCGGTTTTAGACGGGGTACTGGCTCAAACGGCTAGTTTTTGAGCCATGACTATAAATAGGACCCACACCCCTCTCTTTAATGTTGCTGAACACACTCACATTCATTGCTCACCTAACTTGAGACAAAAGCACTCCTCTCTCCTCTCTCTCACACTTAAATCTTGCTCTAGATTCAACTTGGTTGAAGGAGCCCTTTGGTGTGAGGTTTGTGCTTGTGCTCACGAATTTGGTTTTTCTCTCCCATCTCATTTAAGTTCTTGAGCTTATTGCAAACACCTCTTGTGAATTCTTGGTGTTCTTAAAACCCTAGGTTTCAAGACGATTTGAGGTTTCTTGGGAGTCTCCAAATTTGTGGACGACCCCAAGAAGTTTGTAATCCCGCTCTTGTGAGCAACACTTGAGATAAGGAATCCCTTGACCTTGGTGCTCGGGTTTTGGAGGATTAGGGTTGAAAAAGACACGAAATTTTGTGGGCTCCTCAACGGGGAGTAGGACACCTTTGTGGTGTAGCCGAACCTCGGGATAAATCGTGTGTCTCGTGTTCTTGCTTGCTTTGTGTTTGAGATCTTTTGTTAGCAAGATTGGCATATAGATTTTCTCACCGTGTGGATCTTGTGGTGAAATAGCTTTCATATCTTCACTCTCCACACTTTGAATATTAGTTACATTCTTCTTCTTGAAAGGATTCACAACATACATTAGTTTATATTCTAGAGTTTGCAAAATAGTCGGATTGGTTCAGAGTGGTTCAACTTGCCCGCGTAGCAGTTGAACTGGCCTGCACCAGTTGAGCTGTAGATTTAACAATCTTTCGAAGTTTGTTTTAAAAATATTTAGATTAGCCTATTCACCCCCTTCTAGGCTACTTTCAATTGGTATCAAAGCTTCATACCTCGTTTTACGCTTAACCGCGTGAGGAAACGATCATGTCTACTCAAAGGGACCATGTGGATCCTCTTCTCGAGGAAATCCCTACCACTTCTTCCGGTGAGGAAATGGACCCCAAGGTCCTTGACCTCGCCATGAAGATTGCCGAAAAGATGTTCCTCAAAATGAAAGAGGAAGATGCAAAGAAAAGGGCCAAAGAAGAAGAATCAAGAAGAAAAGACCGAAGAAGACAAATGAAAAGGAAAAAATGAATACAATGATGATTTGGTAGAACTTTTGGTGTCAAGGGTGATGAGCAAGGTAAGTCTCACCACCGAAGGACCATCCACCAAAAGTAAAGGTAACGAGTTCAATAAAGTTCAATTTGATTATTCTAGAAATTTTATTCCCAACTTCTCTTCCGCTCCACTTGGAAAGTTACCAACTCTTAGTGAGTTGAACTATGATGAGTGGGCCGATAAGATGAAGTCACATTTAATCGGTGTACATCCTAGTCTTTGGGAGTTTGTTAATATAGGTATGAATAAGCCCGCCCAAAGAGAAGAGATGACACCGGAAATGATGCAAGAAGTGCATCGCAATGCTCAAGCGGTGAGCATAATAAAATGAAGCCTTTGTCTAGAAGAGTACCAGAAAGTCCAAGGAAGAGAGGACGCCCATGACATTTGGAACATTCTCAAAATGTCACACGAAGGATACCCCAAAGCTAAGAGACATAGAATTGAAGCTTCGGAGAGTGAGCTTGCACGATACGATTGAACTAAGGGTGAGTCACTCCAATCACTCTTTGACCGGTTCATGGTGTTGGTCAACAAAATAAGAGTGCTTAGGAGTGAAGATTGGAGTGACTCCAAGGTCACTAGGCTATTTATGAGATCATATAAAGAAAAGGACAAGAGAGAGTCTAGCAAGAATGATAAGAGTCCGTGATGACTATGAGGAGATGACTCCTCATCAATTATTTGCTAAGATTCAACAACATGAGTCCGAAGAAGCCCCAATTAAGGCAAGAGACTCTCATGCCTTGATTTCAAATGAATAAGATTCTTCCAAGAAGAGTAGAGACCACAAGCCAAAGAAAGTGTTCGAAACATCAAGTGATGAAGAAAGCTCAAGTGATGAAGACACAACTATGTTCATCAAAACTTTCAAGAAGTTTGTTAGAAAAAATGATAAGTATCAAAGAAAAGGAAAGAAGAGGGCATGTTATGAATGTGGCCAAACCGGTCATTTCATAGCAGATTGTCCAAACAAAAAGGAACAAGAAGCCAAGAAGGACTACAAAAAGGATAAGTTCAAAAAGGGAGGCAAGAACAAGGGATACTTCACGAAGAAGAAGTATGGCCAAGGCCATATTGGTGAAGAATGGAACTCCGACGAAGAGAGTTCTAGCTCTGAAGAAGAGGAAGAGGTGGCAAACATCGCCATCCAATCTACCTCGACCTCGCAACTCTTCACCAACCTCCACGACGACACCTACACTCCTACTTGCCTCATGGCAAAAGAAGATAAGGTACATTTGATTAATGTTGATTTTACAGATGATGATGATGATCAACTTTCTATGAAAAATAAAATGATTAAAGAATTTTGCTTAAATGGATACAATGTAATCACTAAACTAATGGAGAAGCTAGATAAAAGAAAAGCAACCCTTAATGCTCAAGAAGACTTGCTCATCCTTGAAAAGGAGAGAAACCTAGAGCTTCAAGAATTGCTATCTAATAATGATGAGATGATTGAAGTATTGACTAAGGAGATGTCTTAGTCAAAATAACTATAGAGGATAAAGAGAAAGAAATGTCTATTGCAAAAACCTCTATAGCTAGTCTTGCAAATGAAATAAAAGGAAGCACTTGAATCAAGCTTATTAAGCTTATCAGTTCAAAATCAAGAACTCCAAGTGCAACTTGAAAGATGCAAGAACTTCAACACTTCATCTTTAGTGGCAGAGTCTAAAGCTAGCTCCTCAAACAGTAATATTTGCAAACATTGTACAAAATATCATGCTTCTTGTTGCTTGACTAACCATGCAAGGAAGGACAACTCAAAGGTTAAAGTCAAGGGAATATTGAAGAAATGCTCTAGCAATGATGGGTTAAATAAAGTTGAACCCAAGTTCAAATCCTTGAAGCCCAACAATGGGAGAAAGGGACTTGGGTACAACTCATACAAGGTGAACCCTAGCATAGAGCACAAGGGGTGGAGATCTCCTAAGTTCATAGAGGGAACTACCCTATATGATGCCTTGGGGAGGATTCATTCCTCAAATGACAAGTCAACTCAAGTGAAGGTAAACTTGAGTCACACAAAGGATAAGATAAATGATGTTGTCTCCACAAATGGAGAAAAGTTTAAAGCTCCCATTTCTCACTCTTGCCTTTGTGATTATATGCTAACCTGGGATTCAGGAAAACTAGTTGTGAAATATGTGGGTGCCTACACAAAGAGAAAGGTTATGAAAAGGAGTGTGTGGGTACCCAAGGCGATAACTAACACTACGGGACCCAATTCAATTTGGGTACCTAAAAGCATAGCTTAAACTTGTTTTGCAGGTTTACTCCTCTGGTGGGTCAAGCTGGGTGCTTGACAGTGGATGTACAAATCACATGACCGGGGAGAAAGACATGTTTCACTCTTTGCAACTAACTCAAGAAGCATGAGAAATTGTGTTTGGAGATAGTGGCAAGAGTGAAGTGATTGGTATTGGTAACGTCCCTATCTCTGACCACCAGTCACTCTCAAATGTTTTGTTAGTTGATTCATTAAGCTATAACTTGATGTCTGTTTCACAACTTTGTGGAATGGGATATGATTGCCTATTTACTGATGTTGATGTGAAGATCCTTAGAAGGGAGGATTCCTCTGTTGCTTTTACAGGTCGCTTGAAGGGCAAACTCTATCTTGTTGATTTCACAACAAGTAGGGTGACGCCTGAGACTTGTTTAGTGGCAAAATCCAACAAGGGTTGGCTTTGGCATCGTCGGCTAGCTCATGTTGGCATGATGAACTTGGCCAAACTTCAAAAGGATAATCACATCATTGGACTAACAAATGTTATGTTTGAGAAAGATAGGATATGTGGCGCATGTCAAGCAGGAAAGCAACATGGCATTCCACATCAATCAAAGAATGTGGTCACAACTAAGAGACCTTTGGAGCTTCTTCATATGGACCTCTTCGGACCTGTGGCCTACATTAGTATTGGTGGCAGTAAGTATGGATTAGTTATTGTTGATGATTTTTCTCGCTTCACCTGGGTTTTCTTTTTAAGTGACAAAGGTGAAACCCAAGAAACATTAAAGAAGTTTATGAGAAGAGCTCAAAATGAGTTTGAGTTAAAATTCAAGAAAGTGAGAAGCGACAATGGAACGGAGTTCAAGAATACATGTGTTGAAGAGTTCTTAGGCGAAGAAGGGATCAAACATGAGTTCTCGGTCCCCTACACTCCACAATAGAATGGTGTGGTGGAAAGAAAGAATCAAACACTTATTGAAGCCGCTAGAACCATGTTGGATGAATACAAGACACCTGACAACTTCTAGGCAGAGGCGGTCAACACTGCCTATCATGCAATCAACCGTCTTTATCTTCATAAGATTTATAAGAAGACTGCCTATGAGCTTCTCACCGGTAACAAACCTAAAGTTGATTACTTTAGAGTTTTTGGTTGCAAATGCTTCATTCTTAACAAGAAAGTCAAGAGCTCGAAGTTTGCTCCTAGAGTGGACGAGGGTTTCTTGCTTGGCTATGCATCAAATGCTCATGGATATCGTGTTTTCAACAATACCACTGGTCTTGTCGAAATAGCGGTAGACGTGACATTTGATGAATCTAATGGCTCGCAAGGGCATTTCTCTAGTGATATTGCAAGAAATGAAATCCCACCATGTGAGGCCATCAAAAAGCTCGCAATAGGTGAAGTGAAGCCACAAGAAAAGAACGATGATGAAGGGAGGATTTGGATGACAAATGGAGTCATTGATGGGGGTGCCAAAGTGGTTGGTGACAATCCTTCCACCCAAGCAAACCCATCAACCTCAAGTCATCCAATCCTTGTAGAAGTGTTTTTACCACAAGATATGCCAACCATTGTGGAAAATGAGCAAGAAGAAGTTGCTAGTGAAGAACCTCTTGAACAAGATGAAAGTGATGATCAAATTCAGAGGCATCCTCTGGTGCCTCATCCTCGAGTGCACCAGGGCATTCAAAGAGATCATCCTGTGGACAACATCTTGGTTAGCATCAGGAGAGGGGTAACAACTCGATCTCATTTAGCTAATTTTTGTGAATTTTACTCGTTTGTCTCCTCTCTTGAACCACTCAAGGTAGAAGAAGCACTAAGCGATCCAGACTGGATCATTGCTATGCAAGAAGAGCTTAACAACTTCACAAGAAATGAAGTCTGGTCCTTAGTAGCAAGACCCAAGCAAAACATCATTGGAACTAAATGGGTCTTTCACAACAAGCAAGATGAAAACGATGTGGTAACAAGGAACAAGGCACGACTGGTTGCTCAAGGTTTCACTCAAGTGGAAGGACTTGACTTTGGAGAAGCCTATGCACCAGTAGCAAGGTTAGAATCCATAAGAATATTAATTTCCTATGCTACTAACCATGATTTCAAGCTATATCAAATGGACGTCAAAAGTGCATTTCTAAACGGACCACTGCAAGAGTTGGTCTATGTGGAGCAACGCCGGGCTTTGAAGATCCTAAGAAGCCAAACCATGTCTTCCTTCTTCACAAAGCGCTCTATGAGCTTAAACAAGCCCCTAGAGCATGGTATGAATGTCTTAAAGATTTCTTGCTTAAAATGGTTTTGAAATAGGAAAAGTAGATTCTACTCTATTTACTCGCAAAGTTGACAATCAATTATTTGTATGTCAAATATATGTCGATGACATTATATTTGGCAGTACTGATGAAAAGTTTTGTGAGGAATTTACTGTCATGGAGCTCCAAAAAACAAAACTGTGTTGCACTTTCCACTGACGAGGCTGAATACATAGCCGCTGGTGCATGCTGTGCTCAGTTGCTATGGATAAAGCAAACCTTGAGGGATTTTGGCTGTGAGTTTAAGAGAATTCCACTACTGTATGACAATGAGAGCGCCATTAAACTAGCTAACAATCTTGTGCAACACTCTAGAACCAAACACATAGATATAAGACATCATTTTCTGAGGGACCTTGAAGCAAAAAGAGATATTGAATTATGTCATGTGAACACAGAAAATCAACTAGCCGATATCTTCACAAAGCCCCTCGATGAGACTAGATTTTGCTTTCTTAGGAGTGAACTAAATATTTTGGATTCTCGTAACTTAACTTGAAAACGGACACATAAATTGTTTGAATCCTTGATTGATAAAATGATTTTAGTTTGAGAGCTTCAAAAATTAGTCTTGTTCATTCAAAATATGTGTACTTTTAAGGTTGAAATGAAATGTATTGTGGCATATAACTTTTTAAAATTCATTCCAAGTTCAACTGGTTCTTCTAGCTAAACTTTCAAGTTCAACTGGAGAGACCAGCTGAACTTTCAACTTCAACTGGGGAAACCAGCTGAACTTCAAAGTTCAACTGGTTTTCACTAGGAAGTTCCCTGGTTGAAACCGGTTGAACTGGTCTGTGTCCTGTCTGACCAGCTGTCAGATGGTCAAATCTGACCGTTTGATTGAGTCGCGTTAGTCACTTTTTTAGCTTTTACTTTTCACTTTTCATCTTTTACTTTTCACTTTTCAGCTTTTACTTTTTACTTTTTAGCTTTTACTTTTTACTTTTCAGCTTTTACTTTTTACTTTTCAGCTTTTGCTTTTTTACTTTTCAGCTTTTACTTTTTACTTTTACAGTTTTTTGTATTTCTTTTTCGCGTCAGCACACTGCTCACCTTTCCTCGCTGACCGAAACCGGTTGAACCGGTCCCCATACCGGTTGAACCGGTTTTGGGCTGGCCGGCTCAACTCCCTATTTAAAGGCCATTTCTCACCTCTCAAAACCTCACACATTCAAGCCTTCAGTTTTCTAGCCACTTGAGCTCTCTAAAACCTCTCGCATCTCACCCATTTCCTCTTGGAACTCATCTCCTCGGAGGTACTCGTCAAAATGTTGCGTCGTCGCAATCCCTCCGTGGTCGAGTTCAACAGTGACTCCGATGAAATTCAGGAGGAATCTCCCATTCCTTCTCCGCCTCATCGCTCTCTCTCCAAGAGAGGATGAGGTTCGGGTCGGCTGGAAGGGGAGGGACCCTCGATGTCCTCACAACCCATGCGTGGGGGGCGTCGAAAGGTTGGCGCCTCCCGCCCCCGCCGAAGCACCTCCTCCGCAGGATACACTCCTTGTCAGGAGGAGGATGGAGCTTTCGACGACGAGGTCGATCCTCCATCGTCCGACGCTCTCCTCATCACCGGTCTCCACATGCATCCGATGACCGTGTCCCAGGGACCTCATGAACCTCTGGTCGACTTCTCTTCGAAGGGAGTTGACTCCCTTCAACGCTTAAGGTTCACGAATCCCACCCTCACACCTAGACATCCTGGTGTCCAGGACCCTCGGTTCTGGAACCTTTTCCATGCTGATTTTCATAATCTGTCATCATGTCCAAGAAGCACCCAATCGTTCGACATCGTTTCATTGACTGGGAGGGGTGTGAGAGTATGGGGGATGCTGACATGATGTCAGCTCTCCGTAACTGCGAGAGAAAGTTGTTAAGAAATATAATGACTATGGAATACCCCTGGAACAACGAAGTAATTGCTCAGTTCTATGCTACTCTCTGGGTAAAGAAAGTTGATGAAGAATCTGATGGGTATGACTACCCAGTTATGTACTTCTTTATCCAGGGTGTCTGGCATAGAGTTAGATACCGTTGTTTTGCCCATATCTTGGGCATCTCTGATGAAGATATTCAGGGCGACAACCTTAAAGTCCATGACATTAGGCTGTCAATGTAGGAAGAAATATAATTTATTCTTATTTCTAAGGAGCGGGAGTTTTGGATAACTGCCAACATGCATAGGTACTATAGGTACCTTAACTCATTGTCTAGGATAACCGTTCTCCCAAAGGGCGAAAATCAGATGAATGTCCTTTGGGAGAGTCGAATTCTCCTTCTTCTCCTTGCTCCTAACAGTCTTGCCCGCATAAGTGTGTTTGACATGATCTGGGAAGAGAACCTTCATGCTTCCTGGTCTCCTCTCAAGGGGTGTCTCCATGCACCCTTTATTATGAAGATGATCGAAGTGGTCACCCAGACTCACTTCGAGAAGCCTGTCAAACACTCCCGCTATGTACCGTACTGGGTTGACTCCAACAACCCAGTTGCACGTACAAAGCGGGCTCCCGCAGGGGCTGGAGGCCCTGCTTCTTCCGATGAGCCGCCTCCTCAGCCTCCTCATCATGAGTCCTCCTCTCGCGCCGCCGCTGCTTCACGTCCGATGGACCATAGTGGGAGAGGTAGAGGTCAGGGCCAGGGATAGGGTCAAGGCCGGGGACTGTTTATTCGTTTGGCCAAGGGTATTGCTGGTGCCTTCTCCATGTGCCGCGATTGGGCAATCAAGGAGTCCGTGCACAGGCGCCGGACTGAGGCGCTGCATGAGGACTTTCATCGTTATGCCGCCTCCACGGGTCATCCTCTGCCTTCTGGGTCTCCTCCGCCTCCGACCCCCACCTACCCTGAAAACCTTAATGAGTGGCACCAATAGGAATATGGTGTGCCATTCATTACTCCTAAGGATGAGGCCGCGAAGTTTGATGACTCCTACTATACCTCGGCTCCTCCTCCTCCCTATTCGGGTCAGGGACCCATTCCCGGTGAACCCCGGCCACCCGGCCCCGGTCACTTTCCCCCTACTCCCTACCCAGGCCAGGGACCCATTCCTGGTGACCCGAGGCTTTCTGGCTCTGGTTACCACCACCATCCTCCTCCTTCAGGAGGGTATTGATTCCTGTGCTCTCTCTCTCCTCGTTTTTGGTCCTTGCTACCAAAAAGGGGGAGAAAATCTAAAATCTAAGGTTAGCCAAGTCATTTTTTTGTTTCTTTTTTTGTTTCTTGTTTATTTTTGTTTTTGGCCACTGTGGTGGCTTGTATATTTTTATTAATGGATGTAATAAAGCAGTTGGTATATTATTCACTGTGTTATGATGGTCTTCCGGCCATCATCATTTGCCCATCTATTTGTGATATTTATATTGCCATGTAATACAAATGATGGGTGTTTAGAAATAGTCATATGCATCACAGTTTTTTTATTTATGACACTCCTGCACCCCTCAAATGATTGTATTTAGTGTAAACTTGGTCATTACCTCTAAATGTGTTGCTTATGTGACATATTATGTCAACACACTTGATTCAAAATTTGTGCACACATTTAGGGGGAGCCATCTACATACATTTGTTCAAAAGAACCTTACCACTTCAAATGTTTATCTTTGTGATCTTATATGTTTTGGCATCAATCACAAAAGGGGGAGATTATAAGTGCAATCGACCCTATGTGAGGGTTTTGGTGATTTAATGACAAAACAAATAAGGGTACTAACAAGTTTGTTCCCAATATATGTTTAGAATGTACATGAACTAAAGGAAGTATCAAGGACAAAAGAAACACATATGCAGTTTCCTTGAAAGGACTTCATGCGACGGATGTATAAAACTCTATGTATATCTTGAGTCGCATGATGTAATTCTTCCTTAGTAGTTTTCGCGCAGGTAATGGTGTTTGCTGTAGCTCAAGCTTCCAAATTCAAAAGCTATTTTTGAAAACCAAAAATCTCTTGAACGTTCTATGGTTGACCGTGGTTAGGGTTGAGAAACTGAGAGTGTTCTTGTTGAAAAGCAGCTGAACTTCCTCAGCTGCAGTTGAGCATTTCAGCTGAACTAAACTTCAGTTGAGTTGAGCTTTTTCAGCTACAGTTGAGCTTTTCAGCTGAGCTGAACTTCAGCTGAGTTGAACTTCTTCAACTGCAGTTGAGTTTTTTCAACTACAGTTGAGCTTTCGTAGCTCCAGCTGAACTTCAACTTCAACTGTGAACCTCTTTGACCATACACCAATTGAACTTACCTTCGGGCAGTTGAACTGGGGTTTTCTCTACTAAACTCTCTGGTCAAGACCAGTTGAACTGGTCCTGAGAGGCAGTTCAACTGGTCTCTGAACCCTATGACCTCTGACCAACAGTGTGCCAGTTAGACTGGCAAACAGGTCGCTAGAGTTGTCAGGGGCAGTTCAACTGCTCCTACAGGGCAGTTCAACCGGTTTGGTCAACCTGGTCAGACTGCGGGTCAGTCTGCCAGTCAGTCTGATAGTCAGACTGGCAGACAGTCTGCCTGACATGCTAGGGGCAGTTCAACCACCCTAGCGGGCGGTTCAACCGGTTTTAGATGGGGTACTGGCTCAAACAGCTAGTTTTTGAGCCATGACTATAAATAGGACCCCACACCCCTCTCTTTAATGTTGCAGAACACACTCACATTCATTGCGCACCTAACTTGAGACAAAAGCACTCCTCTCCCCTCTCTCTCACACTTAAATCTTGCTCTAGATTCAACTTGGTTGAAGGAGCCCTTTGGTGTGAGGTTTGTCCTTGTGCTCACAAATTTGGTTTTCCTCTCCCATCTCATTTAAGTTCTTGAGCTTGTTGCAAACACCTCTTGTGCATTCTTGGTGTTCTTGAAACCCTAGGTTTCAAGACGATTTGAGGTTTCTTGGGAGTCTCCAAATTTGTGGACGACCCCAAGAAGTTTGTAATCCCGCTCTTGTAAGGAACACTTGAGATAAGGAATCCCTTGACCTTGGTGGTCGGGTTTTGGAGGATTAGGGTTGAAAAAAGACCCGACCCTTTGTGGGCTCCTCAACAGGGAGTAGGACACCTTTGTGGTGTGGCCGAACCTCGGGATAAATCGCGTGTCTCGTGTTCTTGCTTGCTTTGTGTTTGAGATCTTTTGTTAGCAAGATTGATATATCGATTTTCTCGCCGTGTGGATCTTGTGGTGAAATAGATTTCATATCTTCACTCTCCACACTTTGACTATTAGTTACATTCTTCTTCTTGAAAGGATTCACAACATACATTAGTTTATAGTCTAGAGTTTGCAAAACAGTTGGATTGGTTCAGAGTGGTTCAACTTGCCCGTGTAGCAGTTGAACTGGCCTGCACCAGTTGAGCTGTAGATTTAACAATCTTTTGAAGTTTGTTTTGAAAATATTTAGATTAGCCTATTCACCCCTCTAGGCTACTTTCAAAAAGAAGGAAGCCTAGCGAAGGGTACAACATGTTGGAGTGCAGGGGCCCTATGTCAAATCCAAATGGTCTCATGTTTTAATTACTTTCTGTCAAGAGGACCTTCAGCTCAAAGACTACCCACACAATGATGCCATGGTTATATCTTGTGTCATAAAAGGATTCTTGGTCCACAATGTCCTAGTGGATACATGCTGTGCAACAGGCATCATCTTTGCCAAAGCTTTTAGACAAATGCAAGAGCAAGAAGATAAGATACATGATGCAACACATCCTCTATGTGGCTTTGGAGGGAAATAGATAGCAACACTCATCAAGATAACAATGGCAATCACCTTCGGGTACATACACAACACTAGAACTGAGCAAGTTGTATTTGACATAGTGGACATGGAATACCCCTACAATGCAATTATTGAAAGGGAAACATTGAATGATTTCGAAGCTATTTTACACCCAACACACTTATGCATGAAATACCATCAAATCAGGGTCCAATTTCTGTACATGGAAGTCAAGGGGCTGCACGAAGAGCAGAAGGAAACTGGACAGACTCTAAGGCTATCCACAATATAGATAAATCTGAAGCTCATCAACAACAAAAGTATATAAGGGATAAGGCAACTTTGGTAGATCAGTAAAAATCTATACTCTTATGTGAATACATAGCTGATCAGAAGGTGTTGTTCGGATCCTAGTTGGCTAAAAAGCAAGAAAAGAATCTAACAAAGTTCTTGTTCAATAACAAAGATGTCTTTGCTTGGTCAGCCAATGACCTATGTGGTGTCAATAGGAATATCATTGAGCATTTTCTTAATGTAGATCCCACCATCAGGCCAAGATAGCAAAAGCTTCGGAAAATGTTAGAGGACAAAGCCGAAGGAGCAAGAAGCAAAGTTAAAATACTTCTCAATGCTGGAGTGATCAGAGAAGTCACTTACCCAGAAAGGCTTGCTAACACTATAATGGTAAAAAGGCAAATGGGAAATGGAGGATGTGCATTGACTTTACAGAAATCAATAACGCATGCCCGAAGGATGAGTTTCCTTTGTCCAGGATAGACTCCCTCATAGAAGTAGCAACCACTTCGGAGCTCATGAGGCTTCTAGATTGTTATTTAGGTTATCACCATATTTGGATGAAGAAGGAAGATGAGCCCAAGGCAAGCTTCATAACCCCAAGTGGTACATACTGCTACCTTTAGATGCCTGAGGGGCCCAAGAATGCAGGAGGCAGCTTCAACAGGATGACTTCAAAAGTGCAGAGTACTCAAATCGGCAGGAATGTTCTGACCTATGTTGGTGACATCATAATCAGGAGTACAAAGCAAGAAAATCATATTGCAGACTTGCAAGAAATATTTGCCAACTTCAAAAAGGCAGGCCTCAAGTTAAATCCAGGGAAATGCATTTTTGGGGTAAAGAAGGGGAAATTCCTTGGATGCCTTGTATCAACTAAAGGAATTGTGGACAATCCAAGCAAAATAGAAGCAATACTTCGGATGGAACCGCCGAAGTCAAGGAAGGGTGCCCAAAGGTTAACGGGGAGACTTGCATCACTAAATAGATTCATCTCAAGGTCTACAGAAAGAAATCTACCATTCTTCGAAGTGTTAAAGTCAGCCGAAGTTTTCCAAAGGGGACCAACTCAACAAAAAGCTTTTGAAGATCTAAAGAAGTATCTTATACAGCTGACAATCTGTCTCCACCTTTCCCAAGAGCCCCACTTCTTCTGTACATAGTTGCCTCTCATTTCGCTGTTTGTGTGGCGCTAGTTCAAGAAAGGTAAGAGGGCCAGACGAAGAAGAAAATGACATTTTACTTCGTCTCAGAGGCCTTAAGTCCATCAAAGAAAAACTACACAGAATTGGAGAAGGTATTATATGCTGTATTGATGGCCTCCATAAAGCTTTGGCACTATTTTCAATCCCATCACATAATTGTACCTTCGTCACAACCCCTGAAGGACATCATAAGAAATAGAGAAGCCATATGAAGGGTCAGAAAGTGGGCTGTAGAGCTCAATGAGTTTACCTTGACTTCGTTCATCGATCTTCAATCCAGTCTCAGGCGTTGGCAGATTTCATTGCTGTTTGGACGCCAGGGGCTCACGACGAAGAGCGAGCGTTAGATGAAGAAGTATGGATAGGATTTTGTGATGGGTCATGGGGAACCTTCGGCGCAGGTGCTGCAGCAGTTTTGATCTCACCATCGAAAATAAAGACACCTTATGCAGCCAGACTAGACTTCCAGTGCACAGATAACATTGCAGAATACAAATCGGTATTGCTAGGGCTTCGAAAACTCAAAGCCATGAGATTAAGAAGGGTAATATTGAAGTCTGATTATTAAGTGTTCACGGGGCATGTTGATAAATGCAGCAAAGCAAGAGACCCAAGCTAGAAAAATATCTTGATATAGTTTGAAGGATGGAGGCCTCCTTCGAAGGTTTCTCAGTAAAAAACATTCCAAGAGGAGATAATGAACAAGCAGACTTGCTAGCCAAGTCAGTAGCACAGGGGCTGCCACTTCCCCCAGAGGTTTTTTTGAAACCCTTAAAGCACCTTCTGTTGATCTTATGGAAAGAGCTGTACTCACAATATCACCCACACATAGTGAGGATTTGTAACACCCTGAATTTGGGGGTATAAAATTTCTTTCTAATTATCACCCAAATTCATGTGTTACTCTTCTCTTACTAGTTTCTATCTATCTCTAGATTCTCTCTCTCCCTCTCTCTTCCTTTTAAGTAGAATTAGCTTAAGCTTGTGGAGGTTAATTATTTATTTTTTTGCCAAAACACTATGGGTCATGTTTGAATATTCTTTGAAGTGTTGCACATGCTGAATTTATGTGAAATTGAAACCTAATTTGAATTTGGATTTGAAAACCCTATAGAAAAAATAGAAAAGGAATTAGAAAATCCAGAGAAAAAGGAAAGCAGCCCAGCAGCCTAGCCGGCCCAGCTCGACCCAGCCAGGCCGCGCGCCCGCGCGCCCGCGCCAACTGACACGCGGACCCCGCCTGCCAGCAGCAGCTCTCCCTCCTGCGCGCCTCCCCCTCTCTCGCTTGCTACCCAATGGGGCCGACCTATCGGCGCCGGTTTCTTCACCCGCGCTCCCCTCCTCTCCCTCTGTCTCGCGGGCCCGGTTTGCCAGTTGCCGAGCCGTTGCCCCGCGCGTCCCCTTTTCTCTCCCTGCGCCATGGGCCTGCCCTGTCAGTTCTGCCCTCCCCGCCCTCGCTGTGGACCGGTGAGTGCGCACTCGCGCACGTAGACAGATTTCTCGGCAACGACGCCTGCCCACGCGCCCATCTCCCTTCTTAGAGCCCCGCCAGTGCCCCACGCTCGCCCCCACCTCATTTCGTGCAACTCCGCCCTCTCTCGCACTCTGCCCACGCCGCCAGCAGTCGCCGGAGATCCGCACCCGCGTTCTCGACCATCAAGCTCGCCGGAGACCACGCCAGGCCTCCCCGAGCTCCGCCCCGAGGTGAGACTCCTGCCCCGTGCTTGTTTTACTTTATTCGTGTCTGCTTTAGCTAATTTGGCCTCGCTGGCGTGTGGCCGCGCCTGCTCGCCACGCCCGCATGGTGTCTGCACACTCTAATTTTTAGGATTGAGGAATATGAACTAATGTAGATGTATGTTTTATTCATTTAATAAAATAAATAAAAGGAGAAGCTTAGAGATTTAAACATGTTTAAGCTTGTGAGATTAATAATGTGTATTACACGAATTCATCTCTATTCTAATTTTTAGGTCACAATAAACTAAATTGAACTATGTTATGTATTTGTAAGTAACACTTAGAGAAATAATAATCTATTTCCAAATGAAGTTAATTTAGGTTATAGGTTATGTTATACTTTGAATTCATTATCTCTTATGTAGTATTGTGTTTTTTAAAGATGTATTCCTATGTTTGTACATGTTTGGTGTGCTGTTTATTTGTACTTTCTAAATGTATTGAATACATGCTCGCTTTATTTAGACAACGAGCAGTCCGTGGTTCCTGAGTGTGTTGTTGGAGACCTCCCTGAGCAACAACCTGGTGAAGGCAAATTTCCTCTGACCTATTATGTCCTACGTACTTTATGATTCACTGTCCCGCAATACTTTATGAAACCTAAGGATTGACTAGTCTGTATTTACTTATCCTTGTTTACCTTTTTGGGTTATCATGGTTAGCATTTTGCTATTGCCTTAACTTTAATCAATGAACATGATGTGAACATTTATGATACGATACTGTTATCCTGATTATGTTGATGAACTTGTGATACTCAAGGGGGCTCAGGCCTTTTTCCTGAGTACCTCTCCGTAAGGACCTGTTCGTGGAGTGACCACCCAGGATAACAGTGCAACCATGAGGGTGGAATGGGACGCCCTTAGCTGATTAATTAGATGAACCTGGGGGTGTAGTTGGCTTTGTCGGAGGGCCGTCAATGGGGGCTGGGGCGTAGTGCTCGCTCTGCCAAGGTTGGGGTGCAGAGGTTCATTCGATTTGGTTTTGTTAGTCACCCACCTTGGGGAGGTGTACTGCGTTTGTACGACTGGCGAAACCTAACGAGCAGCTATGCACCAGGGGAGTCTTTTTAAAGGCTACGTAGTGAAACCTTGTCGACTCACCTTGGTAGTGTTTGAGGGTTTGATCGACCCGAGGCATAAAGGGATCACGACTTGTGGGTAAAGTGTGCAACCTCTACAGAGTGTTAGAAACTGGTATATCAGCCGAGCTCACGGTTAAGAGCAGCCTTGGGATCCTCTTTGATTAGAAGAACTTGGGATACTTTTATGATGATGGTTAATAATGATGTTATAAAATCTGATCTCTGGTATTTCCTCTTTTGAGGAGGTATTTCTGGGTAATAACTGAGTGTATTACTAAAACTTGGCTCTACTAATAATAATAAACATTTGACCAACTAAAAGCAACTGCTTAACCTCAACTCCACATATAGCTAGTCCACTTTAGCCAAACGGGACATTTGTTGAGTACGTTGATGTGTACTCACCCTTGCTTTACAAACCACCCCACCCTAGGTTGTCCCCACTGTACTCAGTGCTCAGGAGGTGATGCTGGCAACATGGAGGAATTCGAGGAGTTTCAGGACTATGACGAGTTCTAGTTCTTTCTTAGTGGCAAACCCCAAGTCAGCTGCCTATGTAGGCTTAGCTTATACGTTTCGTATTTCCGCACTTTGATAGTTATGTTAAAGACAATGGTTGTGTAATAGACTCTGTGGATGTCTTGGACATCTTGATGTAATCAAGTACCTTTCCGCTATTTATTTCGAGCATTGTGTGATGATGTCCAATTATGTAATCGCTGTGTACATGAGTTTTTGATCCTGGCACGTACATGGTTCGCATTTGGTTTGCCTTCCAAAACTGGGTGTGATAGGATTGGAGAACAGAAATAGTATCTTTCCTTCAGGGCAATTACCCTTCAGATAATGAAGCTTACATCAAAAGAATGCAGACCAGGACTAGACCATACATGATAATAGAAGGGTAATTGTTCAAGCAGAGAGTCTGTTCACCATTACTGAAATGTTTATCTAGAGCTGAAGGACAAGAGCTGATGAGAGAAATTCACTCAGGGATATGTGGTGCTCAAATTGGATCTAGGCCACTCTTGGGCAAGGTTTTTAGGCAAGGCTTCTACTAGCCAAAAGCTACTTCAGATGCAGCAGACTTGGTACAGAAATGTGACAATTGCCAAAGGTGCGCCAGGGACCAAAAGCAACATTCTTCTCTAACACAATTAATTCCGCCTACCTGGATTTGTTGGGACCACTACCACCCGCTCAGGGGAACTTAAGATACATTGTGGTGGCGGTTGAATATTTCTCCAAATGGAACGAAGCTAAACCATTGGCTACAATAACATCAGCCATAGTTCAGAAGTTTTTCTGGCAAAATGTTATCTGTCGCTTCGGAGTCTCGAAGGCTATCATAGTGGACAACAGAGTGCAATTCGAATCCGAAGCTTTCAGGACCTTCCGTGACCAGTTTGGAACAAAAATACATTTCACATCAGTAAGGCATCTAGAATCCAATGGCCTAGTGGAACGAGAAAATTATATCATCCTTACAAGGATAATGAGGTCAATCTTCAATTCGCTGAAGGGAAAATGGCCAGATGAATTAGTAAAAGTGGTATGGAATCACAACACTATAGTTTCAAGATCAACAGGCTTCACCCCATTGAAACCTCTATTTGGGGACGAAGCAATAACTCCAGAAGAGGCAAAAACAGGGTGAATACAGACCCTATCTTTGGCAGATGATGAAGATATCTGCAAAATATAAAAAGACTCAATAGAAGGGATCAGACTTTAGGCAATTGATCACATTAATAAATATCAAGCCGAAACATTCATATGGCGAGATGGAAAAATTAGGCTGAAGAACATTAAGCCAGGACATTTTGTGCTTCGAAGAGTGGCTAATCCAGAGACTGTAGGGAAGTTACAGCTCAAGTGGGAGGCACCCTTTTTATTGGTATTTTCGGCAAGACCAGGATCTTATAGGTTAAGAGACATGGAAGGAAATGACATTCCAAGGTCCTAGAATGCAGATGAGCTTCGAAGGTACTATGTGTGACAACCATGTATTTTTTTCCATTTTTATGGTTCCATTTTTTCCTTTCAAGTGGAGAGAAAGGTTTTTAATGGGGTCATATTCTGTAATTTTCACTTTTTTCCATCCCTATTCAATACAAGGGCAAATTTCCCCATACCTAAAATGTAAAAGTCTGAGGTTACACCATCGAGTGTAAAGAAGAAAAAGCAAAAGCTCCAAAGTCGTCCCTAAGGGGAAGTAGAGCTAAAAATACCACATAGTAAAGGTGAAGAAGCTCCAAAGTCGTTCCTAAGGGGATGTAGAGCTAAAATACCACCTAGTAAAGGTGAAGAAGCTTCAAAGTCGTTCCTAAGGGGATGCAAAGCTCAATTACCACCTAGTAAAGGTGAAGAGACTCAAAAGTCGTTCCTAAGGGGATGCAAAGTCTGTTTTCTCTTTTACCTTCGGCATACATTCTCGCATAATGCATGGCATCATAATTTGCATTCATACAAGCATTCACTATAGACATTCTAGCTTCATCGCATCATCACATTTCACATGATAAACTAACGAGAAGCTTACGATGCTTCATTGTGAATGAAAAGAAGGGAAGGTGTTTTTCGCCTTTCGGCTCAAAAAGAATAACACGGTTTCGTCCACAGCAAAGCAAATGGAAACAACAGAAGGCAATATTACAATGTATTTATACACATTTACAAAAAATCTTTACATGTCATCTTTCATCGTTTTTCCCATCAAGTACAATGTTTTACATAACAAAGATCTGTAGGAGTATATTTCAGGATTTTGCCGTAAAGCTTCAGCTTCGGTTCTTCATTCCTCACCGAGATCAGCCTGGAAACAACATCGTATCAATATTAAGCAATAACAAACATGAAGAAGGTATAAGGAAATAAGCAAATAGAAATTTTCATACTTCATCAAGCAGTGCCCGAGCTTCGTCTCCCGCAACTTCTCGTCCACCCTTTGTCCAAATCTGGGTAACAAATCTGTTACCCACACTTCTGGCTTCACCTGGTATGTTGCCAAGGTCGAAGAGGGAAATGCTAAAGGTCGGCTTGTTAACGGTCTTTAAGTGGTTACACCCAGCCTTGGCGAAGATAGTAGCAGTACCTCGAGCAGCTACTAGCGTGCAGAAATCACCATGTCCCACCATAACTTCGTCAAAAGCATCAACTTCTTTTTCAATCCATTCAAGCACCTTGGGAATATTATTGGGAGAGTGTTTGGTCTCTTTTGAAGCAGCTCCGACAAAGTTCAAAATATCTCGCAACCATGAAGAGCATCATGTTACAAAATTGAAGCAAGTATCTCGAAGGTTTTTTAAAGCTTCGGATAATTTAGAATTCTTCTCGGCTTTGGTTTTGACTTTCAATCTTAAATCTTCGGTTTTACTGTTAAAACGGTTTACATTATCTTGAAAAGTTGACTTTGTTTTTTCAAGTTCTCTGCTCAATTCTTCAACTTTCTTACTTTGATCTGAGATCCGGATGTCTTGTTTTTCGCTTCGAAGGCGAACTTCAGCAAGACTAGCTTCGACAGACTCGAGTTTAGAGTTATTTTCGTTCAACAAATCTTCAAGGTTTTTAACCTTCTTCTCTATATCATTGATAATAAATTCATTCTTTCTATCCTCGCTTTCTTGTTACACCTTCAAAGCTTTGCTTAGCTGGAAACTCTGTTACAAGATAGAAGCTACATAAGATTTTGACCCTTAAAATTTGAAAACTAAGTAAATTAAGATATCCTTGCTAAAGTCTCTCTAGATGATCGTTGGTTGTATTAAGATATAGTTATTTTACGCCACTAAGATGGATTTTGGATCACACACCAGCAAGAGCTAGCATGACCTTGGACACAACAAAAAAATAGCTAATAAATAAAACTGATCTAGAGATTGATTAAGCCATTTTTGATCTCATTCTTCATCAGTGGGCTCCCAAACACCTCCTAGAATGAACCGTCTATGATGAGCATGTGGAGGTTGTCCTTCGATAGGCAAGTCCACATAGAACATCATTGAATATCATCAGAAGATGTGACAAATGGAACGATAGAGAGGAAAAGGGGATAAAAGTGATAGTAGATGAGTTCTTGATCTATTGGATGTTGAATACCTCAATCGGTTGTGATCCTTTCAGATATAAAGAGGGGGATGGTCGTATCCCATAAGGAAACTACTCCAATACATGGTAAGCAAGTTTCTAATTCCAAAAAACTGATATAAAAATGAATAAATTTAGAAAACAAGCAAGAGTTAGTGTAGTCAATTATGAAAGTCTACTAAACCTAATTTCATGGGGGAAACCGATCTGACAGAGGAAGCTAGCATGATTGACATTAGGGACTAGTCTAGTCAGGGTTGTGGGCGGCCTAGCCGACTTTGGAAAGCTGGCTCGATCGGTTTTGTGTACTGGCCTAGCCAACTTTGTCAAAGTCGATGACATCTCCTTGTTTGCCAATGATATATTTGTGCATCAATATATGTCCCTGGTTTTAGATGAAACTTATATGACCTAAAAATACCAAATAGGGGTGATGTCCAACATATGGGCTATCTAGTATCTTAGTGCTATGTAAACATTGTCCGTATTTGTTCTAAGGACCATGTAAATATTGGTAATTGTTCAGAGAATACATAATATGCTTCATTCCAAGCACTTAAAAATATTTTTTCAAATATCTTTCATTAATTGCTCTTGGCAGACTATCACCTTGCAACATCTTCAACATGTATAAATTTTGAAATATTACTTTGACCACTTTATATGGACATTCCCAACTCAGTGACCACTTGCCAAACTTGTTTCTGTTTGAACTAATTTATAGTATGGTTTTTGATTCTATATCTCCAACTTAACATGACTTGCATTTGACTTCATTATTGTATGCTCAAGCAACCTGAGCCTTGTCCTTCTCCATATCCTTGAGATCCTTTAATCTCTTGTCTGTTACCTCATTCATATTCCATCATCAAATACCATCTAATGAAAGCATCCTTTGGGAGTCAAGACTAATGAAGGATGAATCGTGTAATGGACGCTTATGGTTTCAAGTACGAAGATTTTCCCAAATTGGCTGAAGAAGTCAAAGCTAGAGTGAAATAAAAGAGGGGCTCAGCGTTCTTGAGCATGAGACTAAAAGAAAGATGAAGAAGAAGAATGTGATTTCAAAGCGGTCAAAAAAGAAAAAAAATCTGGTGACGAAGTATCATCTCATTCTAAAACAAACTGAGAGCACCTAGAGGGGGGGGGGGTGAATAGGTGATCCTGTAAAACACTTGAAACTTAATCCACAAAACTTGATTAGGAGTTAGCACAATTAAGCCAAGTGGCTAGAGAGGAGAACTTGCACAACACGATGATCACAAAGAGATCAACACAGAGATGGCACAATGGTTTATCCCGTGGTTCGGCCAAGTCCAACACTTGCCTACTCCACGTTGTGGCGTCCCAACGGACGAGGGTTGCAATCAACCCCTTCAAGCGGTCCAAAGACCCACTTGAATACCACGATGTTTTGCTTTGTTTACTATATCCCGTTTGCGAGGAATCTACACAACTTGGAGCCTCTCGCCCTTACACTTGATGTTCACAAAGAAGCACGGAGTAAGGGAGGGATGAGCAACGCACACAAGACACGAAATCAGAGTACCAACACGCACACAAGTCACAACAAGAGCTCACAACACAACCCGGCGAGTTCACAACTCAAATGGAGCTCTAGTTGCTATCACAAAGAATCAAATGCGCGGAATCGAAGTCTTGGTGCTTAGAAATGCTTAGAGATTGCTTGGTGTACTCCTCCATGCGCCTAGGGGTCCCTTTTATAGCCCCAAGGCAGCTAGGAGCCGTTGAGAGCATTCCAGGAAGGCAATTCTTGCCTTCTGTCGCCTGGTGCACCGGACAGTCCGGTGCACCACCAGACACTGTCCGATGCAGATTTCTTTCCTTCTTTGGCGAAGCCGACCGTTGCAGTCTTGGAGCCGTTGGCGCACCGGACACTGTCCGGTGCACACCGGACAGTTCGGTGCCCCTTCCGACCGTTGGCACTTGCCACGCGTCGCGCGCGGATTCCGCGGCCGACCGTTGGCCCCGCTGACTGTTGGCTCACCGGACAGTCCGGTTGTCACACCCGGTTTTAGAAGGTAAACCGAATGCGAACCATGTACGTGCCAGGATCAGAAATTCACGTACACAGCGATTACATAAATGACTCATCATAGCACAATGCTTCGAATAACAATAAAAAGTAATTAATAATATTAAAGACCAGAGTCATTTACATAATATAAATCAAAGTGCACATAATAGAAACGTAGCCAACGTAAATTAACCCACCACAGGCAGCTGACTGGGGGAGGTCGCTAGCCTAATCCTCGAACTCGTCGAAGTCCTAGAACTCCTGGAGATCCACCTCGATGCCTTCTTCTTTACCTGAGCATAGATTGCACCAAAGGCAACCTGGTGTTTTGTGAAAGCAAGGGTGAGTACACATCAACGTACTCAGCAAATGTCCTGTTTGGCTGAAGTGGACTAGCTTTATGTGGGGTTAAGGTCAAAGCAGATTGCTTTTAGTTGGTCAGGTATTTATTATTAATGGAAGCCATGTTTTATCATATAACCAACCCGTGAACCATTTCCTCATCGAGGAAACCTCATTATCATCATCGAACCGAAATAATAAAAAGAACCATTGTATCTCGAACCATCTGTATCTCTAATCAAAGAGGATCCCAAGGCTGCTCTTAACCGTGAGCACGGCTGATATATCAGTTTCACTACCCTCTGCAGAGGTCGCACACTTTACCCATGAGCCGTGATTCCCGCTTTGCCCGGGGATCATGACTCCCCATTGATCACTTCCTAGGTGGTCCGGCAGGGTATCACTACGTATCTTTTACAAAGATTCCCTAGAGGTCATAGCCGCCCGTTAGGTTTCTCCAGTTTGATAAACACAGTACCTCTCCCCACAGGAGGGGTGACTAACAAAAGCAAAACGAAAGCACCTCGGCACCCAGCCTCGGCAGAGCAAGCACTGTGCCTGGACCCCATTGACGGCACGACGGCGAAGCAACTACACCTCTAGTTCCTCTAATTAATTAGCTAAGGGCGTCCCATTTCACCCTCATGGTTGCACTGTTATCCCGGGTGGTCTCTCAACGAACAGGTCCTTACGGAGAGGCACTCGAGGAACCGCTCGAGTCCCCTAAATGCCACAAGTATATCATCATATCCAGAGTAAAATCGTAGTATCATCATTGTATCTCATCATGTTCATTGATTAAAGTAAAGCGCTAGCATGTAGCTAACCATAGTGACCCAAAGGTTAAATCAAGGACAAGGTAAATAGAAAGCTAGTAAATCCTTAGGTTGTTCATAGTATGCGAGACAGTGTATTATAAAGTAAATGGGACATAATGGGTCAGAGGACACTTGCCTTCACCAAACAGATGCTCAGGATCTTCAACCTCATAGAACTCGGAGAGCTTGATCACTTGGTCGTCGAAGCTTGATCGTCGATTCTTCGAAGCGCGGGAACAAATCGTGATCTAATCGCAACACGAAGCGAAGACGAACAAGCACAAGCAAACAAACATATATAGATACATAAGAACATTACACCATACAAGATAAATTGATATAAAAATATGTAGCATAAAATAGAGCCCGATTCTATGGTCACGCGAGGGAAAGAAATGTCGAACTCGAAGCGACGGTCGGGAAAATATCGCGTTTACGCTAAACAAGTATTAACGCTAACAATTAATTCGACCTTATCAATTATAAATTATATCTACTATTTAGTTTGATTAATCTGCTACACTAACAACTGTCAAATAAATAAGTAATTTAATTAACACAAGAGATTCTAAGCGAGACGAATTTATGACAAGCGAAACAACACGACAGCGTGCAAAAGACGCGCGGACACGCGCGACACAGCACGCTGACGACACACGAAACAGTGTGTACGACCAGCGCAAACGATGCGTGAACCGGCACGAACCAGCACGCGACCACGAGCCCACCACGCACGAACAACGCGCAGACAACACGTGAACGACGCGCGAAGCAGCACGCCACTGCGCGGAACAGCACCCGCGACAGACGAGAATAACTAATCAAGTGACATGATAAAGTACGTTACTAATATGAAATCGGCGTTGTTACAAAGTTGACACGACTGAAACAAATAGAAACGAGTTTATGGTGCATTATATATTAAATAGCTAACCGTTCGTGGCTACTAAACAATTTTATTAAAGCGCGCGACTCGCGACTCGCGCGAACGACGACATGTGAATAGCACGCGTGAACGTCATGCGGATAGAAAACACATTACGCGTAGAACAGAGCACGCGACACGCACAGAATGGGCGGTGACAGCGTACGCGAACAGTACATGCGAGTAGCGCGCGGACAACACACGACATGCGTGAACGACCGTGACGCGTGAAGCAGCACGGGAACACATGAGAATCATTAACTAATTGTTGTTTTTATACTAAACACTAAATAGATATTAAGTATAACATCTAATTTATTAAAATCACATTACCATGTATTTACAATCGCATAATTAAAATCGTAAATTGATCTGATTGAGTATTCAATTTAATGACTCACAACTAAGTAGAAAATTAATTAGCGCAGGGTAGACGTGGGATTCTCACATTGCGACGACGGCGGACGGCGAGGCGAGCTCGCGACGAGGCTGCTGCTGCGCCATGGCCGCGCAGAGGCCGAGCCGGGGCCGCGCAGGCGAGCCACGCCGGCTGCACGCCGCGGGCCGCGCTGGCCGACATGAAGCATGGCGGCGATCCGGGCGGCAGCAGGCACGGCGCGACGGTTTCCAGGATGCTCTGACGGCGCTTGGAGCTCGATCGGGCGCTGTGCGCGCTAGGAGCCGCGGCCAGGTTGCGTGCGGGCACAAATAGGCTGAGCCGCGCGAGCTGGGCTGAGCAAGGGCATGGTGGGCTGCGAGTGGGGCGAGGAGAGGGGGAGCGCGTGGGCCGAGCTGGCCTGTGCGGCCTAGGCGAGCGCGCGCAGCGTGCTGGGCTTGCTGCTGGCGAGCAGGCCTGGCGGCCTGGGCGTGGGCGAGCGCCCCCCTGCGCGCGAGCGGGCCAAGTGGGGGGGGGGGGGGGGGGGAAAGCGCGTGGGCCGCGCGGGAGAAGCAGGCCGCAAGGAGGGGCGCTGGCCGAGTGGGCCGCGCGCTAGGTGGGCCGCGGGGAGGAGGCTGGGCGCTCGCAGCGTGGGCCGTCCAGGAAAAAGCCGAGTTGGGCCTGGGGGAAAAGGAGGGGGGGCGCAGGGGGCAACTGGGCCGGGGAAGCTGGGCCGCCGGGAAAGAGGGGGGGCTGAGGGAGTTTTCCTTTTATTTATTTCTTTTCCTTTCTTTTTCTCTTTTTGAAAACATGTTTTAGTTTTGAATCCAAATTCAAACATGTTTCCTAAATTTGAATACATGCACCATTACAAAGAAAAACATGCCTTGACACGCTATGCAACAATCAAGGACCCCCCCTTTCTAGGGTTTTATTTCACTAGGCCTAAACATATATAAAACAAAATAACTATTCGCTATTTAGGAAAAAGAAAAGAAAAGCAAGGAAAAGAGAGGGTAACACCTGAATTTGGTGGATATTGGAAAAGAAAATTTATACCCCCCAAATTCAGGGTGTTACACCGGTGCACCACCGGACAGTCCGGTGCACCACCGGACAGTCCGGTGATTTATAGCCGTACGTCACCGATGATTTCCCGAGAGCAGCAAGTTCGCCTGAGTCAGCCTGGCGCACCGGACAGTCCGGTGCACCCAGACTAAGCTGACTTCGGCTGAACAAAGCCATCTTTAATTCCAACTTGATTTTTCCTGTTTCCAGCACTTAGACATAATACATTAGTCTCCAAAACAATATACTAAGTCTTAGAAACATACCTTTATACTTGATTTGTACTTTGTCCACTATTTATCACTTAAGCACTTGTGTTGGACACTAAATCACCAAAATACTTAGAAATGGCCCAAAGGCACATTTCCCTTTCAATCTCCCCCTTTTTGGTGATTTATGCCAACACAACACAAAGCAAGTAGAACAAGTGCAAAATCAATTCAAATAAGAACTCAAGATTGTTTTGATTCAAATTTGGCATATATGGATCATTCTTTGCCACCACTTGGTTTTTGCAAATCAAACTCAATTTCCTATCTCTAAGTCAAACACACTTGTTGAAACATAGAAATTGATCAAAGATTCAAAAACTCCCCCTTTTTCCCATAATCAAATATTCTCCCCACAAGAGACCAACTTTTGACAAGAGACAATAAGAGAGTTTTGACAAACCAAAAGCTCTATTCTACTATTTTCAAAATTCTCAAGAGGTAGCTGATCCATTTCTTGCTTTGGCCTTTTTTTCTCCCCCTTAAGCATCAAGCACCAAAACGGGATCAATCTTGGCCCTTAAACCTCATTGCCTCACCAAAATCTTCAAATAAGAGTACAAAGGCAATAAGAATATGAAGATGAACTTGGAGTGAGTTACCCTCTCATCGGAGTGCAGTGGAAGTCTTGCATGGTGAAAGTTCACCTTTCCCTTTCAATCCACCTTTGAGACTAAATCAAGTAAACTCAAGCACACAGTTAGTCTCAAAGGGTCAAGTTATAGCATGTCTCCCCCTAAATAAGTGCATCACTTGCAAATGGACTTGTGAGGTCCGGGGATCATGAGTACAACTTGAGCACCATAAATAAACAACGAAAAGTATTAAGGAACATGATCAATGCATAAAACACATGTATGCTATAAATCAATCCAGGTTCCGCGAATCTAAGACATTTAGCTCACTATGCAGCTTGCAAAAGGTCGACTCATCTAGAGGCTTGGTAAAGATATCGGCTAGCTGGTTCTCGGTGCTAACATAAAACACTTCGATATCTCCCTTTTGCTGGTGGTCTCTCAAAAAGTGATGCCGGATGTCTATGTGCTTTGTGCGGCTGTGTTCAATAGGATTATCCGCCATGCAGATAGCACTCTCATTATCACATAGGAGTGGGACTTTGCTCAGATTGTAGCCAAAGTCCCTGAGGGTTTGCGTCATCCAAAGTAGTTGCACGCAACATTGTCCTGCGGCAACGTACTCGGCCTCAGCGGTGGATAGGGCAACAGAAGTTTGTTTCTTGGAACTCCATGACACCAGGGACCTTCCTCAGAATTGGCACGTCCCCGATGTACTCTTCCTATCGACCTTACATCCAGCATAGTCGGAGTCTGAATATCCAATCAAGTCAAAGGTAGACCCTTTTGGATACCAGACCCCGAAGCAAGGCGTAGCGACTAAATATCTAAGAATTCGCTTCACGGCCACTAAGTGACACTCCCTTGGATCAGATTGAAATCTAGCACACATGCATACGCTAAGCATAATATCAGGTCTACTAGCACATAAATAAAGTAAAGACCCTATCATAGACCGGTATGCCTTTTGATCAACGGACTTACATCCTTTGTTGAGGTCGGTGTGTCCGTCGGTTCCCATTGGAGTCTTTGCGGGCTTGGCGTCCTTCATCCCAAACCGCTTGATCAAGTCTTGCGTGTACTTCGTTTGGGAGATGAAGGTCCCATCCTTGAGTTGCCTCACTTGGAACCCAAGGAAATAGCTTAACTCGCCCATCATCGACATCTCAAACTTTTGAGTCATCACCCTGTTAAACTCTTCACAAGACTTTTGGTTAGTAGAACCAAATATTATGTCATCGACATATATTTGGCACACAAAAAGATCACCATCACATGTCTTAGTAAAAAGAGTTGGATCGGCTTTCCCAACCTTGAAAGCATTAGTAATTAAAAAGTCTCTAAGGCATTCATACCATGCTCTTGGGGCTTGCTTAAGTCCATAGAGCGCCTTAGAGAGCTTACACACGTGGTCGGGGTACTGTTCATCCTCAAAGCCAGGGGGTTGCTCCACGTACACCTCCTCCTTGATTGGCCCGTTGAGGAAGGCGCTCTTCACATCCATTTGGAACAACCTAAAAGAATGGTGAGCGGCATATGCTAGCAAAATACGAATGGATTCTAGCCTAGCCACAGGAGCAAAAGTCTCCTCAAAGTCCAAACCTGCGACTTGGGCATAACCTTTTGCCACAAGTCGAGCCTTGTTCCTTGTCACCACTCCGTGCTCGTCTTGTTTGTTGCGGAACACCCACTTGGTTCCCACAACATTTTGCTTAGGACGAGGCACCAGTGTCCAAACTTCATTTCTCTTGAAGTTATTGAGCTCCTCTTGCATGGCCAACACCCAGTCCGGATCTAGCACGACCTCCTCTACCCTGAAAGGCTCAATAGAAGAGACAAAGGAGTAATGCTCACAAAAATTAACTAATCGAGACCGAGTAGTTACTCCCTTGCTAATGTCACTCAAAATCTGGTCGACGGGATGATCCCTCTGAATCATCGCTCGGACTTGAGTTGAAGATGCCTGTTGTGCTTCTTCCTCCATTACATGATCATTTTGTGCTCCCCCTTGATCACACGTCTCCTCTTGATGAACCTGTTCATCGTCTTGAGTTGGGGGATGCACCATTGTTGAGGAAGAAGGTTGATCTTGCTCCTTTTGTTCCAGTGGCCTCACATCTCCAATCGCCATGGTGCGCATTGCGGCCGTTGGAATGTCTTCTTCATCTACATCATCAAGATCAACAACTTGCTCTCTTGGAGAGCCATTAGTCTCATCAAATACAACGTTGCTAGAGACTTCAACCAAACCCGATGATTTGTTGAAGACCCTATACGCCTTTGTATTTGAGTCATAACCTAACAAAAACCCTTCTACAGCTTTGGGAGCAAATTTGGAATTCCTACCCTTCTTCACTAGAATATAGCATTTACTCCCAAAAACTCGGAAATACGAAACATTGGGTTTGTTACCGGTTAGTAGCTCATATGAAGTCTTCTTGAGGAGGCGATGAAGGTAGACCCGGTTGATGGCGTGGCAAGCCGTATTCACGGCTTCCGACCAAAAGCGCTCGGGGGTCTTGAACTCTCCAAGCATCGTCCTCGCCATGTCTATAAGCGTCCCGTTCTTCCTCTCTACCACACCATTTTGCTGTGGTGTGTAGGGAGCGGAGAACTCGTGCTTGATTCCTTCCTCCTCAAGATACTCCTCCACTTGAAGGTTCTTGAACTCGGACCCATTGTCGCTCCTTATCTTCTTCACCTTGAGCTCAAACTCGTTTTGAGCTCTCCTTAGGAAGCGCTTGAGGGTCCCTTGGGTTTTAGATTTATCCTGCAAAAAGAATACCCAAGTGAAGCGGGAAAAGTCATCAACTATAACAAGACCATACTTACTTCCTCCTATGCTTAGATAGGCGACGGGTCCGAAGAGGTCCATATGAAGCAACTCCAGGGGTCTTGATGTTGTCATCACATTTTTTGCATGATGAGAGCTTCCCACCTGTTTCCCTGCTTGACAAGCTACACACGGTCTATCTTTTTCGAAAGTAACATTAGTTAGACCTATCACGTGTTCTCCCTTTAGAAGCTTGTGAAGGTTCTTCATCCCCACATGTGCTAAGCGGCGATGCCACAGCCAGCCCATGCTAGTCTTAGCAATTAAGCATGCATCTAGACCGACCTCCTCTTTTGCAAAATCAACTAAATAGAGTTTGCCGTCTAATACACCCTTAAAAGCTAATGAACCATCACTTATTCTAAAGACAGACACATCTGCATTTGTGAATAGACAATTATATCCCATATTACATAATTGACATACGGATAACAAATTATATCCAAACGACTCTACTAAGAATACATTAGAAATAGAGTGCTCATTTGAGATTGCAATCTTGCCTAAGCCTTTAACCTTGCCTTGATTCCCGTCACCGAATATGATTGAATCTTGGGAATCTTTATTCTTGACGTAGGAGGTGAACATCTTCTTCTCCCCCGTCATGTGGTTTGTGCATCCGCTATCGATAATCCAGCTT
Organism: Zea mays; assembly: GCF_902167145.1. NCBI lineage: Eukaryota > Viridiplantae > Streptophyta > Magnoliopsida > Poales > Poaceae > Zea > Zea mays. The sequence continues at coordinate 7,758,550 of NC_050099.1, forward strand.
GATCCCCCGGATGCATAAACCTGCAAGACAAATTTAGGCTTGGGTCTTAGGTACCCAACTCTTGTTGGGTCCTACAAGGTTAGTGACAATATCCTTAGGGATCCAAATGCAAGTTTTATCTCCCTTGCATTTTGCCCCTAGTTTCCTAGCAATCACTTTCCTATCCTTTCTACAAATCGCAAATGAAGCATTGCAAGCATGATAAATTGTAGAAGGTTCATTTATTATTTTCCTAGAAACATGAACAACATTTCTTCTAGGCATGTGATTAATAACATTTCTCCTAGCTAAATTTCTATCATGCATAATAGAAGAACTAGAAGCAACCATGGCATGAGAATCAAAAGCATCATAACTTCTATAATAATTTCTAGAATGTCTCCTATCATGATACATGAAGGCATGGTTCTTTTGAGCACTTCTAGCCATAGGGGCCTTCCCTTTCTCCTTGGTGGAGATGGAAGCCTTATGGCTTGTTAAGTTCTTGACTTCCCTCTTGAAGCCAAGACCATCCTTAATTGAGGGGTGTCTACCAATCGTGTAGGCATCCCTTGCAAATTTTAGCTTGTCAAATTCACTCTTGCTAGTCTTAAGTTGGGCATTAAGACTAGCCACTTCATCATTTAATTTAGAAATGCAAACTAGGTGTTCACTACAAGCATCAACATTAAAATCTTTGCACCTATTGCAAATCATAACATGTTCTACACAAGAGTTAGATTTATTTGCTACTTCTAGTTTAGCATTTAAATCATCATTAACACCTTTTAAAGTAGAAATGGTTTCATGACAAGTAGATAGTTCACAAGAAAGCATTTCATTCCTTTTAACTTCTAGAGCAAGAGAATTTTGTGCACTAACAAATTTATCATGCTCTTCATATAAAAGGTCCTCTTGTTTTTCTAGTAATCTATTCTTATCATTCAAAGCATCAATCAATTCATTAATCTTATCAATCTTAGTTCTATCTAAGCCCTTGAATAAGCATGAATAGTCTATTTCATCATCATCACTAGTCTCATCCTCGCTTGAAGAAGCATAAGTAGTATTGTTTCGAGTACATACCTTCTTCTCCTTTGCCATGAGGCATGTGTGATGCTCGTTGGGGAAGAGGGATGACTTGTTGAAGGTGGTGGCAGCGAGTCCTTCGTTGTCGGAGTCGGACGAGGAGCAATCCGAATCCCACTCCTTTCCAAGATGTGCCTCGCCCTTCGCCTTCTTGTAGTTCTTCTTCTTTTCCCACTTTCCACTCTTCTTTTCCTGGTCACTATCATTATCGGGACAATTAGCGATAAAATGACCAATCTTACCACATTTGAAGCAGGAGCGCTTCCCCTTCGTCTTGTTCTTGTTGGGGTGCTCCTTGCGACCCTTTAGCGCCGTCTTGAACCGCTTGATGATAAGGGCCATTTCTTCCTCATTAAGCCCGGTCGCCTCAACTTGCGCCACCTTGCTAGGTAGTGCCTCCTTGCTCCTTGTTGCTTTGAGAGCAACAGTTTGAGGCTCGTGGATTGGGCCATTCAATGCATCGTCCACGTATCTCGCCTCCTTGATCATCATCCGCCCGCTTACAAATTTCCCAAGAATTTCTTCGGGCGACATCTTGGTGTACCTAGGATTTTCACGAATATTGTTTACCAGATGTGGATCAAGTACAGTAAAGGACCTTAGCATTAGGCGGACGACGTCGTGGTCCGTCCATCGCGTGCTTCCATAGCTCCTTATTTTGTTGACGAGGGTCTTGAGCCTGTTGTACGTTTGGGTTGGCTCCTCCCCCCTTATCATCGCGAATCTCCCGAGTTCGCCCTCCACCAACTCCATCTTGGTGAGCATGGTGACATCGTTCCCCTCATGTGAGATCTTGAGGGTGTCCCAGATCTGCTTGGCATTGTCCAAACCGCTCACCTTATGGTACTCGTCCCTGCACAATGAGGCTAACAACACAGTAGTAGCTTGTGCATTTTTATGAATCTGTTCATTGATAAACAAAGGACTATTCGAGCTATCAAATTTCATTCCACTCTCTACTATCTCCCATATACTAGGATGGAGAGAGAACAAGTGACTACGCATTTTGTGACTCCAAAATCCGTAGTCCTCTCCATCAAAATGAGGAGGTTTACCAAGTGGAATGGAGAGTAAATGAGCATTGGTACTTTGTGGAATACGAGAATAATCAAAAGAGAAGTTTGAATTATCCGTCTTGTTTTTCTCGTAGTCGTTGTCGTCGTCCTTTTGGGAAGAAGAGGATTCGTCGCTGTCGTAGTAGACTATCTCTTTGATGCGCCTTGTTTTCTTCTTCCTCCCATCTTTTCTTTTGTGGCTCGAGCCCGAGTCAGTAGGCTTGTCCTCCTTTGGATCATTGACAAAGTACTCCTTCTCCTTATCGTTGACCACCATCCCCTTGCCCTTAGGATCCATCTCTTCGGGCGATTAGTCCCTTTCTTGAAGAGAACGACTCTGATATCAATTGAGAGCACCTAGAGGGGGGTGAATAGGTGATCCTGTAAAACACTTGAAACTTAATCCACAAAACTTGATTAGGAGTTAGCACAATGAAGCCAAGTGGCTAGAGAGGAGAACTTGCACAACACGATGATCACAAAGAGATCAACACAAAGATGGCACAGTGGTTTATCTCGTGGTTCGGCCAAGTCCAACACTTGCCTACTCCACGTTGTGGCGTCCCAACGGACGAGGGTTGCAATCAACCCCTCTCAAGCGGTCCAAAGACCCACTTGAATACCACGGTGTTTTGCTTTGTTTACTATATCCCGTTTGCGAGGAATCTCCACAACTTGGAGCCTCTCGCCCTTACACTTGATGTTCACAAAGAAGCACGGAGTAAGGGAGGGATGAGCAACGCACACAAGACACGAAATCAGAGTACCAACACGCACACAAGTCACAACAAGAGCTCACAACACAACCCGGCGAGTTCACAAGTCAAATGGAGCTCTAGTTGCTATCACAAAGAATCAAATGCGCGGAATCAAAGTCTCGGTGCTTAGAAATGCTTAGAGATTGCTTGGTGTACTCCTCCATGCGCCTAGGGATCCCTTTTATAGCCCCAAGGCAGCTAGGAGCCGTTGAGAGCATTCCAGGAAGGCAATTCTTGCCTTCTGTCGCCTGGTGCACCGGACAGTCCGGTGCACCACCCGACACTGTCCGGTGCGGATTTCTTTCCTTCTTTGGCGAAGCCGACCGTTGCAGTCTTGGAGCCGTTGGCGCACCGGACACTGTCCGGTGCACACCGGACAGTCCGGTGCCCCTTCCGACCGTTGGCACTTGCCACGCGTCGCGCGCGGATTCTGCGGTCGACCGTTGGCCCGACTGACTGTTGGCTCACCGGACAGTCCGGTGCACCACCGGACAGTCCGGTGATTTATAGCCGTACGTCGCCGACGATTTCCCGAGAGCAGCAAGTTCGCCTGAGTCAGCCTGGCGCACCGGACACTGTCCGGTGCACCCAGACTGAGCTGACTTCGGCTGAACAAAGCCATCTTTAATTCCAACTTGATTTTTCCTGTTTCCAGCACTTAGACATAATACATTAGTCTCCAAAACAATATACTAAGTCTTAGAAACATACCTTTATACTTGATTTGTACTTTGTCCACCATTTATCACTTAGGCACTTGTGTTGGACACTAAATCACCAAAATACTTAGAAATGGCCCAAAGACACATTTCACTTTCACAAACAAGCTTGCCCGAAGGTTGATACCAAAGAGAAGGCAAAGGTAGAATTCAAGATTTACTATGATTTTTATTCAAGTTAGATAGAAGGAATTTTTTGTGCTGACGCTTTTTTAATGATAATGTGATCTTCTTTGCATTTTGTATTTTACACTTTGACACACGAAAGCATAAAAAGATACAAAACCAATACCCATTGGATCAAACATTGCAGCAATGAATATATCCCCAAATTGTTCAAACATGTGTCTTGTTGTATCCCATTTAAATCCATTGCCAATATGAAACCCTTCAAAACTTTCACTGTCACTCTCATCCCACTTTGTCAAAACAGCACAAGCCCGCATTGTTGATTAGCAAGGCTTAAAACCTTAGTTCGCAATTTCTTTTCATGAGTTAGAGGTGTGAAATATCAAGTTCTGACGATTCCTAAAGTGATGCAAGTGCAATAGATACCACAACACTTCTACTCCATTGGTAAGGCAAAAATGCTAGCTAACCACTTTCCCTTGTGTCCTACCATTAATTTCCTCTTATTCTCTCTTGATCCTCTTGCGCATATTCAGTTGGTTGTTTAAACCATGAATCTTGCCAAGACACTACAAATTACTCCTTAGCTCAGCTCTGATGGAACATGTTTTACTTTCTGATAAATGCAAATCCAAATCTAACTTGTGCCTTGCACTATCAGACCTGCCAGCACCAACATGTTGATTACCATCCTCTGGCATTTTCTTCTTTTTATCGTACTTAGTGTGGCCACCTTCAACTTTATCACTTTATATTATAAGAAACACGTTCAGGAAGGCGGTGAGAGGGGGAATGCATGAATGGAGCCAGTGTACATAATAGACTAAGGAACCAAACAATTGCATCCTAGTCATGTCTACAATGTCTTTATCATTTCAGTTTGCACCGACATCTCACTTTCACAATATGATGTTGCTACAGATGAACAGATACTCACAAACAGGATGTGCTAAAATATGAGTCGCTTATGCAATTAGTTCGGGTAATGAATGCACTCGCACCACACACATTTTTCTGCTAGCTTCTTGGCATGAATGCTCTCACACACAGTGTGTGTGTCCATCTATTCCTCTGAAGTGCTACATATTTTTTCTAGTGTGTAGGAACCACAAAATTATGAGTATCATGCTATACTTCTCCAATATGCAGTTTCACATGTTTTAATATAATTATCTTCTGAAATACAACTCACAGTCATATAGAAATTCAACGCAAGATTTACTTTAAATAATGGCTCACTTTTTGTTTGATACCTAGATAAATGGGAACTCAAGAGTCATGACCATGACACACTAACATCATGAGTCATCAGACCATCTATAGTTTTGGCATAGCACTCAACATGGTCCACTCATCGTCCTAGAAAACATGATATTTTAGGGTAAATAATTATCCCAAAAAAACTTGATGTCTTAAATCTTGGATACTAGATTGGGCACATCATCCTAGATTGGACTTACATATCTCGTTGCATCATATATTTTGTTTGCACTCTACTACTGAATTGCAGTGGCCCACCATTAATAAATACTAGTCCATTAATCCATACTCTTCTAGGGAAAATGTATTAGGAGACATGGCCATTATTTTAATAATTTTGCCTACAAAAATTACTGATATTAAAAAAATTATTCGTTGATCTTTGTTTATTTTCTACAATAGGCACAATATAAACTCTGCAGTCTTTATCTAACTATGATAAATTTATAAATTACCCATCTATATGTTTTCATCAGTGTCTAGTTTTTTTTCTCCTATGTGTATCTTTAATATGCATTTACTTGTGTTATTAGCTTAGACCGTTGTGGCTCTTGTAGCAACACTGGACTTTCAAATATTTATCTTATAGATTAATGTCCACTATCTTTTATTAATACTCCTTTTGAACTTTTTAAAAATATGAGGTTTAGGTTACTATGATGGTTATTAGAAACCTAGAACATGTTACATATATAATATTGTAGAACTTGAAGGCAGGTCTACGATGGATAGTAGTACTATCCTAAGCGGACATTAATATTTAAACCTTATGATAGTGACTATTAGTCCAAATAAATCTTAAAGGCAAGGAAGAAACGAGCACCTATAGTTTTCACTAACATATTCCCACCTGTCATGATGCTTGAATTTTCTTATAAATTATATGTGCAATAATGATTACACTACCAATAATTATACATAACATATATAAATTATATGTAATGTCATTAATAATTGTTACCATTAGTATGAGTCATTAAATAAATAATTTTCACGATTAATAAACCATACTACATATGTTTTGCATGTGTACTTGATTTACGAGTTCACATAACTAGAATGTTTACTTTTAAAAATTAATATTATTTATATTAATAGAAGTAGGTAATGAAGAAATACTTATGCTCTATGGTTAGTAAACATTTTTTGTAATAGGAAGTGTTGAGACGTAAATTTGATGGCTATTTTAGTCATTTATTTAATAATAATAGAAATTCACTACAGGAAAAACAGGAAAAAATGTCGGACAGGAACTAACGTTCTTACTCTAATAGGCCGACATTCTTAACTACGAGCCACGTGGAACCCGGTCGAGGCCCCGTGGGCGAGCCACGTGGCATTAAGTACTTAATTTATTAAGTACATTGGTCATTAAGACTGACGTTCTTAAATGGCCACTAGGCCAACCACTGGCATTGCCACGTGGGTTTAAGTACTTCGGTTCACCAACGATCTTAGCTGACGTGGACTTAAGAACGTCGGCCAAACCGATGTTCTTATTATTATTATTTTAAAATATAAACCCTTTTCTAGCTCCCTCCCTGGATGGGAAGACTTCAGAATAGAATTTATATTTGAAACCCGCATACATATATACACACAATAGTCCAAAACACAAGTCAACACAAGTTCACACACATATACACAATAGTCCATAAGTCCACACGACACAAGTCCAAACATCACATAAAAAGTCTACAAGTCCATCAAGCTTGAGGTGGGTCATCGGTCGGGTTGAAGCCTCCACACCTTGCCACAACAGTTTTAGCTCTTCGATCAATGGTTGCATAAATACATTGATTTTCGTACATGGATCCTTAGGGTCTGGAATAACCAGAGCAAGAAACGTGACCTGTTCTTTCATGCATTTGGAGGAGGGAGATTGTAGGGTGTTGGGGGTCTTCTTCTCCGCCGAAGGTCCTCTAGGCAAAACACCTTCGGCAAGACAGTACAAAGGCAGGTGTGACATGAAGATATAAGCCGAAACTACGATCGAAAGAGCTTCGGCTTGGTGTCATGTTAAAGACGAAGGACGATACCGACTTAAAGAGGAAAAGACTGTATAGTCCTTGATAGTCTGTATTATGATCATAATTAGTTATCAGGGACATGGATGTAATTTCGTCCGGGCTGCGTCCCGTGCCTATAAATAGATGAACAGTACCCCTATATTGTTCATACATTGTACACATAAATAAATGCTATACACCAAGAATAACTAATTATAGGCACGAACAGTACATGGGTACTGTTCATCTATTTTTAGGCATGGGACGCAGCTCGGACGAAATTACATCCATGTCCTTAATAACTAATTATGATCATAATACAGACTATCAAGGACTATACAGTCTTTTCCTCTTTAAGTCGGTATCATCCTTCGTCTTTAACATGACACCAAGCCGAAGCTCTTTCGATCATAGCTTCAGCTTATATCTTCATGTCACACCTGCCTTTGTACTGTCTTGGCTAAGGTGTTTTTTCCTAGAGGACCTTCGGCGGAGAAGAAGACCCCCAACAGTAGTCCCTTCACGGTGCTAGATCGTTTTTCGTAACGAGCTCAATCCTCGAAAAACACGAAGGCTTCGGAATGCCGAAAGTCCGAAAAACACCTTCCCTGAGCTCGTTGTCGAGAAACGATTATAATATTCTAGGCTCCGGACAGGCCACCGCTCAGGGAGTGCGAGCGGCATGGCGGTTCGCCTCCCCCTGCAGCACTATATAAACAGACGGGTTGGTGAGGAGTTACCACATCATTCATTGCCATTGCACTGTTCTGCTGTTAAAAAATTTAACCATAGCCGAAGCTTTCTGCATTGCGATTTCGGGCGAACACTTTGGCACTTGAGATTAGCTTCGTCAAAAAGTGAAACATTGAAATGGCCAGAGTACGATCGACTGCTAGAGTATCTCGTGAGGGGGACGAGGCCGAAGTAACTGAGACAGTACCAATATCGGAGGTGATGAGGCAATCGGGTCTTGTTGTGCCAAAAAAGCCTGTTGCCGAAGGTACCTCGACTGCTGAAGCTGAACAAATTGCAGTTGGAGAAGGTAGTGATAACGAAGATGAAGAGGATTACACCATCCTGAGCCCAACGAAACCCAATCACATTAAGTTTGGTAAATCTACTGTGACGGCAGATGATATGGTTATGATGAAGAAACTGGGCTACTTCGGGGAAGATGAGAGTAAATTTATTCGTTTTGCTGGCGAGGAAGTGATTTCGGAGCCGAAGGATGATGAAGTTGTTGTCTTTAAAAGCTTCTTCAGAGCAGGACTTCGGTTCCCTCTATATGATATAATAGGAGAGGTTTTGAAGAACTTTGAAATATACCTTCATCAACTAACACCTAATGCAATTGTTAGGCTTAGTGTCTACATTTGGGCCCTCCGAAGCCAGGGGATGAGTCCTAATGCCGAAGCTTTCTGTCTGGTGCACGAGCTGCATTACCAGACGAAGGCCAGGGCAGATGGCCTTCATGAGAAGTTTGGTTGCTACAATTTTGCGTATCGAAAGGATACGAAGGCACAGGTTCTTAGCTACCGTACTAAGTGGCCAACTGACTGGAAAAGTGAATGGTTTTACATGAAAGCAGACGAGAAAAGGAGGGAGAAGCTGATGACTATGGTTATGAGTCCACTGAAATTGAGCTTCGGAATGACAAGGCCCCTGTGCCATATGCAACTTGGCTCCCCATGCTAAGTAGCCAAAGTAGAGTTCAGAGTGGTAGCGGCCGAAGTTAGCACTAGGGATCTAGTGCAGGAATTCTTGGCAAATAGAGTATTTCCGACCTCTAGTGGCTGGGGAATGCCCAAGAAGAAGGATGGAAAAAAACATGAACTCGTTCGGCTCCCTTACTGTTTGAAGTTTGAGAAAGAGTTCAAGAAGCCATGCCAGGAGTGGTTAGAAATGATTGAAACAATGTGCAATGAAATCCTTAGCAACTACACCAAAAAAGAGGACCAGTTAATGACTGCTACCTTCGGCACCCGGCCAAAACAAAGGCTGAATCGCATGATGGACGCACTAAATTTTGAATATCCAGACTATGAAAGGTTTGACAAGGGTGCCGAAGGTTTGAAAAGGAAAAGGATTGTTAGTATTTTAAACAACAAGCTGCCAGGCTAGTAAAGGAGGATGAGAATATACTGAAGAAGGCAAAGTCAACTCCTGAGCCAAAAGCGGCAATCTCAAAAAGCGGAAGCTTGACACGGCTCCTTCTACTGAGCCGAAGATGAATGAAACAAGAGAAGAAGCTCCTTCAACGCCCTCTGCTGCCGAAGTAGCAGAAATTTTAAAGGTAATGACTGATTCTTTGCCTGTCAAGATGCTAAGTCCCCTGGGGCCGGAACTGACGAAATTTTTACAGAAGAAGGATCAACCTTCGGCCGCAAATGTATATTCTCATCCTCCTTTACTAGCCTGGCAGCTTGTCTGTACACGGGCATTTTTCCACACGAGGCTCGCCAGCAAATGCGTGCGCAACTAATTCGTCAGCAACCTTAACCTATGCATCAGAGTGCCCTAGGCTGTCACTGTTGAAACCATCGTACATAGCCCCTTCTTCGATCGTCACCCATTTTCAAAGCTAATGGAAATGTGATACCCCAATTTTCTGAAAAGAAGTTAAACTTCTTTTTCTATTTTCTTTCTTGTTCTGTGGCATTGGGGTTTGGAGTTTCAGGAGACATTCCTCAGGAAACAGTAGATCTTTTGGCATTTTTTCCGCTGGGGTCAGGAGCTCAAATGGGAGAGCGAGTTTGGGCCATTGATTTCGATCCGGTGGATGGGAGCCTCCCCTCTCCTCCCCAACCCTAGCCAACCCCCTCTCCCTCTCCCTAATTTGTTGCAGCCGCCCCCTCCCTCTTCCTCTCCTCCCCTTGGGCAGCAGCCCTCTACCCTCTCCACGGCTTCCTCCTCCCTCTAGATCTCCCCACACGCAGCAAGGATCGAGAAGAGGAAGAGCACGTTGAATTGAAGAAGGAGAGAGGATCAAGGAGATGTTCTTGCCCATCTCTTGAAGATTTTCTTGGGGAAAACCCTAGGTATGGATGAAATCCTTGTTCCTCCCTGTAATTATGTGCTTTTGGAGGTTGTGGATGATGGGGATTAAAGGATTAGAGGTTGGATTAGATGTGGGGTTAGGTTTTGATCTCGAATTTAGTTTTCTGCAGAATGGCAGATTCGACAGTTTCTGTTCATGCTTGTTTTCTGTGGTCTTAGTTGCGTCAAAAAAATAAAAAGTCTATATATGAGTCGTAGATAATTTGTAGATCTTTTTGTGGCCGTGAAGAACACATCAATCGGACATCATATCAGAAAGTTATTGCAGTTTGATTATAGCCGTTTTTCAGTCTCACAATTCTGTGTAGAATCTGTTCTCTTAAGATTTAGGCAATTTTATCAACAGAATTAAACTTTAGGTTGGTAAAAGAAGTTGTAGATAATTTCATAACCTTTACAGATTGTTAAAGAGTGCATTCATATGAATTTTGAAACTCCAGTTATGTTTGTTTTACTGTGGCTGTTCCTGTTTGCCTGACAAAAATGAGCGGGTCTGTTCACTGGTAGGTTTCATCTAGTAAATAACCGAATTGGCTCTTCCAACTATGGAGACTTTTGTAGAGGGATAAAAGTTCTTACTGCCAGCAGAAATTCGTAATTTTTGGTTGAGTAGTTTGGGAGATATCGAATTTTGAAGTTAACTATGCTGATGTCTAAAACAGATTTAGTCAGTTATCTTGTCAGATGTTTTAGAACTTATAGATGGCAAAATTTAATTATCCATTGAATACCGAAGTTGTAGAGTATTTTGTGTAGAAACTCCTAGAGTATTCGTTTGATATCACCACTGTTATAATTTTAAAGATACAAAATTAACAAACAGCGCTGCTGCTGTTTGACATGTGGTTCAGGGTGGGAGTCATTCCACTGGGTCTTGGTTTCAAGTGTAGGAGCGATTTGTTGATTGTTGGCAAATGTTTGTGAAATATTTGTACTAAGTTTTATGCTCCGGAGCAGGTGTCTACACTCCGGATCATGCCTAGTACACTTTTCTTCTTCGATGAAGGCAAGTGAATGTAGCGGTGGTTGCTACCGTTTTGACTTGTTGTTTCATCGCCTACACTCTAATATTCAGAATCATCGAATTCTTTCATAATTGAACTCTATGGTGATGCTTTACTTGATTGTATTATATTGATGCTTAATCATATATTGACGATGATGATGATTTGAGTATGACCCACGAGATTAATTCACACCCCATGAAGGTGAATGAAGTATTATTTGAGGTTTGTATTGTATCTGAAGGTAAACGAAGTATTGTTTGAGGTTTGTATTGTATGTGAAGGAAGTGAAGTATATTGATAAATGCAGCATGCCATATACATTGCATGATTCACATGCATGTGAAGTTTTGTCGTGACCTATGGTCCGACCGTACCGGTACAACTTAGCATCGTACGTTGCCCGAGGAGGGGTACGATGCGGCTTCATACCCTTAGAGGTATGAAGGCAGAGGACATATGCATTGCATTCATATGCATTTATTGAAGTGATATTTGTAGATGGTGTGGTTTTATACTCTAAGAGGTATGAAGGCAGAGGACTTACACATAGCATTCCTATGCATACATTGAAGTGATATTTGTAGGTATTGTTGACGCAGGGAAGTGTTATACAACCTATTGTGGTTGTTCGAGGAAATGAGATGGCATTGGTTATTCTGGGACTATTGAGTTCTATATCTACATGTATTTCTGATCTCAATTGTGATCCCTTTAAAATGTTGATTAATTCAATTTTTTTGGTTTAAAAATCTCGTCAAAACAATTTACTTGCTGAGATGTTTCATCTCACTCTTGCATTACTCAATGCAGGTACTTGATTCATGTTGGGAATGAGGGAAGTAGCAGCACGTCCACCTTCACTCATAATAACGCTGTCCAGGCACAACCATGATTTAATTAGAAACTTCTTGTCAAGGATGTTTGTTTTTAACTAGTCGTGCACACTAGTTAATTCAGTTTATGTCGTTATGGTTATCTTCCCATTGCTATCAGATTATTAATGTCTAGTATGTTTTCTTATCATGATATATGTTTATACTCTGTTGCTTCCACGTTTATGCAAATTTTCAAAGGAGATGCTGTCAAAATTTTATATATGAATGTTAGTTGTGTAGTTTAGTAGCATTTCGGGGTGTTTGTGGATCCCGGGGTGTTACATTTGGTATCAAAGCATAGGCTTTAGATTCTTGGCATTTTGAAGATAAATTTGACACACTTGCACATATAGGAAGGGTATGGGTTCAAATATCTTTGATATATGTTAATGTATTTGAAGTGTAGATGAAATAATTTCACCCTCCCTATTCCTTTACGGTGATGTGGTAAGTTGTTTATGACTTAATGCCTGATATAATTCATTTCTAAATTTCGATATTGTTTTATTAATGCGATTGATATCGCTGGTCTTTTGTGAGATTGAAGTTGCTATTATGCTTGTGATATACATGTATGCCTATGTTGTTTTCAACATGTTTTTCATGGTTGAGCTTTATTACAATAATATTGTTATATATGCTTGATTGAGGATGTTTCTAAGAGGAGTGTGAATTGCGTGTCTTGGGTTACAAGGTAACCATCAATTTGAATTTAAGTTGTTGGACGGTTGGTGGATAGCTCCAACTATCTTTGCAAAGAATGATTGTTTATGTCGAGAAACCAGTTCTGAAAGAAATGAATATTGGTAGTTTTATATGGATTTTGGGGGAAGTCTTTACATAGCTAGCCAGAGTGGCTTACATGTCTCTCTTCTATCTTGTGTTTTAGTAGCCATTAAGCCTAGATGTGATTTAAAGTGGTTGCATGTTAGTCATGCTAAATGTAGAATAAATCTTTGATTTTCTTGATCCATTGATTATGTATTAATACGTTGAGGATCTGATGGTTCTCTCCCCGATGCATGCTTGTGGAGCCATTGTTGGACCACTTATCTATTGGTTCGAATGAAGTCATTGCCTAGCCTAGAGTTGGTTGTGTGTGGTTAGTCACCTATTCCTAAATGATGTGGTTTTTACATCAGCTTGAGATGTTTATCAAATGTGTGAAGGATTATGGGGTTATTATTGACCCTGTATGTCTGGTACTTTGAGTGCATCGTATGATAGAATGAAATGTAAGTTTCTGAACTACAGTAGATGAAGACTTATATTATGTGTAGGTTAACCTTACTAGTTTGGATATTTTTCTTAGTTGAGTTGTTGGATGAAGTATAGTGACATTGGTTAAGCAAGTATTGTGTTGTTGTTGTGCTGTCAGTGCTCTCTGTGGAGTTTTTGGCATTTCTTCGATGAACTGTGCCGCGCAGAATGTTATTGGCTTCTTGTCGGCTTTATTGCTCCATTAGTTCTGTAGGCTTTCTCCCTTTTTGTGGGGTGCAAAGAATGTGAGATTACATGATTATATTTTCATGATGGCAAGAACAAAGTTTAGGAAGATTAGGAGTTTTGTTTCAATAGAACTACTTATTTTGTGGTGCTTTGAGGTGAGGTGTTTGATCTTCTTATACATTCATCTGGTGTGGATGTTTCCCCATTGAATTAAAATGAATTGTTGAAGCTGGTAAGGGTTGTGCTTAGTGCATATTACCCATTCATAAAAGAGTGTTGTTTTAGGACATTGATGTTGATGTATAGCTGCATCAAAATTCGATGGTGTGAAATCGTAGTGTTGATTACATCTTTGACTTACTTTGAGATTCATTGCATGTTGTTTCATGTTGGATATCAAGTTGTGTAGTTTCCTTAGACAATTAGTCCGAGGTAGAAGTTCTTGTGTTAATTAAGACCAATAATGGACCCATGTTTTGAATGGTGGTGCTATATGGGGTACCTTGGATGCTTTGCTTGGAGTGGTCGAATTCGAGGACGAATTCTTTTTAAGGGGGGTAGAGTGTGATACCCCAATTTTCTGAAAAGAAGTTAAACTTCTTTTTCTATTTTCTTTCTTGTTCTGTGGCATTGGGGTTTGGAGTTTCAGGAGACATTCCTCAGGAAACAGTAGATCTTTTGGCATTTTTTCCGCTGGGGTCAGGAGCTCAAATGGGAGAGCGAGTTTGGGCCATTGATTTCGATCCGGTGGATGGGAGCCTCCCCTCTCCTCCCCAACCCTAGCCAACCCCCTCTCCCTCTCCCTAATTTGTTGCAGCCGCCCCCTCCCTCTTCCTCTCCTCCCCTTGGGCAGCAGCCCTCTACCCTCTCCACGGCTTCCTCCTCCCTCTAGATCTCCCCACACGCAGCAAGGATCGAGAAGAGGAAGAGCACGTTGAATTGAAGAAGGAGAGAGGATCAAGGAGATGTTCTTGCCCATCTCTTGAAGATTTTCTTGGGGAAAACCCTAGGTATGGATGAAATCCTTGTTCCTCCCTGTAATTATGTGCTTTTGGAGGTTGTGGATGATGGGGATTAAAGGATTAGAGGTTGGATTAGATGTGGGGTTAGGTTTTGATCTCGAATTTAGTTTTCTGCAGAATGGCAGATTCGACAGTTTCTGTTCATGCTTGTTTTCTGTGGTCTTAGTGGCGTCAAAAAAATAAAAAGTCTATATATGAGTCGTAGATAATTTGTAGATCTTTTTGTGGCCGTGAAGAACACATCAATCGGACATCAGATCAGAAAGTTATTGCAGTTTGATTATAGCCGTTTTTCAGTCTCACAATTCTGTGTAGAATCTGTTCTCTTAAGATTTAGGCAATTTTATCAACAGAATTAAACTTTAGGTTGGTAAAAGAAGTTGTAGATAATTTCATAACCTTTACAGATTGTTAAAGAGTGCATTCATATGAATTTTGAAACTCCAGTTATGTTTGTTTTACTGTGGCTGTTCCTGTTTGCCTGACAAAAATGAGCGGGTCTGTTCACTGGTAGGTTTCATCTAGTAAATAACCGAATTGGCTCTTCCAACTATGGAGACTTTTGTAGAGGGATAAAAGTTCTTACTTCCAGCAGAAATTCGTAATTTTTGGTTGAGTAGTTTGGGAGATATCGAATTTTGAAGTTAACTATGCTGATGTCTAAAACAGATTTAGTCAGTTATCTTGTCAGATGTTTTAGAACTTATAGATGGCAAAATTTAATTATCCATTGAATACCGAAGTTGTAGAGTATTTTGTGTAGAAACTCCTAGAGTATTCGTTTGATATCACCACTGTTATAATTTTAAAGATACAAAATTAACAAACAGCGCTGCTGCTGTTTGACATGTGGTTCAGGGTGGGAGTCATTCCACTGGGTCTTGGTTTCAAGTGTAGGAGCGATTTGTTGATTGTTGGCAAATGTTTGTGAAATATTTGTACTAAGTTTTATGCTCCGGAGCAGGTGTCTACACTCCGGATCATGCCTAGTACACTTTTCTTCTTCGATGAAGGCAAGTGAATGTAGCGGTGGTTGCTACTGTTTTGACTTGTTGTTTCATCGCCTACACTCTAATATTCAGAATCATCGAATTCTTTCATAATTGAACTCTATGGTGATGCTTTACTTGATTGTATTATATTGATGCTTAATCATATATTGACGATGATGATGATTTGAGTATGACCCACGAGATTAATTCACACCCCATGAAGGTGAATGAAGTATTATTTGAGGTTTGTATTGTATCTGAAGGTAAACGAAGTATTGTTTGAGGTTTGTATTGTATGTGAAGGAAGTGAAGTATATTGATAAATGCAGCATGCCATATACATTGCATGATTCACATGCATGTGAAGTTTTGTCGTGACCTATGGTCCGACCGTACCGGTACAACTTAGCATCGTACGTTGCCCGAGGAGGGGTACGATGCGGCTTCATACCCTTAGAGGTATGAAGGCAGAGGACATATGCATTGCATTCATATGCATTTATTGAAGTGATATTTGTAGATGGTGTGGTTTTATACTCTAAGAGGTATGAAGGCAGAGGACTTACACATAGCATTCCTATGCATACATTGAAGTGATATTTGTAGGTATTGTTGACGCAGGGAAGTGTTATACAACCTATTGTGGTTGTTCGAGGAAATGAGATGGCATTGGTTATTCTGGGACTATTGAGTTCTATATCTACATGTATTTCTGATCTCAATTGTGATCCCTTTAAAATGTTGATTAATTCAATTTTTTTGGTTTAAAAATCTCGTCAAAACAATTTACTTGCTGAGATGTTTCATCTCACTCTTGCATTACTCAATGCAGGTACTTGATTCATGTTGGGAATGAGGGAAGTAGCAGCACGTCCACCTTCACTCATAATAACGCTGTCCAGGCACAACCATGATTTAATTAGAAACTTCTTGTCAAGGATGTTTGTTTTTAACTAGTCGTGCACACTAGTTAATTCAGTTTATGTCGTTATGGTTATCTTCCCATTGCTATCAGATTATTAATGTCTAGTATGTTTTCTTATCATGATATATGTTTATACTCTGTTGCTTCCACGTTTATGCAAATTTTCAAAGGAGATGCTGTCAAAATTTTATATATGAATGTTAGTTGTGTAGTTTAGTAGCATTTCGGGGTGTTTGTGGATCCCGGGGTGTTACAGGAAAAACGTAGATCATAATCATGCATGAAAAACATGTGCAGTTATATTAACCAATTCACAACTATAAACCCTATTAGGAGGATGATAGGTCCTAAACCCACCCAAGAATGCCAGTCGTTGCGTGTTATTTGGTCTAACTCGTGTACCTTCCAATCATGATTTCTGCAGCATAACCCCACTGTTCTCCTAATGCCGAAGAACAATAGGGTTATGTTGCCAAAATCACGAGCAGAAGGTACACAAGTCAAAGACCAAATAACACGCAAAGGCTGACATTCTCAGGCTGTCCAAAATACGCTGGAAAATTCGGACTATGCACCTTACAAGTAAATGTGAGATGTGTCGTTCCCGAATAGGTGATAAATACGTTTTCCTAAGTGTGTGTCCTACATGTAAGTAAATATGCCAATGATAGTATAAAAATAGACAATGATCACAAGTGTATATCCAAAGTGTGTGCAAATATCTAACATACTAGTATTACATAATTAAGTGTAGCATGAAAATATCTAACATACTAGTGTTAGCATAATTCATATCCAAATAGGGAATTGCAGCAGCACAAAATAAAAATCTAAAGAGGACAACCGGGCAGGGGCGAGGACCACCGACGTGGGGAGGACCACCGGGCGGGGCGAGACCGACGCTGGGAGGACCACCGGCGCGGCGAGGGGAAGATGACCGGGCGTCGTCGGGTCCAGCACGGTGAGGACTAGACGATAGGGCCGCGGTGGCTTGAGGCTTGAAAACCACGAGGAAAGAGAAGAAGAGAGGAGCGCGGGTACTTAAATTTATTAAGAATGTCGGTCATGTCAAAACCGACGTTCTTAATAAAGTAAGAACGTCGGCGAAACTGTGGTTGACGTTCTTATTAAAGTAAGAACGTTGGTCGTGGCTTAGCCAACGTTCATTGTCGTAAGTGCGTTAGCCATAGAAACCGACGTTCTTAATCCAGTTAAGAACGACGGTACCGATGTTTTTTTCCTTTTTTCTGTAGTGGTTGTGATTTACATGAAAATTTAAGGGGTTAGTATATTATCTATATATCATCATAGCATGTGGGTAATTTGGTGCAAATTTATATTTAACTTAGATAATGTTTTTATTGGCATAGCTAGGTAATTTAAATAGAGTAATAGGTTACTTTATGCTGGTAATTATTTACAAAAAAAAAACAAAATAGATGCAATGACAATTATGGTCTACATAATGGATAGCTAGATGCTTCTAATTAGAGAACATGTGAAGTGGGAAATATACAATAAAGTATTCGCAAATATGTAGTTACGTAGTAACAACTTGCTACGTAGGCGACAGTAAGAACTCTGTGCAAGCCAAGACATTGAGTTTGAGTCTGAAAAAACACACATTTTATTTTCTTTAGCATCAATTCAAACAAACTAGCAAACAACAAATAAAAACAATAGCACACCAAACATGAAAAGAAGTGGCGTAAAACAAACCTACACATAGAGATGAAATCCGTGGGTTCAAGAACCACTAAAATTATAGCTAAAACGTGAAAAATATAGCAAAAACAAGTTTTTTAGGTTCATTTTATATTTAAAAACAAATTCTAGGGACTAAAATGTGATACCCAAGGACCTATGCATAAGTTTGTATACAAGCACAGGGGCTTTATGTCATGTTCGGTGAATGTGTTGTTTGCTTATTCTGGAGTTGGGCCGTGGACCGTATTAGCGTATTAATTCAGTTGCAAAGTATGTTCTGGAGTCTGTAATGAGCTGGCGAATATCCATGCTATATATTTTGAACAGAGCCGAGTGGGCTGAGCATCGAATAACAGAAAGCAAAATAGAATCGTAACCACCTTACCTCGAGTTGTTGTGTGTTGCTGTCCCTTCGACGACCTCACGTCCCGGTGGTGGCTCGCCGGCGGCCACTGGTTGTCTCACTTTAGTGTAAAAACCTGAGGGACTGGACCCCGGATTTGGTATTTTATTAAAAGTCTAGGGTCTCTCTCCAATTGGAATAACTCGAGGTTTGATAGTTCGAGGGGTCGCAGGGATCCGTATTTATATTCTGGAAGGAGCCCATGACAGCACAGCTATCTCGGCCACGGAGTTTGACTCAAACATGGTGGTGGCTGTTGAATCGGACACAGAGAAAAAAAAATTGGGCTCCAGGGTCCACAAGTCAGCGACTATGAACGTGCGTGCGTGCACCGGAGCGAGAGTCCGAATGTACACCTATACATCAGGTGGCCCACGCGGTTGTGAACAGAGGAGAGAGGGGCTGGGCCAAGGTGACAGTGCTGGCCCATGGAGCTACAAGTTTCTTCTCTCTCTATTTTCAGTTTTGAATTCCAAATCAAATTCAACCGAAAATTGAATTTCAAATTCAAGCTTCCACAATCAAAATAGTGCTTCCAGCATGAAGTGCACGCAAAAGTAATTATTTACCAAAAATGTATTGGATACTTGATCCATATAAAAGCACTTTAACTTAAATAATTATTTGGAGAATTTACTTAGGTTCTATAATGAAATATTTTGGGTAATACATCATCCTTCTGTGGGAGAGAGATACCCACTGGGTCCTTATGAACACAGAAACGCTTCATGGGCCACCTGATAGGCCTCCCGACGGCTTGCCTAGCAAGATATGCCCTCGGATCACAACCAGGCCGGACGAGCTCGACCCAAGGAAACAGAGATCGGACGTCCGAGTTATGCGAAGACCAAAACACCGATATCTCGCGCGAAGAGGTTGTGCACACCTGAAGGGCTAAACACTCGGTGTTAACTCGGCTGAGGAAGCGACTGAACTCCGGATAAGCAGGAATGCATGCCACGTTAAAAGATGATTCAGGTAGAGTTAGATAGCGATCACAACTTGTAAAGGGATAACCCTCTGGTCATCTATATAAGGCCAAGGGGTACCCCTACAAAAGCATCTCATCTTGTCACATCCTAGCACCACCACATAGCTCATTAGCCCTCCTGTAGCAACCACACGCTACTAGATCGACAAGAGAACTCATCCTCCAGCACCCTCAGCTCACCTGTAATCCGTGTACATCAGTGAAATTCCAATGCACAGCCTCGACATGAAGTAGGGTGTTACGTATTCTAGCAGCCTGGACCTATATAAATCCTCGTGTGATCTAACGTGCTCCTGCACGTACCATCGAGTCGCAACCAACGACGCCGTCCTACTCAAAAGCATCACGTGGGGAACCCCGTTGTGCGCAGTCGGGTCATAAACACCGACATCTAGCGCGCTAGGTAGGGGGTGTGACGTTGATCCACGATGACTCCATGGATATCATCTTCAACACCCCAGTCACCTTCCATGCTTTGGTAGGTGTACTACTTTGGATCCCTCTCCTCCATTGCAGATCAAGAAGGCGTCATGCACCGCATCGCGGATCCATTCGAGAAAATATCTTCTCCGATGGCACCAATTGCGGGGGTGGGTTCATCACACCTGACTCCAGCGAGAACTACGCTGATGAACACTAAGGCTCGAAAACCTCAACCAACTTCCGCCCCACGCAGGATTGCGCTTGCATTGGGCGGACCCAGTCAGTACAAGGAGATGCGCCACACCCTGCGTAATTGTAGGGACTTCAAGAACTCAGTCGACCATGGTCAACCATTCCAACCGCTGTCGCCGCCCCCGCCACAAGGAGAACCAGTCATACAAGAACAACCACCGCAACATGATGGGGTGGTGGCGGCGCCTTTCCGCGCATTGGTAGGGAGGTCAATGTCATCTTTGGGGGCCATGGGTCCCAGGAGAGCAAAAGGCAGGAGAAGCTCACCGACCGGTAGGTCCTAGTGGCAACCCATAGTGCCCCGACGCTGTATCGATGGTCGGAGCACTCCATCACGTTCAATCGAGCCAACCAGTGGCTTAACTTTGATCACCTCGATAAGTATCCTCTGCTTGTCAACCCTATGATCTAAGAGAGTCGGGTCAAGAAGGTTCTAGTGGATGGCAATAGCAGCATCAATGTCACCTTCGCCAGAACACTCCAAGCCTTGGGGATCCTGACTACCGACCTCATTGAGATGTATACCCCATTCTTTGGCATTGTACCGACTAAAGGAGAGTACTCGCTAGAGCACCTCTTCATGCCATTCACCTTCGACGCTCTAGAAAACTACCGAACCGAGTTCCTGCGCTTCGAGGTAGCTTGGTTTGAGTGAGGGTACAACACCATCATCGGGAGACTGGGACTGGCCAAGCTTATGGCCATCCCGCACTACCCATACATGATACTCAAGATGCCTGGACCTCAGGGCATCATCACCGTCTGGGCCGATTTCCAAGGAGCTGCAGAGTGCTTTCAGGGGGCTATCCAAACGGCCCTCACTGCCGGACCCTCAGTAGCACCTACAACGACAAACATCGACACATCGCCAGGGGATGACCTCACAATCCCCACAAATGAAGCATCTACCGCTACCACCATGCGGCTAGCCGAAGAAACCAAAGGCCGTGTCTCAGGGGGAGGCCCTCGCAACAGAGCTCCGGGCCAAGCTGAGTGCCCTGGACAAGATCCTAGAAGAGCAGCGGATCCAGCAGACCACGACTGTGGAGAGGCTGCAAAAGTTGCAGCAAGAGCTCGAGGGCAAGGCCAGCGATGCCGCCCACGCCGAGGAAAGACTCAAGGCAAAGGAGCAGTCCCTGGGCAGGCGGGAGACGGACCTCGCCAGGCGGGAGACGGATCTCTCCAGGCGGGAGACGGATCGCATCTTCCGGGAAGAAATGTTGACCCGGTGAGGCGAGATGCTGGCCGAGCACGAGCTAGAGGCGGAGAAGAAGGAAAAGGACATAGAGGAGCGGATCCGGCAGTTCCAGGCGGCGTAGGCGGCACCGGGCCCCCAGGCGGTGGAGGCCACCAGGAAGGCTCTTGAAGACCTTCAGGCGGAGCATCGCGCCAGGGTCCAGCGCATCGCCGCATGGGCCAGCGAGGCGAGCACGACACTGGTGCCGGTAGGGATGAGTCCCATCCCGATGTCGGAGCTGCTGATATCCATCTCCGACGTGCTCCCAGTGCTGGACTCCGTCGCAGATCGCCTCCGACGCCTGGACCAGATTCTTGGTGCCCGCCTGGAGGCTAAGGGCGGTAGGCTCTGCCGAGCGGTGATTGAGTATATCTTGACGTGCTTCTAGAGCCATGACTCAGCCATATCCTTGGAGCCGGTGATCGCTAGTCCGGTGGCTGACACTGAAGACGCCGCCCGGGAGGGCGTACAAGACGCCGTGGAGCTGGGGGCCGAGCGCTTCCAGCGGGATCCTGCTGATGACGAGTAGTTGTACGTGCAGAGATAAATCCAGGGTCCACCTGGGGTGTAGCTTGTAATAATTTTTGGTTTTGTAAGACACTTTTGAGAACTATTAATTTAATAGCGTTAGAACTTATCTGTATGCTATTTGTGTTCGCTGTATGTAGCGTTAGCACCTTCTCTTTGGTACTTGGCCCCCCTAGGATGTAGGCTCGACGTGTCGAGGCTGGATACCAGTATATCTAAGGGAAAATTAGTTGCTCGGTCCCTAGGAGGTAGTCTCTACAGTTTGAGACGACCTGTGTCTGGATTGGGACCTGGACCTGCACACAGCTTCAGCTTTGAAGTGTTAGTAGCACACCCATAGGACCCATCGTCTGATATTCGCCATCCTTTGATTCATGCAACAAGACCTGCAGGATTTAGTCTGGGAAGCCAAGTCGTATGC
Organism: Zea mays; assembly: GCF_902167145.1. Taxonomy (NCBI): domain Eukaryota; kingdom Viridiplantae; phylum Streptophyta; class Magnoliopsida; order Poales; family Poaceae; genus Zea; species Zea mays. The sequence continues at coordinate 7,780,837 of NC_050099.1, forward strand.
CCGGACCCCCTGAATCATAGTTCCAAATACTAGGACACCCGTCGTAGAGTGGTGGAGCGTGCAGGCTTAGGGTACGGTACCAAACTAAGCGGCTACACAGCTCCGGACCACCCCAGGAGATGTATATCCATTCTCTAGAACCGGACCCTAGGTTGCCGAACCCACAGGACTATAGTTCGAAATACTAGGGTGCCCGTCCCAGAGCGGTGGAGCGTGCAGGCTTAGGGTACGGAACCAAACTAAGCGGCTACACAGCTCCGGACCACCCCAGGGAACGAGCGCCCATTCTCTAGAACTGGCCCCTAGGCTGTCGGACCCCCTGCCTTTGTAGAGGGGTCCTAAACTGCAAACCTGGCTACTCAATTCGAATGTCATCATATCAGCAAGGGTGGGAAACTATATGGGTGGGTTAGATAAAAAATAACGGTTGTAAACTGAAGCAGAATAAAACCATCACAAAAGCAAATCTGGGGGGTGAATCTTTTCCTTATAACTTGATATACATGAGTGTAGGCCAACAGACCGTGTTTATGAGGGCGGACCTCACCGGATTGACGTACATATATGCACAACCTAGTTACAAAGGAAGAAAACTGAATTCACCAATGTTGCTTTTATGGGTAAAACTTACAGAGATGCTCTATGTTCCAGGGATTGGAAAGAGGCACTCCTTCAGTCGTGTCAAGGCGGACACACCCGGGTCGGCATATTTCCTTCACCTTGAAGGGTCCCTCCCAGCTAGGGGAGAGTTTGTGGAGCCCTTCTCGGTTCAGTACTCGCCTTAGGACCAGGTCCCCGATCCCGAGCTCCCTACTATGCACGAACCATTGGTGGTAGCACCTGAGCGCTTGGTTGTATCGTGCATTTCGGATCACCGCTCGCCATTTGCGCTCGTCGATGAAGTCCACATCCTCACGCCATAGCTGTTCCTACATAGACTCATCGAAAGATTGTATCCGTGGGGAGCCCATAATGATTTACGGGGGAAGGCAGGCTTCGGCCCCATAGACCAGGAAGAACGGGGTCTCCTGAGAGCACCTAGAGGGGGGGTGAATAGGTGATCCTGTAAACTTCCAAACTTAAGCCACAAAACTTTGATTAAGTGTTAGCACAGTTAATGCCAAGTGGCTAGAGAGAAGATCTTGCACAATAGGATAATCACACGGAGTTTAACACAGAGAAGACACAGTGATTTATCCCGTGGTTCGGCCAAGTACAAAACTTGCCTACTCCACGTTGTGGCGTCCCAACGGACGAGAGTTGCACTCAACTCCTCTCAAGTGATCCAATGATCAACTTGAATACCACAGTGTTATGCTTTTCCTTTCAATTTCCCGTTTACGAGGAATCTCCACAACTTGGAGTCTCTCGCCCTTACACTTGAGATTCAACAAGAAATACGGAGTAAGGGAGGGAAGCAACACACACAAATCCACAGCAAAATGCGCACACACACGGCCAAGAATCGAGCTCAAAAAGACTATCTCAAAGTTCTCACTAGAACGGAGCTCGAATCACTTAGAATGACAAACGAATGCGCAAAGACTGAGTGTGGATGATCAAGAATGCTCTAAGGTTGCTTGGTGTGCTCCTCCATGCGCCTAGGGGTCCCTTTTATAGCCCTAAGGCAGCTAGGAGCCGTTGAGAGCAATTCCAGAAGGCCAAACTTGCCTTCTGTCGTCGGGTGCACCGGACAGTCCGGTGCACACCGGACACTGTCCGGTGCCCGATTTCCTTCCTTAAACAGCGCAGTCGACCGTTGCAGATGCGGGAGCCGTTGGCGCACCGGACAGCACCGGACATGTCCGGTGCACACCGGACAGTCCGGTGCCCCTTCCCGACCGTTGGCTCAGCCACGTGTCCCGCGCAGATCGCGTGGTCGACCGTTGGCCCAGTCGACCGTTGGCTCACCGGACAGTCCGGTGCACACCGGACAGTCCGGTGAATTTTAGCCGTACGCCGTCGGCGAATTCCCGAGAGCGGCCTGTTCGGCCGAGGCAGCCTGGCGCACCGGACACTGTCCGGTGCACCACCGGACAGTCCGGTGCCCCAGACCGAAACAGCCCCTTGGCTGTACACAGCCACCTTTTTCTTTTTCTTTTTCTTCCTGTTTCCAATACTTAGACAAGTATATTAGTACACAAAACCAATGTACTAAGACTTAGAAACATACCTTTGCTCTTGATTTGCACTTTGTTCATCCATTGCATGAATTCACATTTTAAGCACTTGAGTTGGCACTCAATCACCAAAATACTTAGAAATGGCCCAAGGGCACATTTCCCTTTCAATCTCCCCCTTTTTGGTGATTTATGCCAACACAACATAAAGCAACTAGAACGAGTGCAAAATCACTTCAAATAAAACTCAAATTGATTTTGATTCAATTTTGGCATATATGGATCATCCTTTGCCACCACTTGGTTTGTTTTTGAAATCAAACTCAAATCTCTATCTCTAAGTCAAACACACATGTTAAAGCATATAGAGAGTTATTCCAAAAGAGATTGATCAAAGATTTCAAAAACTCCCCCTATTTCCCATAATCACCACTTCTCCCCACAAGAAGCCAACTTTTGACAAGAGACACAATAAAAGAATTTTGTTAAAACAAAAAGCTCTATTCTACTATTTTCAAAATCTCTCAAGTGGCAGCTGATCCATTTATTTCTTTGGCCTTTATTTTCTCCCCCTTTGGCATCAAGCACCAAAACGGGATCAATCTTGGCCCTTTAACCCCATTGCCTCAACAAAATCTTCAATAAGAGTACAAAGAGGCAATAAGAGTCTAAAGATGAACTTGGAATAAGTTACCCTCTCATCGGAGTGCAGTGGAAGTCTTTCATGGTCCAAGTCCACCTTTTCCCTTTCAATTCACCTTCGAGACTAAATCAAGCAAACTCAAGCAAATGGTTAGTCTCAAAGGGTCAAGTTGTAACATATCTCCCCCTAAACATGTGCATCACTTTGCAACGGACTTGTGAGGTCCAGGGAGTGTTTGTACAACTTGAGCACCACAATAAGCAACAAAATGCAGAATGAACCTGATCAAGGGCATAAACACATGTATGCTATAATTCAATCCAAGTTCCGCGAATCTAAGACATTTAGCTCACTACGCAACCTGCAAAAGGTCTTCTCATCTAGAGGCTTAGTGAAGATATCGGCTAGCTGGTTCTCGGTGCTAACATGAAACACTTCGATATCTCCCTTTTGCTGGTGGTCTCTCAAAAAGTGATGCCGGATGTCTATGTGCTTTGTGCGGCTGTGCTCAACAGGATTCTCCGCCATGCGGATAGCACTCTCATTGTCACATAGGAGTGGGACTTTGCTCAGATTGTAGCCAAAATCCCGGAGGGTTTGCCTCATCCAAAGTAGTTGCGCGCAACACTGACCTGCGGCAACGTATTCGGCCTCAGCGGTGGATAGGGCAACGGAGGTTTGTTTCTTAGAGTTCCATGACACCAGGGACCTTCCTAAGAATTGGCACGTCCCTGATGTACTCTTCCTATCGACCTTACATCCAGCATAGTCGGAGTCTGAGTATCCAACTAAGTCAAAGGTAGACCCTTTTGGATACCAGAGCCCGAAGCAAGGCGTAGTAACCAAATATCTAAGAATTCGCTTTACGGCCACTAAGTGACACTCCTTAGGATTGGATTGAAATCTAGCACACATGCATATGCTAAGCATAATATCTGGTCTACTAGCACATAAGTAAAGCAAAGAACCTATCATTGACCGGTATGCTTTTTGATCAACAGACTTACCTCCTTTGTTGAGGTCGGTGTGTCCGTCGGTTCCCATCGGAGTCTTTGCGGGCTTGGCGTCCTTCATCCCAAACCGCTTTAGCAGATCTTGCGTGTACTTCGTTTGGGAGATGAAGTTTCCGTCCTTGAGTTGCTTCACTTGGAACCCAAGGAAGTAGTTCAATTCGCCCATCATCGACATCTCGAATTTCTGCGTCATCACCCTGCTAAACTCTTCACAAGACTTTTGGTTAGTAGAACCAAATATTATGTCATCGACATAAATTTGGCACACAAACAAATCACCATCACATGTCTTAGTAAAAAGAGTTGGATCGGCTTTCCCAACCTTGAAAGCATTAGCAATTAGAAAGTCTCTAAGGCATTCATACCATGCTCTTGGGGCTTGCTTAAGTCCATAGAGCGCCTTAGAGAGCTTACACACGTGGTTGGGGTACCGTTCATCCTCGAAGCCAGGGGGTTGCTCCACGTACACCTCCTCCTTGATCGGCCCGTTGAGGAAAGCGCTCTTCACATCCATTTGGAACAGCCTGAAAGAATGGTGAGCGGCATATGCTAGCAGGATACGAATAGACTCTAGCCTAGCCACAGGAGCAAAAGTCTCCTCGAAATCCAAACCTGCGACTTGGGCATAACCTTTTGCCACAAGTCGAGCCTTGTTTCTTGTCACCACCCCGTGCTCGTCCTGTTTGTTGCGGAACACCCACTTGGTTCCCACAACATTTTGCTTGGGACGAGGCACCAGTGTCCAAACTTCATTGCGCTTGAAGTTGTTGAGCTCCTCCTGCATGGCCAACACCCAGTCCAGATCTAGCAAGGCCTCCTCTACCCTGAAAGGCTCAATAGAAGAGACAAAGGAGTAATGCTCACAAAAATTAACTAATCTAGATCGAGTAGTTACTCCCTTACTAATGTCACCCAAAATTTGGTCGACAGGATGATCCCTTTGAATCACCGCTCGGACTTGGGTTGGAGGTGCCGGTTGCGCATCTTCCTCAATCACATGATCATCTTGTGCTCCCCCTTGATCACACGCCTCCTGTTGATGAACCTGTTCATCGTCTTGAGTTGAGGGTTGCACCATAGTTGAGGAAGAAGGTTGATCTTGCTCCAATTGTTCCTGTGGCCGCACTTCTCCAATCGCCATGGTTCGTATAGCGGCCGTCGGAACATCTTCTTCATCTACATCATCACAATCAACAACTTGCTCTCTTGGAGAGCCATTAGTCTCATCAAATACAACGTCGCTAGAGACTTCAACCAAACCCGATGATTTGTTGAAGACTCTATACGCCTTTGTATTTGAGTCATAACCTAACAAAAACCCTTCTACTGCTTTGGGAGCAAATTTAGAATTTCTACCCTTCTTCACTAGAATGTAGCACTTGCTCCCAAATACACGAAAGTACGATACATTGGGTTTGTTACCGGTTAGAAGCTCATATGACGTCTTCTTGAGGAGGCGGTGAAGGTAGACCCTGTTGATGGCGTGGCAAGCCGTGTTCACGGCTTCCGACCAAAAACGCTCGGGGGTCTTGAACTCTCCAAGCATAGTCCTCGCCATGTCGATTAGCGTCCTGTTCTTCCTCTCTACCACACCATTTTGCTGTGGTGTGTAGGGAGCAGAGAACTCATGCTTGATCCCTTCCTCCTCAAGGAACTCCTCCACTTGAAGGTTCTTGAACTCGGACCCGTTGTCGCTCCTTATCTTCTTCACCTTGAGCTCAAACTCATTTTGAGCTCTCCTGAGGAAGCGCTTGAGGGTCCCTTGGGTTTCAGACTTATCCTGCAAAAAGAACACCCAAGTGAAGCGGGAAAAGTCATCAACCATAACTAGACCATACTTACTCCCTCCTATGCTCAGATAGGCGACGGGTCCGAAGAGGTCCATATGCAGCAGCTCCAGGGGTCTTGAAGTGGTCATCACATTCTTGCTGTGATGTGCTCCTCCCACTTGTTTACCTGCTTGACAAGCTGCACAAGGTCTATCCTTTTCGAATTGCACGTTAGTCAAACCTATCACGTGTTCTCCCTTTAGAAGCTTGTGAAGGTTCTTCATCCCCACATGTGCTAAGCGGCGATGCCACAGCCAACCCATGCTAGTCTTAGCTATTAAGCATGCATCTAGACCGGCCTCTTCTTTTGCAAAATCAACTAAATAAAGTTTGCCGTCTAATACACCCTTAAAAGCTAGTGAACCATCACTTCTTCTAAAGACCGACACATCTACATTTGTAAATAGACAGTTATATCCCATATGACATAATTGACTAACAGATAGCAAATTATATCCAAGACTCTCTACTAAAAATACATTAGAGATAGAATGCTCATTAGAAATTGCAATTTTACCTAACCCTTTTACCTTGCCTTGATTCCCATCACCGAATATAATTGAATCTTGGGAATCCTTATTCTTGACGTAGGAGGTGAACATCTTCTTCTCCCCCGTCATATGGTTTGTGCATCCGCTGTCGATAATCCAGCTTGAACCCCCGGATGCATAAACCTGCAAGGCAAATTTAGGCTTGGGTCTTAGGTACCCAACTCATGTTGGGTCCTACAAGGTTAGCACAAATATCCTTAGGGACCCAAATGCAAGTTTTGTCTCCCTTGCATTTTGCCCCTAATTTTCTAGCAACTATCTTCCTATCCTTTCTACAAATAGCAAAGGAAGCATTTAGAGCACAATAAATTTCGGAAGGTTCATTCACTACTTTCCTAGGAGCATTATGAACTACATTTCTCCTAGGCATTTGGTGAACAACATTTCTTCTAAACACATTTCTACCATGCATAACATGAGAACTAGAAGCAGTCATAGCATAAGAGTCATAAGCATGTGAATCAAAAACATCATTACTTCTAAAAGCATTTCTAGAGTATCTCCTATCATAGTACATGAAAGCATGATTCTTCTTAACACTATTAGCCATAGGAGCCTTCCCTTTCTCCTTGGTGGAGATAGGAGTCTTATGGCTTGTTAAGTTCTTGGCTTCCCTCTTGAAGCCAAGCCCATCCTTAATTGAGGGGTGTCTACCAATAGTGTAGGCATCCCTTGCAAATTTTAGTTTTTCAAATTCACTCTTGCTAGTCTTAAGTTGGGCATTAAGACTAGCTAATTCATCATTCAGTTTTGAAATGGAAACTAAGTGTTCACTACAAGCATTAATATCAACATCCTTACACCTAGTGCAAATTTCAACATGTTCAACACAAGAGTTGGATTTTTGTGCTTCTACTAGTTTAGCATTTAAGTCATCATTAATGCTCTTTAATTTAGAAATTGAATCATGGCATGTAGACAATTCACAAGCAAGCATTTCATTTCTCTTAATTTCTAATGCAAGGGATTTTTGAGCCTCTACAAACTTATCATGTTCTTCGTACAAGAGATCCTCTTGCTTTTCTAGTAGCCTATTCTTATCATTTAAAGCATCAATCAATTCATTAATTTTGTCAATCTTAGATCTATCTAAGCCTTTAAATAAGCATGAATAGTCTATTTCATCATCACTAGACTCATCCTCACTAGAAGAAGCATAAGTAGAGTTTCGAGTACTTACTTTCTTCTCCTTAGCCATGAGGCATGTGTGATGCTCGTTGGGGAAGAGGGATGACTTGTTGAAGGCGGTGGCGGCGAGTCCTTCGTTGTCGGAGTCGGACGAAGAGCAATCCGAATCCCACTCCTTTCCAATATGAGCCTCGCCCTTTGCCTTCTTGTAATTCTTCTTCTTTTCCCATTTTCCACTCTTCTTTTCCTGGTCACTATCATTATCGGGACAATTAGCGATAAAGTGACCAATCTTACCACACTTGAAGCATGAGCGCTTCCCCTTCGTCTTGGTCTTGTTGGGATGCTCCTTGCGACCCCTTAACGTCGTCTTGAAGCGCTTAATGATGAGAGCCATTTCTTCATCATTAAGCCCGGCCGCCTCAATTTGCGCCACCTTGCTTGGTAGTGCCTCCTTGCTTCTCGATGCCTTGAGAGCAATGGGTTGAGGCTCGTGGATTGGACCGTTCAACGCGTCATTGACGTACCTCGCCTCCTTGATCATCATCCGCCCGCTTACAAATTTTCCAAGAATTTCTTCGGGCGACATTTTGGTGTACCTGGGATTCTCACGAATATTATTCACCAAATGAGGATCAAGAACGGTAAAGGACCTTAGCATTAGGCGGACGACGTCATGGTCCGTCCATCGCGTGCTTCCATAGCTCCTTATCTTGTTGACAAGGGTCTTGAGCTGGTTGTATGTTTGGGTTGGCTCCTCTCCCCTTATCATAGCGAATCTCCCAAGTTCGCCTTCCACCAACTCCATCTTGGTGAGCATGGTGACGTCGTTGCCCTCGTGAGAGATTTTGAGGGTGTCCCATATCTGCTTGGCATTGTCCAAGCCGCTCACCTTATTGTATTCTTCCCCGCACAAAGATACTAAGAGAACAGTAGTAGCTTGTGCATTTCTATGGATTTGTTCATTTATAAGCATAGGGCTATCCGAGCTATCAAATTTCATTTCATTCTCTACAATCTCCCATATGCTTGGATGGAGAGAGAATAAGTGACTACGCATTTTGTGACTCCAAAATCCGTAGTCCTCCCCATCGAAGTGTGGAGGTTTGCCAAGAGGAATGGAAAGCAAATGCGAATTCGAACTATGTGGAATACGAGAATAATCAAATGAAAAGTTTGAATTAACCATCTTCCTGTAGTTGTTGTCGTCGTCCTTTTGGGAAGAGGAAGATTCGTCGCTGTCGTAGTAGACAATCTCCTTGATGCGCCTTGTCTTCTTCTTCTTCCCATCTTTTCGTCTATGGCCTGAGCCCGAGTCGTTGGACTTGTCATCCTTTGGCTCGTTGACGAAGGACTCCTTTTCCTTGTCGTTGATCACGATTCCCTTCCCCTTAGGATCCATCTCTTCGGGCGGTTAGTCCCTTTCTTTGAAGAGAACGGCTCCGATACCAATTGAGAGCACCTAGAGGGGGTGGGGTGAATAGGTGATCCTGTAAACTTCCAAACTTAAGCCACAAAACTTTGATTAAGTGTTAGCACAGTTAATGCCAAGTGGCTAGAGAGAAGATCTTGCACAATAGGATAATCACACGGAGTTTAACACAGAGAAGACACAGTGATTTATCCCGTGGTTCGGCCAAGTACAAAACTTGCCTACTCCACATTGTGGCGTCCCAACGGACGAGAGTTGCACTCAACTCCTCTCAAGTGATCCAATGATCAACTTGAATACCACAGTGTTATGCTTTTCCTTTCAATTTCCCGTTTGCGAGGAATCTCCACAACTTGGAGTCTCTCACCCTTACACTTGAGATTCAACAAGAAATACGGAGTAAGGGAGGGAAGCAACACACACAAATCCACAGCAAAATGCGCACACACACGGCCAAGAATCGAGCTCAAAAAGACTATCTCAAAGTTCTCACTAGAACGGAGCTCGAATCACTTAGAATGACAAACGAATGCGCAAAGACTGAGTGTGGATGATCAAGAATGCTCTAAGGTTGCTTGGTGTGCTCCTCCATGCGCCTAGGGGTCCCTTTTATAGCCCCAAGGCAGCTAGGAGCCGTTGAGAGCAATTCCAGAAGGCCAAACTTGCCTTCTGTCGTCGGGTGCACCGGACAGTCCGGTGCACACCGGACACTGTCCGGTGCCCGATTTCCTTCCTTAAACAGCGCAGTCGACCGTTGCAGATGCGGGAGCCGTTGGCGCACCGGACATGTCCGGTGCACACCGGACAGTCCGGTGCCCCTTCCCGACCGTTGGCTCGGCCACGTGTCCCGTGCAGATCGCGTGGTCGACCATTGGCCCAGTCGACCGTTGGCTCACCGGACAGTCCGGTGCACACCGGACAGTCCGGTGAATTTTAGCCGTACACCGTCGGCGAATTCCCGAGAGCGGCCTGTTCGGCCGAGGCAGCCTGGCGCACCGGACACTGTCCGGTGCACCACCGGACAGTCCGGTGCCCCAGACCGAAACAGCCCCTTGGCTGTACACAGCCACCTTTTTCTTTTTCTTTTTCTTCCTGTTTCCAATACTTAGACAAGTATATTAGTACACAAAACCAATGTACTAAGACTTAGAAACATACCTTTGCTCTTGATTTGCACTTTGTTCATCCATTGCATGAATTCACATTTTAAGCACTTGAGTTGGCACTCAATCACCAAAATACTTAGAAATGGCCCAAGGGCACATTTCCCTTTCATCTCCCCGGTAGCTCGGCTGGGTGTGGTCCGGTTCCCCATAGCACGGACGGAAGCTCGTTGACCCAATTTGCACCATGCTTTTTCAAGCAGTCATAGGTGCGTGTCTTGAGTCCCCTGAGGTTCTCTGTGTTTGCCCTCTCTGCCTGGCCGTTGCTCCTGGGATGAGCCACAGACGCAAAGCAGAGCTGGGTGCTGATGCCCTCGCAGTACTCCTGGAAGAGCCAACTCGTAAACTAGGTCCCGTTGTCCGTAATGATATGGCTTGGGACCCCAAATCTACAGACAATCGACCTGAGGAAAGCAACAGTAGCACCCTAGGTGATATTGACCGCAGGCGTGGCCTCTAGCCACTTTGTGAACTTGTCGACAGTGACGAAGAGGAAGCGGTACCCACCGACGGCCCTGGGGAATGGTCCCAGGATATCCACCCCCCATACGGCGAATGGCCAGGAGGGTGGAATCATCTACAGAGCCTGAGCTGGTGTATCTGCTTTGCATGGAACTGACATGCCTTGCAGGACTTTACCATCTCAGCTGAATCCTTGAGGGCGATTGGCTAGTAGAAGCCGTGCCAGAAGGCCTTACCGACCAGCATGCGGGATGAGGAATGACTTCCGCACTCACCTCCATGGATCTCTGTGAGTAACTCACGGCCCTCCTCCTGGGAGATGCACCACATGAGAATGTCGTTGGCGCCACGGCGGTAGAGATCCCCTTCCACCACCGCGTATCGTTTAGCCAACCGCACTATGCGCTCTGCGGACACATGATCTTCAGGAAGGATATTTTCCTTCAGATAGTCCTGGATCTCGGAGATCCATGCACCGGGACCACTCTGGGATACTGGCTGTGGCGGGATAGGCAGAGCCCCCTGTAGCACACACAATCCTTGGTGGGTTCTGCTGATGATACACCACCGGGACCGCTAGCTTCGAGGTGCTAGTCTTGCCCCCTTCGCCCAGTTTGGTAGGCTAGGCGGTAGGTCTCAGCAGTCGTCTTTGGAAGACACCCTCGGTCACGGGTGCCCAAGTTGATGCCCTCGTGGAGAATTCATCTGCCATTGAGTTGTCAGCCCGAGGAACATGTTGCATTTCTAGGGCCGTGAAGTCCTTCTCCAGCTTCCTTACGTGGAGGAGGTAAGCTGCGGGCCTAGGCTCGTTGCAGCTACATTCCCCACGGACCTGCTTGATGATCAGCTAGGAGTCCCCCTTCACGAGGAGCTGGCGGATCTCTAGGGATAGGGCCGCAGACAAGCCAAAGATAAGTGCCTCGTACTCTGCCATGTTGTTGGTGGCCTTGAACTCGAGGTGCACCATGTACTTAACTTGATCTCCGCTTAGGTCGACGAGGACCACCCTAGCACCGCCACCTTGCTGGCGGGCGGACCCATCGAAGAAGAGCGTCCAGTGGGGCTCGGTGAAGACCGGGACCCTAGGCTCCGCAGGTGTGGGGTCCAAATCAGGATCTGGACCCCCAGGAACGCTCGGAGGAGGGGTCCACTCCACGATGAAGTCAGCCAGGACCTGGCTCTTGACAGCATGGCAAGGCTGAAAGTCAGCCAGGTACCTGGCCTTTGCCTCATGTAGGACCTCGCTGACGTAGTAGACCGGCTTCTGTATGGTCCAGACCCCTACGATTGGTCCCAGGACCTCAAGGTCCATGGTGGTTGGACCACCACCTTCTCCTAGGGGAACTTCTTGACTCCTTTAGGGATATTGCGCTGTTCTTTCGACGACCAGCACCATGCTCACCGCCTCTACAGCCGCTGCAATGTACAAGTACAGTGGCTCTTCTGGCTCTGGAGCTACAAGTATCGGTTGGGACACAAGGTGTTGCTTCAACTCTTGGAAGGCTTGCTCTGCCTCCTCGGTCCAAGAGAATGGACCGGACTTCCGCAGGAGCTTGAAGAAGGGTAGCGCCCTCTCAGCCAGCCGTGAGATGAAGCGGCTGAGGGTTGCCATGAACCCCGTAAGCTTCTGGACGTCCTTGATCTGGGATGGAGGCCTCATTGCCTCAATCGCCCTGATCTTCTCCAGGTTTGCTTCAATGCCCTGGTGCGAAACCAGGAATCCCAGCAACTTGCCAGCAGAGACACCAAAGACGCACTTGTCTGGGTTCAGCTTCGTGCGCGTCGCCCGCAGCTTGTCAAAGACTAGGGTCAGGTCTTCCACCAGAGTCTACCCCTCTTAGTCTTGACCATGATGTCATCGACATATATCTCTATCCTGTCCCTAATTAGGTCCCCGAAGGTCTTACTCATCGCCCGTACAAATGTTGGCAAGGCATTTCTCAGACCGTAGGGCATTATAACATAGTAGTAAAGCCCATCCACTGTTACAAAAGCGGTATGCTTCCTATCTTCCCTAGCCATCTGGATCTGATGGAAACCAGAGTAGGCACCTAGAAAGGACAAGAGGTCACACCCGGAGGTAGAATCCATGATTTGATCTATGCGTGGAAGCGGATACGGTTCCTTGGGACAAGCCTTATTAAGGCTGGTGTAGTCGATGCACATCCGAAGCTTTCTGTTCGCCTTGGGAATGATGAATGGGTTGGCCAGCCATACGGGGTGATGAACCTCCTCGATGAAGCTAGCGTCTAGCAGCTTCCGGACCTCCTGACGGATGAAATCCTGCCGCTCAACGGACTGTCTCCGAGGCTTCTGACTCACCGGTTTGATGTCAGGGTGGATTTTCAGATGGTGCTCAATCACCTCCCTGGGGATCCCAGGCATCTGCGACAGATCCCATGCGAAAACGTCGACATTTGCCTGGAGGAAGGCGATGAGCGTGAGTTCCTATTTCTCCTCCAGATTGCCCGTGATGTGGGTGGTCTAGGAGGAGTCCGCGCCGACCTGGATGGTCTTGACGGGTCTGCCGTCTGCTTTGGACGGCTGCACCTTTGGCACCTTGGCAGGTGCCTTGGTACTGGAGGTCGAGGGGTCTCTCCCTCCGTCATCCTGGCGAGCAGTTTCTGCCGCCAGGGCGTGCAACTTCTCGACAGCCGCCACCGCAGCGGTGCGGTCGCCCCGCACGGTGAGGACCCCAGTTGGGGACAACATCTTGAGGACCAAATACCCATAATGGGCAATGGCCATGAACCGGTACAGGGCCGGCCTACCAATGATGGCATTAAAGGGGAGGTTAACCTCCACGACGTCGAACTGGACGTTCTCTGTGTGGAGGTTTTCCTTGGTCCCGAATGTTACCACGAGTGCGATGCTCCCTAGGGGATACACCGGTTGTGGGCCCACTCCGGAGAATGGATGAGAGGGTCCCAGTCGGGACCCCAGGATCTGTAGCTGCTTAAATGCAGTGTGGCTGATGACGTTGAGCCCTGCCCCACCGTCAATCAGCACATGGTGTAGCCGCATGTTGGCAATGACAGGGGCGGTGATAAGCGGTAGTATAACGGCCCCTGCCATGTTGTCGGGGCAGTCGGATGCCCCGAAGGAGATAGTGGTGCTCCTCCACTGCTGATGTGGAGCAGCCTTCTGGACCCCCGGGACCGCCGAAAAGACCTCTCGGCGCAGGGACTTGACGTTCCTACGAGAGGTGAGCTCCCAGCTCCCGCCGTACATGACATACAGCTTCTTGCGGCGGTCGCTCTTGCCACCAGAGTTAGAGTCTCCAGTGAAAACGTCTTTCAGGACCCCCTCAGGTGACTGATACTTGAGGTCCCGTTCTCCCGCAGCCGCATCACCTTCGTCGACCTTCTCTTTGCCAGGTCGGCGACGAGGTGGTGAACCATCCCTGGAGACTTGCTCGCGTCTCTCACTGACACGCTTCGTGAGCTTGATGATCTCGCAGCACTCCGATGCACTGTGTCGACTGTTGGGATGGATAGGGCATGAGCCACTGTTACCTTCCTGTGGCTGTGGGCGCTTGTTGCGCTCGTTCCGGCCCTCAGTCGTAGCTGCGGCGACCGTAGCAGCAGACTGTGGCCTCTCATGGTCGCGGTTCTTCTTCTTCTTGCTACCACCCTAGGTAGCAGGACCCGAGCCACCCGTCTGGGTAACTCCGGTCGGTGGTGCCGAGTGCCATGCACGGCCCCAGGCAGCTCTAGCATACTTGTCAGCCAGAGCGAAGAGCGTGGTGACAGTTTCTACGTCATGTGTCACCATCTTCTCCAACATCTTCTCATCATGGACCCCTTGTCGGAAAGCAGTGATGATAGAGGCATCGGAGACACAAGGAATGGTCCTGCGTACCTTGGTGAAGCGAGCGATGAAGGCCCAGAGAGTCTCCCCTGGGTTCTTGCCTTATGAGAGCACCTAGAGGGGGGGGGTGAATAGGTGATCCTGTAAAACTTCAAAACTTAAGCCACAAAAACTTGGTTAAGTGTTAGCGCAATAACCGCCAAGTGGCTAGAGAGGAATCTTCAACAAAACACAATAACCAACAAGAGATCAATCACAGAGATGGCACGGTGGTTATCCCGTGGTTCGGCCAAGACCAACGCTTGCCTACTCCACATTGTGGCGTCCCAACGGACGAGGGTTGCAATCAACCCCTCTCAAGCGGTCCAAAGACCCACTTGAATACCACAATGTTTTGCTTGCTTTTCTCAATCCCGTTTGCGAGGAATCTCCACAACTTGGAGTCTCTTGCCCTTACACTTGAAATTCACAAAGAAGCACGGAGCAAGGGAGGGATTAGCAACGCACTCAAGACAAGAAATCACAGCAGCACCATGCACACAAGTCGCAATGAGACTCACAACACAACTCAATGAGTTCACCACTCAACTAGAGCTCTAATTGCTATCGCAAAGAATCAAAGGCGCGGAATCGATGTCTTGGTGCTTAGGAATGTTGTAGGAATGCTTGGTATACTCCTCCATGCGCCTAGGGGTCCCTTTTATAGCCCCAAGGCAGCTAGGAGCCGTTGAGAGCAATCTAGGAAGGCTGATCTTGCCTTCTGTCGGTTGGCGCACCGGACAGTCCGGTGCCCGATTTCTTTCCATAAATGGCACAGTCGACCGTTGGCAGCCAGAGAGCCGTTGGCGCACCGGACATGTCCGGTGCACACCGGACAGTCCGGTGCCCCCTTCTAGCCGTTGGCTCGGCCACGTGTCCCGCGCAGATCGCGCGGCCGACCGTTGGCTCACCGGACAGTCCGGTGCACACCGGACAGTCCGGTGAATTATAGCCGTACGTCTCCGGTGGATTCCCGAGAGCGGCTAGTTCGCTCGAGCCAGCCTGGCGCACCGGACACTGTCCGGTGCACCACCGGACAGTCCGGTGCTCCAGACTGAGCAAAGTCTTGGCTGCTCGAGCCAAGGCATTTTCAATTGGATTTTTCCTGTTTCCAGCACTTAGACACAATACATTAGTCCACAAAACAATGTACTAAGTCTGAGAAACATACCTTTATTCTTGATTTGTACTTTGTCCACCTTTTACACTTAGGCACTTGTGTTGGACACTAAATCACCAAAATACTTAGAAATGGCCCAAGGGCACATTTCCCTTTCAATCTCCCCCTTTTTGGTGATTTATGCCAACACAACATAAAGCAAGTAGAACAAGTACAAAATCAATTCAAATAAGAACTCAAATTGTTTTGATTCAAATTTGACATATATGGATCACTCTTTGCCACCACTTGGTTTGTTTTTGCAAATCAACCTCAAATTTCTATCTCTAAGTCAACCACACATGTTAAGACATAAATAGAGACATTCCAAGAGAAATTGATTCAAGATTTCAAAAACTCCCCTTTTTTTCATAATCAACACTTCTCCCCACAAGAAGCCATCTTTTGACAAGAGAGACAATAAAAAGTTTTGACAAACCAAAAGCTCTATTCTACTATTTTCAAAATTTCTCAAGTGGTAGCTGATCCATTTATCGCTTTGGCCTTTATTTTCTCCCCCTTTGGCATCAAGCACCAAAACGGGATCAATCTTGGCCCCTTAACCCCATTGCCTCACCAAAATCTTCAAATAAGAACACAAAGGCAATAAGAGTACATGAGATGAACTTGGAATAAGTTACCCTCTCATCGGAGTGCAGTGGAAGTCTTTCATGGTCCAAGTCCACCTTTTCCCTTTCAAACCTCCTTTGAGACTAAAACAAGCAAACTCAAGCATAGGGTTAGTCTCAAAGGGTCAAGTTGTAGCACAGCTCCCCCTAAATATGTGCATCACTTGCAAAAAGGACTTGTGAGGTCCAGGGAGTGTTTGTACAACTTGAGCACCACAATAAGCAACAAAATGCAGAATGAACATGATCAAAGGCATAAACACATGTATGCTACAATTCAATCCAAGTTCCGCGAATCTAAGACATTTAGCTCACTACGCAGCCTGCAAAAGGTCTTCTTATCTAGAGGCTTGGTAAAGATATCGGCTAGCTGGTTCTCGGTGCTAACATGAAACACTTCGATATCTCCCTTTTGCTGGTGGTCTCTCAAAAAGTGATGCCGGATGTCAATGTGCTTTGTGCGGCTGTGCTCAACAGGATTTTCCGCTATTCGGATAGCACTCTCATTATCACATAGGAGTGGGACTTTGCTCAGATTGTAGCCAAAGTCCCTGAGGGTTTGCCTCATCCAAAGTAGTTGCGCGCAACACTGTCTTGCGGCAACATACTCGGCCTCAGCGATGGATAGGGCAACGGAAGTTTGTTTCTTAGAATTCCATGACACCAGGGACCTTCCTAAGAATTGGCACGTCCCCGATGTACTCTTCCTATCGACCTTACATCCAGCATAGTCGGAATCTGAGTACCCAATCAAGTCAAAGTTAGACCCCTTTGGATACCAGATCCCGAAGCAAGGCGTAGCGACTAAATATTGAAGAATTCGCTTCACAGCCACTAAGTGACACTCCTTAGGATCGGATTGAAATCTAGCACACATGCATACGCTAAGCATAATATCCGGTCTACTAGCACATAAATAAAGCAAAGAACCTATCATGGACCGGTATGCTTTTTGATCAACTGACTTACCTCCTTTGTTGAGGTCGGTGTGTCCGTCAGTTCCCATCGGCGTCTTTGCGGGCTTGGCGTCCTTCATCCCAAACCGCTTTAGCAAGTCTTGCGTGTACTTCGTTTGGGAGATGAAAGTGCCGTCCTTGAGTTGCTTCACTTGGAACCCAAGGAAGTAGTTCAACTCGCCCATCATCGACATCTTGAATTTCTGCGTCATAACCCTGCTAAACTCTTCACAAGACTTTTGATTAGTAGAACCAAATATTATGTCATCGACATAAATTTGGCACACAAAAAGATCACCATCGCAAGTCTTAGTAAAAAGAGTTGGATCGGCTTTCCCAACCTTGAAAGCATTAGCAATTAAAAAGTCTCTAAGGCATTCATACCATGCTCTTGGGGCTTGCTTAAGTCCATAGAGCGCCTTAGAGAGCTTACACACGTGGTCGGGGTACCGTTCATCCTCGAAGCCAGGGGGTTGCTCCACGTACACCTCCTCCTTGATCGGCCCGTTGAGGAAAGCGCTCTTCACATCCATTTGGTACAACCTGAAAGAATGGTGAGCGGCATATGCTAGCAAGATACGAATTGATTCTAGCCTAGCCGCAGGAGCAAAAGTCTCCTCAAAGTCCAAACCTGCGACTTGGGCATAACCTTTTGCCACAAGTCGAGCCTTGTTCCTCGTCACCACCCCGTGCTCGTCCTGTTTGTTGCGGAACACCCACTTGGTTCCCACAACATTTTGCTTGGGACGAGGCACCAGTGTCCAAACTTCATTGCGCTTGAAATTGTTGAGTTCCTTCTGCATGGCCAACACCCAGTCCGGATCTAGCAAGGCCTCTTCTACCCTAAAAGGCTCAATAGAAGAGACAAAGGAGTAATGCTCACAGAAATTAACTAATCTTGAATGAGTAGTTACTCCCTTGCTAATATCACCCAATATTTGGTCGATGGGATGATCCCTTTGGATCGTCGCTCGAACTTGGGTTGGAGGTTGAAAGGGAAATGTGCCCTTGGGCCATTTCTAAGTATTTTGGTGATTGAGTGCCAACACAAGTGCTTAAATGTGAATCTATACCCATGGATGGACACAGTGCAAATCAAGAGTAAAGGTATGTTTCTAAGCCTTAGTACATTGTTTTGAAGACTAATGTATTGTGTCTAAGTGCTTGAAACAGGAGAAATAGAGTCAAAGTAAAGTTGGCTGTGTACAGCCAAAAGGCTGTTCGGTCTGGAGCACCGGACAGTGTCCGGTGCGCCAGGCTGCCTCGAGCGAAGTGGCCGCTCTCGGGAATTCGCCGACGGCGTACGGCTAAAATTCACCGGACTGTCCGGTGTGCACCGGACTGTCCGGTGAGCCAACGGTCGGCCGGGCCAACGGTCGGCCGCGGAATCTGCGCGCGACACGTGGCCGAGCCAACGGTCGGAAGGGGGCACCGGACATGTCCGGTGTGCACCGGACATGTCCGGTGCGCCAACGGCTCCCAGATCTGCAACGGTCGGCTGCGCCATTTTAGGAAGGAGATCGGGCACCGGACAGTGTCCGGTGTGCACCAGACTGTCCGGTGCGCCCGATGACAGAAGGCAAGATCAGCCTTCCAGAATTGCTCTCAACGGCTCCTAGCTGCCTTGGGGCTATAAAAGGGACCCCTAGGCGCATGGAGGAGTACACCAAGCATTCCTACAACATTCCTAAGCACCAAGACATCAATCTCGCGCACTCATTTCATTGTGATAGCATATAGAGCTCTTGTGGAGTTGTGAACTCTTTGAGTTGTGTTGCGAGCTCTTGTTGCGACTTGTGTGCGTGTTGTTGCTCTGATCTTTTAAAGTCTTGTGTGCGTTGCTCATTCCCCCTTGCTCTATGTTTCTTTGTGAACTTCAATTGTAAGGGCGAGAGGCTCCAAGTTGTGGAGATTCCTCGCAAACGGGATTGAGAAAAAGCAAGCAAAACACCGTGGTATTCAAGTGGGTCTTTGGACCGCTTGAGAGGGGTTGATTGCAACCCTCGTCCGTTGGGACGCCACAACGTGGAGTAGGCAAGCGTTGGTCTTGGCCGAACCACGGGATAAACCACTGTGTCATCTCTGTGATTGATCTCTTGTGGTATTGTGTTTTGTTGAGACTCCTTTCTAGCCACTTGGCAATCATTGTGCTAACACTTAACAAGTTTTTGTGGCTATAAGTTTAAGTTTCCCAGGATCACCTATTCACCCCCCCTCTAGGTGCTCTTAATTGGTATCAGAGCCATTCTCTTCAAGAAAGGGACTAACCGCCCGAAGAGATGGATCCTAAAGGCAAGGGGATGGTGATCAACGACAAGGAGAAGGAGTCCTTCGTCAATGAGCCCAATGATGACAAGCCCACCGACTCAGGCTCGGGCCACAAAAGAAAAGACGGGAGGAAGAAGAAGACAAGGCGCATCAAGGAAATTGTCTACTACGACAGCGACGAATCTTCCTCCTCCCAAAAGGACGACGACGACTACGATAGACGAAAGACGGTTAACTCAAACTTTTCTTTCGATTATTCGCGCATCCCGCATAGTTCAAATGCTCAATTGCTCCCCATTCCACTTGACAAGCCCCCTCACTTTGATGGAGAGGATTACGGATTTTGGAGCCACAAAATGCGTACTCACCTGTTTTCTCTCCATCCAAGCATTTGGGAGATTGTGGAAAGTGGAATGAAATTTGATAGCTCAGATAGCCCTGTGTGTATTAATGAACAGATTCATAAAAATGCACAAGCTACTACTGTGTTGCTAGCTTCTTTGTGCAGGGACGAGTATCACAAGGTGAGCGGCTTGGACAATGCCAAGCAGATCTGGGACACCCTCAAGATCTCTCATGAGGGAAACGACGTCACCTTGCTCACCAAAATGGAGTTGGTGGAGGGCGAGCTTGTACGGTTCGCGATGATAAGGGGCGAGGAGCCGACACAAACATACAACCGGCTCAAGACCCTTATCAACAAAATAAGGAGCTACGGGAGCACGCGATGGACGGACCACGACGTCGTCCGCCTAATGCTAAGGTCATTTACCGTTCTTGATCCTCATTTGGTGAACAATATTCGTGAAAATCCCAGGTACACCAAGATGTCGCCCGAAGAAGTTCTTGGGAAATTCGTTAGCGGGCGAATGATGATCAAGGAGGCGAGGTACGTGGACGACGCCTTGAATGGTCCGATCAACGAGCCGCAACCCCTTGCTCTCAAGGCAACACGAAGCAAGGAGGCGCTACCTAGCAAGGTGGCACAGTTTGAGGCGGCCGGACTTAATGATGAAGAGATGGCTCTCATCATCAAAAGATTCAAGACGGTGCTTAAAGGTCGCAAGGGACAACCAAGCAAGACCAAAGCCAAGGGGAAGCGCTCATGCTTCAAATGCGGTAAGCTTGGTCATTTTATTGCTAACTGTCCCGACAATGATAGTGATCAGGATCAAGGGATCAAGAGGGAAAAGAAGAAAAATTACAAGAAGGCCAAGGGCGAGGCACATCTAGGAAAGGAGTGGGACTCGGATTGCTCCTCTTCCGACTCCGACAATGAGGGACTCGCCGCAACCGCCTTCAACAAATCAGTCCTCTTCCCCAACGAGCGTCACACATGCCTTATGGCAAGGGAGAAGAAGGTATGTACTCGAAACTCTACCTATGCTTCTTCAAGTGAGGACGAATCTAGTGATGAGGATGAAGTAGACTACTCATGTTTGTTTAAGGGCCTAGATAGAACCAAGGTAGACAAAATTAATGAGTTGATTGATGCCTTGAATGATAGGAATATACTTTTAGAAAAGCAAGAGGATTTGTTGTATGAAGAACATGATAAATTTGTAGAAGCTCAGAAATCTCTTGCTCTAGAAATTAAGAGAAATGAAATGCTCTCTAGTGAACTGTCTTCTTGTCATGAAACTATTGCTAAGTTAAAGAGTTTTAATGATGATTTAAATGCTAAACTAGAAGTAGCGAGTAAATCTAATTCTTGTGTAGAAATTGTTGAAACTTGTAATAGGTGTAAAGATATTGACATTGATGCTTCTAGTGATCATTTAGTTTCAATTTCCAAATTAAATGATGAATTAGCTAGTCTTAATGCCCAACTTAAGACTAGCAAGAATGAATTTGACAAGCTAAAATTTGCAAGGGATGCCTACACGATTGGTAGACACCCCTCAATTAAGGATGGACTTGGCTACAAAAGGGAAGCCAAGAACTTGACAAGCCATAAGGCTCCCATCTCCGCCAAGGAGAAAGGGAAGGCCCCTATGGCTAGTAGTGTGCAAAAGAACCATGCCTTTATGTACTATGATAGAAGACAACCTAGAAATGCTTATAGGAGTTATAATGCATAGAATATTTATGATTCTTATGACATGTTTGCTTCTAGTTCTTTCTATGTGCATGATAGAAATGATGGTAGGAGAAATGTTGTTCATAATATGCCTAGGAGAAATGTTGTTAATGTTCCTAGGAAAGTTAATGAACCTTCTACAATATATCATGCTTTGAATGCTTCCTTTGCAATTTGTAGAAAGGATAAAAAGATAATTGCTAGGAAGTTAGGGGCAAAATGCAAGGGTGATAAAACTTGCATATGGATCCCTAAGGAAATTGTAACTAACCTTGTAGGACCCAACAAGAGTTGGGTACCTAAGTCCCAAGCCTAAATTTGCCTTGCAGGTTTATGCATCCGGGGGTTCAAGCTGGATTATTGATAGCGGATGCACAAACCATATGACGGGGGAGAAGAAGATGTTCACCTCCTACGTCAAGAATAAGGATTCCCAAGATTCAATTATATTCGGTGATGGGAATCAAGGCAAGGTAAAAGGGTTAGGTAAAATTGCAATTTCTAATGAGCACTCCATATCTAATGTGTTTTTAGTAGAGTCTCTTGGATATAATTTGCTATCTGTTAGTCAATTATGCAACATGGGGTATAACTGTCTATTTACAAATGTAGAGGTGTCTGTCTTTAGAAGAAGTGATGGTTCACTAGCTTTTAAGGGTGTATTAGACGGCAAACTTTATTTAGTTGATTTTGCAAAAGAAGAGGCCGGTCTAGATGCATGCTTAATAGCTAAGACTAGCATGGGCTGGCTGTGGCATCGCCGCTTAGCACATGTGGGGATGAAGAACCTTCACAAGCTTCTAAAGGGAGAACACGTGATAGGTTTGACTAACGTGCAATTCGAAAAAGATAGACCTTGTGCAGCTTGTCAAGCAGGTAAACAAGTGGGAGGAGCGCATCACAGCAAGAATGTGATGACCACTTCAAGACCCCTGGAGCTGCTGCATATGGACCTCTTCGGACCTGTCGCCTATCTGAGCATAGGAGGGAGTAAGTATGGTTTAGTTATTGTTGATGACTTTTCCCGCTTCACTTGGGTGTTCTTTTTGCAGGATAAGTCTGAAACCCAAGGGACCCTCAAGCGCTTCCTCAGGAGAGCTCAAAATGAGTTTGAGCTCAAAGTGAAGAAGATAAGGAGCGACAACGGGTCCGAGTTCAAGAACCTTCAAGTAGAGGAATTCCTTGAGGAGGAAGAGATCAAGCACGAGTTCTCCGCTCCCTACACGCCACAGCAAAATGGTGTGGTAGAGAGGAAGAACAGGACGCTCATCGATATGGCGAGGACGATGCTAGGAGAGTTCAAGACCCCCGAGTGCTTTTGGACGGAAGCCGTGAACACGGCTTGCCACGCCATCAACAGGGTCTACCTTCATCGCCTCCTCAAGAAGACGTCGTATGAGCTTCTAACCGGTAACAAACCCAATGTATCTTACTTTCGTGTATTTGGGAGCAAGTGCTACATTCTAGTAAAGAAGAGTAGAAATTCTAAGTTTGCTCCCAAAGCTGTAGAAGGGTTTTTGTTAGGTTATGACTCAAATACAAAGGCGTATAGAGTCTTCAACAAATCATCGGGTTTGGTTGAAGTCTCTAGCGACGTTGTATTTGATGAGACTAATGGCTCTCCAAAAGAGCAAGTTGTTGATTGTGATGATGTAGATGAAGAAGATGTTCCGACGGCCGCTATAAGAACCATGGCGATTGGAGAAGTGCGGCCACAGGAACAAGATGAACGAGATCAACCTTCTCCCTCAACAACGGTGCATCCCCCAACTCAAGACGATGAACATGTTCATTAACAGGAGGCGTGTGATCAAGGGGGAGCACAAGATGATCATGTGATGGAGGAAGAAGCGCAACCGGCACCTCCAACCCAAGTTCGAGCAATGATTCAAAGGAATCATCCCGTCGATCAAATTCTGGGTGATATTAGCAAGGGAGTAACAACTCGATCTCGATTAGTTAATTTTTGTGAGCATTACTCTTTTGTCTCTTCTATTGAGCCTTTCAGGGTAGAAGAGGCCTTGCTAGATCCGGACTGGGTGTTAGCCATGTAGGAGGAACTCAACAACTTCAAGCGCAATGAAGTTTGGACACTGGTGCCTCGTCCCAAGCAAAATGTTGTGGGAACCAAGTGGGTGTTCCGCAACAAACAGGACGAGCACGGGGTGGTGACTAGGAACAAGGCTCGACTTGTGGCAAAAGGTTATGCCCAAGTCGCAGGTTTGGACTTTGAGGAGACGTTTGCTCCTGTGGCTAGGCTAGAGTCAATTCGCATCTTGCTAGCATATGCCGCTCACCATTCTTTCAGGTTGTACCAAATGGATGTGAAGAGCGCTTTCCTCAACGGGCCGATCAAGGAGGAGGTGTACGTGGAGCAACGCCCTGGCTTCGAGGATGAACGGTACCCCGACCACGTGTGTAAGCTCTCTAAGGCGCTCTATGGACTTAAGCAAGCCCCAAGAGCATGGTATGAATGCCTTAGAGACTTTCTAATTGTTAATGCTTTCAAGGTTGGGAAAGCCGATCCAACTCTTTTTACTAAGACATGTGATGGTGATTTGTTTGTGTGCCAAATTTATGTTGATGACATAATATTTGGTTCTACTAACCAAAAGTCTTGTGAAGAGTTTAGCAGGGTGATGACGCAGAAATTCGAGATGTCGATGATGGGCGAGTTGAACTACTTCCTTGGGTTCCAAGTGAAGCAACTCAAAGACGGCACCTTCATCTCCCAAACGAAGTACACGCAAGATCTGCTAAAGCGGTTTGGGATGAAGGACGCCAAGCCCGCAAAGACTCCGATGGGGACCGACGGACACACCGACCTCAACAAAGGAGGTAAGTCCGTTGATCAAAAAGCATACCGGTCAATGATAGGGTCTTTACTTTATTTATGTGCTAGTAGACCGGATATTATGCTTAGCGTATGCATGTGTGCTAGATTTCAATCCGATCCTAAGGAGTGTCACTTAGTGGCGGTGAAGCGAATTCTAAGATATTTGGTTGCTACGCCTTGCTTCGGGCTCTGGTATCCAAAAGGGTCTACCTTTGACTTGGTTGGATACTCAGATTCCGACTATGCTGGATGTAAGGTCGATAGGAAGAGTACATCAGGGACGTGCCAATTCTTAGGAAGGTCCCTGGTGTCGTGGAACTCTAAGAAACAAACCTCCATTGCCCTATCCACCGCTGAGGCCGAGTATGTTGCCGCAGGACAGTGTTGTGCGCAACTACTTTGGATGAGGCAAACCCTCCGGGACTTTGGCTACAATCTGAGCAAAGTCCCACTCCTATGTGACAATGAGAGTGCTATCCGCATGGCGGAAAATCCTGTTGAGCACAGCCGCACAAAGCACATAGACATCCGGCATCACTTTTTGAGAGACCACCAGCAAAAGGGAGATATCGAAGTGTTTCATGTTAGCACCGAGAACCAGCTAGCCGATATCTTTACCAAGCCTCTAGATGAGAAGACCTTTTGCAGGTTGCGTAGTGAGCTAAATGTCTTAGATTCGCGGAACTTGGATTGATTTGTAGCATACATGTGTTTATGCCTTTGATCATATTCCTTATGCATTTTGTTGCTTAATAATGGTGCTCAAGTTGTACAAACACTCCCTGGATCTCACAAGTCCGTTGCAAAATGATGCACATGTTTAGGGGGAGATGTGTTACAACTTGACCCTTTGAGACTAACCCTGTGCTTGAGTTTGATGCTTTAGTCTTAAAGAAGGATTGAAAGGGAAAAGGTGGACTTGGACCATGCAAGACTTCCACTGCACTCCGATGAAAAGAGTAACTTTTCCAAGTTCATCTTTAAACTCCTATTGCCTATTTTGCTCTTAATTGAAGAATTTGGTGAGGCAATGAGGTTAAAGGGCCAAGATTGATCCCGTTTTGGTGCTTGATGCCAAAGGGGGAGAAAATAAAGGCCAAAGTGATAAATGGATCAGCTACCACTTGAGAGACTTTGAAAACAGTAGAATAGAGCCTTTGGTTTGTCAAATCTCTTTTGTTGTCTCTTTTGTCAAAAGTTGGCCTCATGTGGGGAGAAGTGTTGACTATGGAAAAAAGGGGGAGTTTTTGAAATCTTTGATCAATCTCTTTTGGAATGACTCTCTTTATGCTTCAACATGTGTGTTTGACTTAGAGATAGAGATTTGAGTTTGATTTGCAAAAACAAACCAAGTGGTGGCAAAGGATGATCCATATATGCCAAAATTGAATCAAAATAAATTTGAGTTTTATTTGAAGTGATATTGCACTTGTTCTAGTTGCTTTATGTTGTGTTGGCATAAATCACCAAAAAGGGGGAGATTGAAAGGGAAATGTGCCCTTGGGCCATTTCTAAGTATTTTGGTGATTGAGTGCCAACACAAGTGCTTAAATGTGAATCTATACCCATGGATGGACACAGTGCAAATCAAGAGTAAAGGTATGTTTCTAAGCCTTAGTACATTGTTTTGAAGACTAATGTATTGTGTCTAAGTGCTTGAAACAGGAGAAATAGAGTCAAAGTAAAGTTGGCTGTGTACAGCCAAAAGGCTGTTCGGTCTGGAGCACCGGACAGTGTCCGGTGCGCCAGGCTGCCTCGAGCGAAGTGGCCGCTCTCGGGAATTCGCCGACGGCGTACGGCTAAAATTCACCGGACTGTCCGGTGTGCACCGGACTGTCCGGTGTGCACCGGACTGTCCGGTGAGCCAACGGTCGGCCGGACCAACGGTCGGCCGCGGAATCTGCGCGCGACACGTGGCCGAGCCAACGGTCGGAAGGGGGCACCGGACTGTCCGGTGTGCACCGGACATGTCCGGTGCGCCAACGGCTCCCAGATCTGCAACGGTCGGCTGCGCCATTTTAGGAAGGAGATCGGGCACCGGACAGTGTCCGGTGTGCACCGGACTGTCCGGTGCGCCCGATGACAGAAGGCAAGATCAGCCTTCCAGAATTGCTCTCAACGGCTCCTAGCTGCCTTGGGGCTATAAAAGGGACCCCTAGGCGCATGGAGGAGTACACCAAGCATTCCTACAACATTCCTAAGCACCAAGACATCAATCTCGCGCACTCATTTCATTGTGATAGCATATAGAGCTCTTGTGGAGTTGTGAACTCTTTGAGTTGTGTTGCGAGCTCTTGTTGCGACTTGTGTGCGTGTTGTTGCTCTGATCTTTTGAAGTCTTGTGTGCGTTGCTCATTCCCCCTTGCTCTATGTTTCTTTGTGAACTTCAATTGTAAGGGCGAGAGGCTCCAAGTTGTGGAGATTCCTCGCAAACGGGATTGAGAAAAAGCAAGCAAAACACCGTGGTATTCAAGTGGGTCTTTGGACCGCTTGAGAGGGGTTGATTGCAACCCTCGTCCGTTGGGACGCCACAACGTGGAGTAGGCAAGCGTTGGTCTTGGCCGAACCACGGGATAAACCACTGTGTCATCTCTGTGATTGATCTCTTGTGGTATTGTGTTTTGTTGAGACTCCTTTCTAGCCACTTGGCAATCATTGTGCTAACACTTAACAAGTTTTTGTGGCTATAAGTTTAAGTTTCCCAGGATCACCTATTCACCCCCCCCCCTCTAGGTGCTCTCAGAGGTGCCTGAGGTGCTTCTTCTTCTTCAACTTGATCATCCTGTGCTCCCCCTTGATCATGCGCCTCCACTTGAGGTACCTGTTCGTCATCTTGGGATGGGGGATGCACCATAGTTGAGGAAGACGGTTGATCTTGCTCCAATTGTTCCTGAGGCCGCACATCTCCAATCGCCATGGTGCGTATTGCGGTCGTTGGAACATCTTCTTCATCTACATCATCAAGATCAACAACTTGCTCTCTTGGAGAGCCATTAGTCTCATCAAATACAACGTCGCTAGAGACTTCAACCAAACCCGATGATTTGTTGAAGACCCTATACGCCTTTGTATTTGAATCATAACCTAATAAAAACCCTTCTACAACTTTGGGAGCAAATTTAGAGGTTCTACCTTTCTTCACAAGAATATAACACTTGCTCCCAAAAACACGAAAATAAGATACATTGGGTTTGTTACCAGTTAGCAGCACGTATGAAGTCTTCTTGAGGAGGCGGTGAAGGTAGACCCTGTTGATGGCGTGGCAAGCTGTGTTCACGGCTTCCGACCAAAAACGCTTGGGGGTCTTGAACTCTCCAAGCATAGTCCTCGCCATATCAATGAGCGTCCTGTTCTTCCTCTCTACCACACCATTTTGCTGAGGTGTGTAGGGAGCGGAGAACTCGTGCTTGATCCCTTCCTCCTCAAGGAACTCCTCCACTTGAAGATTCTTGAATTCGGACCCGTTGTCGCTCCTTATCTTCTTCACCTTGAGCTCAAACTCATTTTGAGCTCTCCTGAGGAAGCGCTTGAGGGTCCCTTGGGTTTCAGACTTATCCTGCAAAAAGAACACCCAAGTGAAGCGGGAAAAGTCATCAACAATAACTAGACCATACTTACTTCCTCCTATGCTCAGATAGGCGACGGGTCCGAAGAGGTCCATATGCAACAGCTCCAGAGGTCTTGAAGTGGTCATCACATTCTTGCGGTGATGTGCTCCTCCCACTTGTTTACCTGCTTGACAAGCTGCACAAGGTCTATCTTTTTCGAATTGTACATTGGTTAGACCTATCACGTGTTCTCGCTTTAGAAGCTTGTGGAGGTTCTTCATCCCCACATGTGCTAAGCGGCGATGCCACAACCAGCCCATGCAAGTCTTAGCCATTAAGCATGCATCTAGACCGGCCTCCTCTTTTGCAAAATCAACTAAATAAAGTTTGCCGTCTAGTACACCCTTAAAAGCTAGTGAACCATCACATCTTCTAAAGACAGACACATCTACATTTGTAAATAGACAATTATATCCCATATTACATAATTGACTGACAGATAGTAAATTATATCCAAGAGACTCAACTAAAAACACATTAGAGATAGAGTGCTCATTTGATATTGCAATCTTGCCTAAACCTTTCACCTTGCCTTGGTTCCCATCACCGAATATGATTGAATCTTGGGAATCCTTATTCTTGACGTAGGAGGTGAACATCTTCTTCTCCCCCGTCATGTGGTTTGTGCATCCGCTGTCGATAATCCAGCTTGAGCCCCCGGATGCATAAACCTGCAAGGCAAATTTAGGCTTGGGTCTTAGGTACCCAACTCTTGTTGGGTCCTACAAGGTTAGTCACAATTTCCTTAGGGACCCAAATGCAAGTTTTATCACCCTTGCATTTTGCCCCTAACTTCCTTGCAACTATCTTCCTATCCTTTCTACAAATAGCAAAGGAAGCATTTAAAGCATGATAAATTGTAGAGGGACCATTCATAACTTTTCTAGGAACATGAACAATATTCTTCCTAGGCACATCATGAATATTTTTCCTAGGCATATCTCTACCATGCATATAGGAAGAACTGGAAGCATACATAGCATAAGAGTCATAGGCATGTGAATCAAAAGCATTACAACTCCTATGAGACTGTCTTCTATCATTGTACATAAAAGCATGGTTCTTTTTAGTACTACTTGCCATAGGGACCTTTCCTTTCTCCTTGGCGGAGATGGGAGCCTTATGGCTTGTTAAGTTTTTGGCTTCCCTCTTGAAGCCAAGCCCATCCTTAATTGAGGGGTGTCTACCAATCGTGTAGGCATCCCTAGCAAATTTTAGTTTATCATAATCACTTTTGCTAGCCTTAAGTTGGGCATTAAGACTAGCCATTTCATCATTTAACTTTGCAATAGAAGCTATGTGTTCACTACAAGCATCAATATCAAAATCTTTACATCTATTGCAAATAACAACATTTTCTACACAAGTTGTTGATTTACTAGCTATTTCTAACTTAGCATTCAAATTATCATTAATGCTTCTTAAGCTAGAAATTGTCTCATGGCAAGAAGATAATTCACAAGAAAGCATTTCATTTCTCTTAACTTCTAAGGCATGAGATTTTTGAGCTTTTACAAATTTGTCATATTCTTCATACAACAAGTCCTCTTGTTTTTCTAAAAGCCTATTTTTATCATTCAAGGCATCAATCAATTCGTTAATTTTATCTACCTTGGTTCTATCTAGGCCCTTAAATAGACATGAATAATCTATTTCATCCTCATCACTAGATTCGTCCTCACTTGAAGAAGCATAGGTAGAGTCTCGAGTACCTACCTTCTTAACAACATTTTCTACACAAGTTGTTGATTTACTAGCTATTTCTAACTTAGCATTCAAATTATCATTAATGCTTCTTAAGCTAGAAATTGTCTCATGGCAAGAAGATAATTCACAAGAAAGCATTTCATTTCTCTTAACTTCTAAGGCATGAGATTTTTGAGCTTTTACAAATTTGTCATATTCTTCATACAACAAGTCCTCTTGTTTTTCTAAAAGCCTATTTTTATCATTCAAGGCATCAATCAATTCGTTAATTTTATCTACCTTGGTTCTATCTAGGCCCTTAAATAGACATGAATAATCTATTTCATCCTCATCACTAGATTCGTCCTCACTTGAAGAAGCATAGGTAGAGTCTCGAGTACCTACCTTCTTCTCCCTTGCCATAAGGCATGTATGACGCTCGTTGGGGAAGAGAGATGACTTGTTGAAGGCGGTGGCGGCGAGTCCTTCATTGTCGGAGTCGGACGAGGAGCAATCTGAATCCCACTCCATGCCAAGATGTGCCTCGCCATTTGCCTTCTTATAGTTCTTCTTTTTCTCCCTCTTGTTCCCTTGATCCTGATCACTATCATTGTCGGGACAGTTAGCAATAAAATGACCAAGCTTACCACATTTGAAGCATGAGCGCTTCCCCTTGGTTTTGGTCTTGCTTGGCTGTCCCTTGCACCCCTTTAGCGCCGTCTTGAATCTTTTGATGATGAGGGCCATCTCTTCATCATTAAGTCCGGCCGCCTCAATTTGTGCTACCTTGCTGGGTGACGCCTCCTTGCTCCTTGTTGCCTTGAGAGCAACGGGTTGAGGCTCATTGATTGGACCGTTTAGAGCGTCGTCCACGTACCTTGCTTCCTTGATCATCATTCGCCCGCTTACAAATTTTCCAAGGACTTCTTCGGGCGACATTTTGGTGTACCTGGGATTCTCACGAATGTTGTTCACCAAATGAGGATCAAGAACGGTAAAGGACCTTAGCATCAATCGGACGACGTCGTGGTCCGTCCATCGCGTGCTTCCGTAGCTCCTTATTTTGTTGATAAGGGTCTTGAGCCGGTTGTATGTTTGTGTCGGCTCCTCGCCCCTTATCATCGCGAATCGTCCAAGCTCGCCCTCCACCAACTCCATCTTGGTGAGCAAGGTGACGTCGTTCCCCTCATGTGAAATCTTGAGGGTGTCCCAGATCTGCTTGGCGTTATCCAAGCCACTCACTTTGTGGTGTTCATCCCTGCACAATGAAGCTAGAAGAACAGTAGTAGCTTGTGCATTCTTATGAATTTGCTCATTAATGAACATGGGACTATCCGAACTATCAAAGTGCATTCCACTCTCTACAATCTCCCATATACTAGGATGGAGAGAGAACAAGTGACTACGCATTTTGTGACTCCAAAATCCGTAGTCCTCTCCATCAAAATGAGGAGGTTTACCAAGTGGAATAGATAATAAATGAGCATTTGCACTTTGAGGAATACGCGAATAATCGAAAGAAAAGTTCGAGTTAACCGTCTTTCGTTTGTCGTAGTCGTTGTCGTCGGTGTCCTTGTGGGAAGAAGTGGACTCATCACTGTCGTCGTAGTAGACGATCTCCTTAATGTGCCTTGTCTTCTTCTTCTTCCCATCTTTTCGTCTATGACCCGAGCCCGAGTCGGTAGGCTTGTCATCCTTTGGCTCGTTGACGAAAGACTCCTTCTCTTTATCGTTGATCACGATACCCTTCCCCTTAGGATCCATCTCTTCGGGCGGTTAGTCCCTTTGTGAAGAGAACGGCTCCGATACCAATTGAGAGCACCTAGAGGGGGGGAGGTGAATAGGTGATCCTGTAAAACTTCAAAACTTAAGCCACAAAAACTTGGTTAAGTGTTAGCGCAATAACCGCCAAGTGGCTAGAGAGGAATCTTCAACAAAACACAATAACCAACAAGAGATCAATCACAGAGATGGCACGGTGGTTATCCCGTGGTTCGGCCAAGACCAACGCTTGCCTACTCCACGTTGTGGCGTCCCAACGGACGAGGGTTGCAATCAACCCCTCTCAAGCGGTCCAAAGACCCACTTGAATACCACGATGTGTTGCTTACTTTTCTCAATCCCGTTTGCGAGGAATCTCCACAACTTGGAGTCTCTCGCCCTTACACTTGAAATTCACAAAGAAGCACGGAGCAAGGGAGGGATTAGCAACGCACTCAAGACAAGAAATCACAGCAGCACCACGCACACAAGTCGCAATGAGAGCTCACAACACAACTCAATGAGTTCACCACTCAACTAGAGCTCTAATTGCTATCGCAAAGAATCAAAGGCGCGGAATCGATGTCTTGGTGCTTAGGAATGTTGTAGGAATGCTTGGTATACTCCTCCATGCGCCTAGGGGTCCCTTTTATAGCCCCAAGGCAGCTAGGAGCCGTCGAGAGCAATCTAGGAAGGCTGATCTTGCCTTCTGTCGACTGGCGCACCGGACAGTCCGGTGCACACCGGACATGTCCGGTGCCCGATTTCTTTCCATAAATGGCACAGTCGACCGTTGGCAGCCAGAGAGCCGTTGGCGCATCGGACAGTCCGGTGCCTCCTTCAAGCCGTTGGCTCGGCCACGTGTCCCACGCAGATCGCGCGGCCGACCGTTGGCCCGGCCGACCGTTGGCTCACCGGACAGTCCGGTGCACACCGGACAGTCCGGTGAATTATAGCCGTACGTCTCCGGTGGATTCCCGAGAGCGGCCAGTTCACTCGAGCCAGCCTGGCGCACCGGACAGTCCGGTGCACCACCGGACAGTCCGGTGCTCCAGACTGAGCAAAGTCTTGGCTGCTCGAGCCAAGGCATTTTCAATTGGATTTTTCCTGTTTCCAGCACTTAGACACAATACATTAGTCCACAAAACAATGTACTAAGTCTGAGAAACATACCTTTATTCTTGATTTGTACTTTGTCCATCTTTTACACTTAGGCACTTGTGTTGGACACTAAATCACCAAAATACTTAGAAATGGCCCAAGGGCACATTTCCCTTTCACCTTATGGCATGGAGATGAGCCTCCACGCCATGCTACTGATAAACGCTGGCAAAGTTCGCTATGATCCGTGCATAGAGCTCCTCCTAGGAATAAACAGATCCCGGGGTCAGATTCATGAGCCAGGTCCGGGCCGGCCCGGTCAAGGCTACATGGAAATAACTCACCATCACAGCGGTGTTTCCACCAGCTGCCGTAATGGCGGTGACGTAAACCTGCAAAAATTTCGACGGGTTTGACGTACCATCGTACTTCTCTGGCAGGTGTGGCGGAAACTTAGGTGGCCAAGTCACCGCGTGGAGGTGGTCCGCTAGCGCGGCACAACCCACACCAACCAATGGGACACCCGTGTGGGTTCGGGCACCCCTTGGAGTTTGTGGCACCAGCGGAGCGAAGTCCTGGTCGAGGTTGCGACCCTCGAGGTTTAGCCAGCGCTCACGCACCCTCTCCAGGGAGACTCATGCGTCCTCACCCGCACGCCTGCGGTTGAGTTCTGTCCGCAGGTCATCAAGTCTCTATAGAGAAATTGGGGCATCCTCGCCCGCACGCCGGAGGTTGAGCTCCGCCCGCAGGTCCTCAGTTGGTGCAGCCTTCACGGAGGGTGAGCGCACTGACGCCGACGCCTCACGTTGACGTCGGAATTACCGAGGCTTGGGTCTGGCTGAGCTAGAATGCGCCATGCTGAGGAGTCGGTCAACATCGTCACGCCACTGCTTCATGGCCCCCGGTGAGGCCGTGAAACTTGGAGGGTCGCGCAACAACTCCCTGGCTGCGGACAGCGCTCCGAGAGCAGCCCTTGATGGAGCCCGGGACGACTGTGCGGGAGTGTGCTGCCGCGCAGCGTGCACAGCAGCTGCACCAGGCGCAGGGCAGTTGGAGGCCCGTGGCATGGATGATGCAGCTTCTTCCTCCATCAGGAAGTCCGCAGGAGTCATGTCGCGGTGCTCGACAATCTGAACCATCGTGTCAAGCAAGGAAACAGGGAAAACCTAAAGACAAAAGCCCCTTACCTGGCGTGTCAAATGTCAGAGAGAAAATCCTCCGGCCGGGTGGCGGAATGCACCCGCCCTAATTCTAAGATGAGGAGGGGGCCTAAGCATTTTGCCTATCTGTTGGAAGGTGAATGAACACACGAGGACACGAGGGTTTAGAGTGGTTCAGGCCACTAGAGCGTAAAACCCTACCTCCGCTATATATTGTATTGAGTGTGAACTTGAGCGTATGAGCTTGTGTATGTGAACCTAGAGAGCTTGAGAGCTTAGAGAACTTGTCCCTGTAACGTTGAGTGCCTTCCCTTTTATAGTTTAAGGGAGGCACATCCAAGGATGCCGAGCCCCGACATGTGGGCCCAAGAGCATAATGGATGGAACACATTATGTGGATAATTTATACTAATAACGCTTGAGTAATCACCGGGCACCATGATGGCCGTAGTCCACGCAGTATTGATGGGTAGTTACCGTACAAGTAATGCGAGAGTAATGGTGAGTAACTGCACGGCCCACGTATCGTGGACTGAGCATGTCGTCTGTTAGTGGAATGGACAGGCTGGGGAGAGGAGAAGCGGAAGCAGCGGCCGACGCCGGGGAAGAAAGTGCAGTGGCCGCCAGCCTCGGAATGAGAACCGGCGTGGGGCTGGTAGAGGAAGGGACAGGGGCGACGGCCAAGGCAGAGAGGCAAACGGATGGTGGAGGGAGTCAAGGAGGCGGGAGGGGAAGCGTCATCGTCCCGCTCCCATGCATCTAATTAGGCATGTTGTCTTGTGTTAAATTGATGGTTGTCACATGTTGGTCAATGTTTTCAATTGTTGTATAGAATCAAAAACATGGCAACACAATGTTAAAAAGTAAAGACCCTCGTCTTTGAAGTGTTATCCCTTCGGGGTAACACCTCAACGATGAAGGTGAAGTTTGGTCAAATGGAATACACAAGGTATCACAAAG
This sequence comes from Zea mays, assembly GCF_902167145.1. Lineage (NCBI taxonomy): Eukaryota > Viridiplantae > Streptophyta > Magnoliopsida > Poales > Poaceae > Zea > Zea mays. The sequence goes on from NC_050099.1 coordinate 7,815,231, forward strand.
ATATGAGAACTCATCTCATGTGCCTTAACATCTCATTTCTCTCATACAAAACAAGTTTTACAATCATACCTTTGGCTTCTTGATGCAAGATATCATGAAGGGGTTTCAGAGGCTGAGTTATACAAAGCTGTAGCACCTGGCTAAAGGTACTTTATACAGGGTACTATTCATCTAGTTTTAAGGGTGAACCGACCTAGTATGGATTTACAATAATTCCCATCCATTTTTATATAAGTCATTTACAAATAGTATCGGGGCAGCAACATACTTTTCATCGTCCTTGACTCCACGAGTCCCAACCTTCGTCATTCAGTTGCTTCTTCCTTTTGACATTTGGCCGAAGCTGTTGTCTTCGGCCACTGTCTTTACCACTTGCATATAAATGAAGTGTTTTTGTATGTCGCTCTCCGTCGAATCTTGGCTTCGTACTCCTATAAGAACATTCCTAAAATGCACTTGTTCATCCCTGAAGCCAGACGTTAGACAAATAACCTTCAAGATTCAAACGATCTTCAGCAAAACCTTGAACCATTAAAAATTGTATGACATAATCAAAACAAAGGACCTTCAGCAACATAGCCCCCCAACAGTAGCCCCTTGCGGGATAAGTTCATTATTTCATAGCCAGCTTAGGTCGCAATAATTTGTAATTGGGATGCCTTGTGCCGAATGTCCAAAAAACACCTTCCCTAAGCTCGTAATGAAATCAGTTTACACACAATGGGACCCACTAGTCATTGGGTGAGATAGTTAAGGTGAGATGACCGTGCGTATAAAAGGGGGCGGCACCATCGTTATAGGGTACGCCTTTTGCTGCTTGCACTCACTGCTATTAGTGCTCTCTCTGCCTTCGAAGCTAGTTTTTGGGCACTGTTTCTTTGCTCCCGAACCAGCCTTAGCCAGTTTTAGAGATCACTTGCTTTTTCCATAGTGCTGCTTGAGATGTCGCTGACACCCCCGAAGGATGCGCTAGAGGCCCAAGTTGAAGAGATTGTTCCAACAATGGGAGCCACTGCTCCCGAGACTGAAATTGGTTCTCTAAACTAGTACGAAGACAACATGGACATGGGTTTTGAAGAGGATAACACAATCATTCGCTCTATGAAGCCTAGCCATGTGAACTTTGGAAAATCCAAAATCAAAGAAGGGCACATCGAGATACTTAACCGCTTTGGCTATATTGACTGGGTGCAGTTAGGGGGTGATGAGTTAGTACCGAGTTCGAGGGAGGAAGAAGTTGTTGTGTTTTGGTGTTTGTTGAAGGCTGGACTTAGGTTTCGCTTGCATAAGACGGTAGTTGCTGTGCTAAAGCAGTTTAACATATATGTCCATCAACTTACTCCAAATGTTATAGTGCATTTAGGAATTTTTATCTGGGCTATACGAAGCGAGGGAATAAAATTTGACACCAAAGCTTTCTGCGAGGCCTTCAGCCATATTCATGAACTGCATTTCTAGACGAAGGCAACAAGTGGCCTCCACAATAATTTTGGTTGTTATAACTTCGCATACCGAAGGGGTCCAATGTTCCCTGCCTTGGCCTACCGAAGCAAGTGGCCGAATGAATGGGCAAAAGAATAGTTTTATATGAAGAATGACTTGATTGCACACGCTGACATATAAAGAATTATTCAATCTCCTATTGCGACAAAATTTGGATTTAAGAAACCAACGTGTTATGTCAACTTCGAAGCCCGAGCTACCATAGTTGTGTTCAATGTTGTTAGCACTTACATTGGGATGAGGGATCTTGTTCAAGAATACTTAGCTTTTAAAATGTGGCCTTTGGCAACTAAGTGGGACATGGTGAAGCTGGCTGAGGGGGGATGCTGCAGATGCCGAGCCTGGGCCGGTTAGGCTTCGATATAAGTATAGGTTCAAAGATGAGTTTGGAGAACCCAACGATAGTTGGCTGGATTATGTTGAAGCAAAATGCAATGAAATTCTTGGTTGTTTTAGCAAATCGGAGGCCGAGGCCTTGTAGCAGGCCTTCGGGCCCCGAAAGAGACGCTGACTAAATCGTGTTTTTGATGCTTCTATCCTGACTATCCTGTCATGGCTTAGGACTCGAAGAAGAGGAAGAAGAAAGTGACCACAAGACGAAATAAGGTCTGAAAGATCCATGCTAGATCAACACCTCAGGCTTTGGAGGAAATCCCGGTAAATAAGCTTTTTTTTTATTTTGGGTATAACTATTATGGATTTTGTTTTATTAATTTTGTGTTTTTTGAAAAATTTTAGGATGCACTCGAAGCCAAGGTTGAAGTTGAGATTGAGGGACTCCCTCCTATGGGGCCGAAGAATAAAAAAATAACGAGGCTATTGACTTGATAGCCGATAGTGTTAAGCCCTTGGAGGGGCTTCCAGAAAGTGACGAAGAAGAGGATGACAGGGAGCGAATAGCTCCAATAATGAGCTCAATTTTTTATTTTTTTTGAAGAACCTGAGAAGGATACTGCCGGCACAAAATTGTTGCCGAAGACTCCTACGTCCCTGCTATAGAAGAAACTAGCCTGATTAGGGCGGAACTTGGACAAACTATTGTAGTGGAAACTCCATCGACAGCCATAGAAGCCGAAGACAAGGGTTCCTCTAATCCTACTCTGGAAGAGGAGAAGGGGAAATGGCCTGCTGAAATTGAAGAAGCTAAGAAGGCTATTGAAGATGACACATCACTCGAGGAAGGGCCCTTCGACCAATTCCTTAGTGGCTGAAGGTATAGAGTCCATCATGATGCAGGGAAGGTGATGGGGGCAAAGCAAGTGGCTAAAGCTATTGGCTTCGCGGAACAACTGGGGTACCCTTCGGGGTCCACGATTATTAGGGGCAGCCAAGATGATTACCTATACTACTGCCCGGACAACTGGGAAATAGATGTGTGCCGCTACATGGCCGATAATGTTGGCTTCCTGAAGCTGAAAGCAATGCTGTTGATGGTGTCTGAAGAAGACTTTTTGACTGTTTGGCCTATACTCACCTCAAGGTAATTTCATTAGCCTTGATTTTTTAGCTTCAGGCTATTTTGACAAAATAACTCATCCTTTATATCTTTGTAGGGCTTAATCCTAAGCAAAGCCTTGAAAAACAAGAAGAAAGTTGAGATCGAAGTTGCATACAAAGAAATCCTAAAGCTTAAATCTGAAGTAACTGGGCTTCGGTTTGATTATGCTAAAAAAGAAAAATCTTTCAAGATACTGGAGAAAGACTTTATTGAAAGCCGAACCTAAGTACAGAGTCTCGAGACCTCAAATGCGGCACAGAAAAAACATGTCACAATGCTCGAAGTTGAAAAGGAGCGGATGAATAAGGAACATGAATCTGAAATGACGAAGCTGAGGCAGTCGTCTACTGAAGTGGCGATCAACCTTAGTAGTGCTCAAGTGAAGATAGATGACTTGAAGACCGAAATAAACCACACAGAGCCTGAATAAAAATTATCGGATCCTACTGGCCAACTATCACACTCTAGGCAATAGGTGCCATAGAGAAATGCTGAAAACCTTCTATGCTGCCGGAGTGTTGTCGAAAGAATGAAAATTTTCAGATTTTGACTTAGAAGGCTTGATGTGATAGGTACTCAGCGAGACTTGGGCATTCAAAGGCATCCTTTTTGCTTGAGAAGACTATCACGCTTGGATAGGCACCCGAAGCACTGGTTCGGTTCTACTAAAGTCCACGTGCAAACATGTAAAAACCTGCATAGACCCCGATTTCAAGGTCTCCGTTGATGACGTCCGAAGATCGACTATCGAGGCTTAGAAATGGTCAAAGAAATTTCTTTCTGAGATCTGGAAAAGGAATGAAAAGGAGCTGAGCATCGAAGTATCCATAAAGAACAGAGAAAAGGTACATGTTTTCCACTTCTATGTCTACTTTCGCGTGCTATGCTTATGCAAAGTGTTGAAAAATGTTATAGGCAAGACAAACAGCTAAAAAGGTTGTAGATATCAGAAAAAAGCTTTAGGGCAAGAAAACCAAAGGTATTTGACTTTTCATCCTCTAAACTTTAAGACTTTATGTTGGGTAATTGTGTTACTAACCTTTATTGAAAAGCTTCCACTTCACAAGTTGTGATTGAAGTGAAACATACCAAAGCTAAAGCTAAGGATGCTACTGCCGAAGCCAAAGCCATTTATGCCAGAGCCATAAAGAAGGCTGAAGATGATGAAACCATGAAGATCTATGAACAAATTTACGAAGAAGCCTTGCAAAACGATCCAGGGAATTAATTTATGTAAAGAACAATGTTGTTTTATTGTAAAAGTTTGAAGTTTGAAACTCCTATCGAAGCTTCTTTGACTTGTTTTGTAATATATTTGCTTTCTCGTTTCACTTATCGTTCCTCTTTTCATTTGAGATGTGTGAAATTTTTTAATCATGCGTTTTTGAGCCATAGACAAAAACACCTTCCCTTCTTTTCACATATTTCAAAAGAAAACATGTGTACGTATTTTTTGGACGTAATAGCCTTGTATCCCCTTAAGGACGTCTTCGACATTCTTCCTCGTTATTGTTTTGGATAAAAGAATGCGTAGCTCTGCATTCGCTTGGGAAGGACTTCAGAGCTCCTTCACCATTATTTAGGTGTCAAAAAACATAGCGCTGCATTCCCTTAGGAACGACTTTGGAGCTTTTTCACCTTGGTGATGAAACGTTAGCCCTGCATGCCCTTAGGAACGACTTTAGAGCTTTTCACCTATACTTGGTGATATAACTTTGCTCTGTATCCTCTTAGGAACGACTTCGGAGCTTTTCACCATTACTTAGGTGAAATAAACACATCTCTGCATCCCCTTAGGAACGAATTCAGAGCTTTTTCACCATTGCTTAGTGAAATACAACACAACTTTGCATTCCCATAGGAACGATTTTGGAGCTTTTTCACTATTCACACTGTTGGGCAAGAAAATATTGGATACTGTATTGAATTGTAAAAATGAAGGAAAGACTTGCAAAAGTGAATGGAAAGATATAAAGGTAGCTTGCTGATAGCTTCGGGGTCACATACCCAGCCCCTTAGGGTTCTCAGTATATGTGCTTCGTCTCCGGGACCATGCTATTGACAGTGCAAGTTTCGAACGCCTCCCTTCTGTAGCTTTGTTGCAAGTCTTGTCTTGAGAACTTGGGTTGGTTAGTGGGGACTAGATCATAGGGAGGTGGTCCTGGGACGAAGGAGGAAACATGCAACCATGCGCTCATCACCGGGTTGCTTGAGGCATTTGAGGTCGAAGGCAAGCTTGGCCTTTGCTGTTGTGGCTGACGTACTATGGGATGTAGGGTGAATGGTACGAAGATGTACTAAACACTTCTTTCATCTGTGAAGGCTGAGCAGTTTACGAAGCTAACTCTTTCTGCTTGTTGATGGTGTGGTGACATGTCCTTGTAGTGTGGCCTTTGTCCTCACCACAAAACAAATAGAATGGTTTCTTTGGAGGCGCACCAAATCTGCCACCAAAGCTTCATCCCCCTTCTCTTGGAGCAGGTGGTCGAAATGTGTCATGCGAGGACTACTACTGAGAGCTTGCCTGTTGTCCAGATTTTCCTTGCGACTGGGTCATTCTTTCCTCGCCATGAGGTTGTTGTGGATGCTTCGGACATGCCTTGCATGAAATGTTCCTTCGAAGCCCCTGGTGACTTCGGTGTACCTATGAAACTCTTCCCTTCTTTATCGGAAATCATTGTCAGCTCTTATGTACTTGTCCATCTTTTGTAATAGCTTTTCAAGAGAATGGGGAGGCTCTCTTGCGAAATACTGGGCTATTGGTCCTGGCCTGAGCCCCTTGACCATTGCTTCGATGACGATGTCATCCTGGACAGCCTGAGTCTGAGCCCGAATCCTTGTTGATTTCCTCATCAAGCTCTTCTTCCAGAGGAGGCGAGCTGATGGCCTTCTTTTTCTGGATCCTTGCCTCCCTGACGAGAGCTTCGTTCCCTTGATTGGGATTGATTGGTGCAAGGATGGAGCTGGTTGCCGCTGCTTTCTTTGGTGGCATGGTGTGTGTTGGTGTGGTCGCGAATTCACCGGAGGTGGCCGCCAATGTTGGTCACTTGTTTTCAATTACTATATAGAATAAAAAACAAGGCAACACAATGTTAAAAAGTAATGACCCTCGTCTTTGAAGTGTTATCCCTTTGAGGTAACACCTCAACGACGAAGGTGAAGTGTGGTCAAATGGCATACATAAGGTATAACAGAGATATGAGAACTTATCTCATGTGCCTTAGCATCTCATTTTTCTCATACAAAACAAGTTTTACTATCATACATTCGGCTTCTTGATGCAAGATAGCATGAAGGGGTTTTAAAGGCTGAGCTATATGAATTTGTAGCACCTGGCTAAATGTACTTTGTGCAGGGTACTGTTCATCTATTTATAGGGGAGATGAACCGACCTAATATGGATTTACAATAATGCCCATCCATTTTTACATAAGTCATTTACAAACAACATCGAGGCAGCAACGTACTTTTCTTCATCCTCGACTCCATGAGTCCTAGCTTTTGTCATTTAGTTGTTTCTTCCTTTTGGCATTTGGCCGAAGCTGGTGTCTTCGGCCACTGTCTTTACCGCCTACATATAAATGAAGTGTTTTTGCATGCCTCTCTCTGTCGAAGCTTGGCTTCGTACTCCTGTAAGAACGTTCCTGAAATGCACTTGTTCATCGCCGAAGTCAGATGTTAGATAAATAACCTTCAAGATTCATACGATCTTCGACAAAATCTTGCACCCTTAAACAATTGTATGACATAATCAAAACAAAGGACCTTCGACAACATAGGCCCCCAACATCACACCTAATTTCAAGAAGACAACTGAATGCAAACCATATATGTGCTAGGACCAATTTCACATGCATAACAAAATCATTAGTGAAAGTATTATTACATGGTACTTAAATAATTTGTATAAATATATTATTACACACCAAAGTCATAGCAGAAGCAAATTAATCTTAAATAATAATGTTTATAACTATAAAAAACAATGCTCCACAAAGATCTGATAGGCGGTTTGCCAGCCTAATAGTTGTCATACTAGTTGAACCCTGTCAGGTATCCCTGATTTCCACCATCCCCATCTGAGCAAAGGTTGCATTGCATGCAACATAGTTGTGATAGAAAATAGCAAGGGTGAGCACTAGATGTACTCGACAAGTGACACTAAAGCAATGCATATAAAGGTTTTTATAGTGGACTAGTTGTTCATTAGCTTTTTAGTTGATCAAGTTGTCATCATTATTATTACTAGAGTGGAAGCATAACATCCCATTGCCGCCAAATCCTGAATAGATTGGTACAACAGGAAGATTAGCCAATGGGCTAAATGGACTATCTAGAAGCCAGTCATTCTAGTGTGTCAAAGTGGCTCGATGGGCCGGGTATTGTAGATAAGTATTAGCTAATAAAGTTAGTTAGAATGCTTATCATCTAGAGTGTATGCACTATATAATGTACAACATACATTCCAAAGCAGCGCATGTTCCTCATCACATTGGTGTGTCGTCACCCCAAGCGTCATGATACACTGATGTGGTCTCTACTAGATTAGGTTAGGGTTATGCAGTGTATCACCTTAACATTGTTGTTGGCAAGATCTGCTAGTTATCTTATGTAGTTTCGATATACTTATTCTTTTATACTTCATGTTATAGATTAATATTATACAATTAGATGCGTATATCTCGTTCGGTTTCTACATTCCATGACATGTGCTGCAAACATGCATACAACAACTCAAGAGATTTATTTGCATCTAGTATCCTACCTTACATGTCTTAGATGTGTCACTTGTTCTGGATGGACCTCCTTGGAGGTCTTAACCTGTGTTCGCACATGTGAGCATCAGATCATTATTACAGATGTTCCTAGAGTCCTTGAAAGGGAAATATGCTATTGGGCCATTTCTAGTTGTTTTGGTGATTAATAGCCCAACACAACACTTTGAACTAACTGTCTTAATATGACCATGAACACATGTGTAGCAAAAGCAAATTGAAGGTAGCAAGTCCATATGAGCTGAATTGAAGGGCTAAAAGTGCAACTTTGAACAAACCATAAAGAACACAAGGTTTAAGTGTTTGGATAAGTTGCATACACCCTACTCTATGTTTCTAGCACTTTGTTGTGGCTATTAACTTAGTTTTCCAAAGAAGTGTCTTTTGTACTTAGTTAGAGGCATATTGCAAATACGTGTGAAAAGAAGTGAAAATGTATGCTTCTACCACTTAGTCAATTGTTTTAGTTGCTAACTATGTTTGTCTAAGTGTTAGGGAACCTCTCAAGTCGAGCCAAAAGAAGCTAAAAGAGTTTGGCTCCAAAGAGAAGACTTTGGGATGGTCTTGGCACCACCGGACAGTTCGATGCTCATCACCGGACAGTCTAGTGGACACGTCGTACAGTCCGATGGACTGTACGACCAACTCCTCAGCCTCGCCCTCTTCAGCTAAAAATCACCAGGCAGTCCGAACATCACCACCGGATAGTCTGGTGATAGGTGTCCAACGACTATTTCGGCCACGTCAACCGACGCCAACGATCATATGTGTCACCTGACAGTCTGGTGCCCCCACCGGATAGTTCGGTGCCCCTAGAACAGGAAACCAACCAATTAGGGATTCAACGACCCTTATACTGTGCGCTCTCCGATGCTCACCAGACAGTCTGGTGCACCCACGGACAGAGGAAGTTTTGGAGCTTCCAAATGAAGCTCCAACAACTCCTAGGCCCCATGGGCTATAAAAGGGACCCTAGGCACCTTGGAACAGTACCACAAGAATCTCAAGAGCACACTACAACTTCGAGGCTCTGCGACCACGTCCTCTAGTGATTTGAGAGAGATTTCAGCGCTATTTTCTGAGCTGTAACTCTATCGCTTTGTTCTTGCACTCTTGTCTTTGCTTTTTGTGTGTGTGTTGATGCGTTGTGCTCTTGTGTGCATGTTCTTACTCCCTCCCTTACTCTGAGTGTGATGTAATCTTTGTGTAAGGAGTGAGAGACTACAAACTTGTGGAGATTCCCCATAAATGGGATCGAGATATAAGGAAGATAACTGTGGCACTAAAGTTTGATCTTTGGGTCACTTGAGGGGGTTGAGTGCAACCCTTGACCAAAAGGAGGTCACCATAGTGTGGAGGTAGGCTTTGGCCGAACCACCGAAAAAATCATTGTGTCTCTTCTCTACTTTCTTTATTGCGATTGTTGTCTTCCTTAGTGCTCATATTCACATGTGATATTGCTCCTAGTTTAATACTCAACTTAAGTGAGCAATCAAGTGAAGAGTTTATCTTTCTCTCCTCTTCTCATCCAAACTTGGTTTTAGTTCTCACTAACACTTTTATTAGACCAAGTTTGTGTTGTTTGAAGTATTTTTCGTAGGATCATCTATTCACCCCCCTCTAAGCGCTCTCAATTGGTATCAGAGTCGATCTCTTCCATTGGGTCTAACAACCTAAAGAGATGCCCGATGATGCTAAAGGGAAGGGCAAGATGACCGACGATAAGGAGACACTCAACAACGAGCCAAAGGATCGACTTGGGATTTAGGAAGAAGGATGGGAAGATGAAGAAGCACATCAAGAAGATCATCTACTACGACAGCGACACCTCTTCATCTTCTCCAAAGGATGACGACGACTCCTCTTCATCAAAGAAAAAGACGGTCAAACAAAACTACAAGCTGCAACTCGTTGCTCTCAATGCGACGACCAAAAAGAAAGCACTCCCTGCAAGGTGGCACAAATTGAGGCAACCAACCTTAATGAGGATGAAATGGCGCTTGTGATCAAGCACTTCAAGAACGCCTTGAAGGGACGCAAGTACTACTCCAACAAGAGCAAATCAAGGGGAAAGTGTACGTGGTTCAAGTGCGGTAAGTTCGGTCATTTTATTCCTCAATGTCCTGATAATGAGAATTACTATGACCAAGACAAGAAAAGAAAGAAGGAGACTTTTGTCTTGTGTGTGAAGTCCCCCTCTCACGACACGAAGGATCCACATGCCTCAGTCAGGGCTTATGGGCAACATGGGCCTGGTCCATAACAAGGGCTTTAGGCTAGGAGACCGAAGACCTCGAGGACTTTGCTCCCAACGTCCCCATTCCTTCGAAGATGGGAAAACATGGCGGCCTCAAGGACCACAAGATGAAGGCCTCGAGGACTTGGCACAAGAAGACTACAAGCAAATAGCATAGTCGGGTGACCCTCAAAAAGCGAAACGGGCCTACTTGTCAACCTCACCTACATGTACAACATTTGGTGTAGTTAAGTCAAGGCATTGATTGTTCCATAATTACACCAATTTACAATATATTCTGGGAATGTAGCAGGTAACCAAGGGTAAGAATGTACTTCAGGACTCATTTAGTCATCCCCTTGGTTACCCTATAAATACTCATGTCTGGCTCTCGGATGGGACTACGGATGAAAGAGGACATCCGAATTGTTTGGACGAATTTAATATTTAAAATAGATATGTATGAAATTTGTTGTTGATCTTTTATTATGTTATCAAGCACATTATTATAAATATGAATAAAATTTTGCATAGATTGTTTTTATCATTATTTGTTCTCTACAACAAAAAAGGTGAATTTTTATCTGAATCTGTATTCAAATTTTATGTCTATCATTTGAGAAAATATATGATAAATTCGAGGTTTATGTCTTCTGAAACTTTACAAGCTCAATGCTAAAAACAAGAATACAAATATGTATAGTTGATTATATATCCTATTTATTTGAAATCAAGAAAAATGACCAAAAAATTGATATCCGAATAAGTGTATGTTTTGACCATTTTTATCCCTAAATGGGACCGAGTGCTTGGGTCCATGTGTGAGAACCCTACAATAGAGCAGTGAAAGGGAGCGCAAGGGGCAAGCGTGGCGCGACGAGCATGGCTAGGCATTGACAGGGGTGACTTGGGCGTATGGTGGTGGCGGCACCGCGATAGCAGAAGTCAAGGCATGTTGTGTGGTGGGCGACACATGCAAGCAGCGAGAGCGCACGACGGTAGTTGTAGTGTGACGGAAGAGGTGTCGGAGAGTGGCGCAGCGGGTGGCACGTGTAAGCGACAAGGGCGCATGTGGTAGTGGCAAGTGGAGGTAGCGATGCGACGATGGTGCAGGTGCGGCCTTTATATTTGCTTATTTTTGATGGCTAGGGGTTGGTGGCAAAAAAAATAAGATGCTCATTTTTGGCAGCCAGTCCCCGCCGCCAAAAATAAAAGGCTTATTTGCTAAAGGATCTATCTTCGATGGTATGTAGGGGACGTCGAAAATCAACTATTTTGGATAGGCCGCTGTATATAGATTTGTTATTTCCAGTGGCATAGTGTCAGTCATCGAAAATTATTCCGACCATCAAATGTGCAAGAATGATCGTTAGGCCATTTTTTTGCACGTTTAATAAAAAGACCTCGTGCTTGACGATATGCACGCATGAGCGTCAACTTATTTTATCATCTTACAGGCTGCTTCTACCTTCTAGTCCTGGGCTGGCCCGGTGCACTTACTTGTTTCTCTAATTTCATTCTCAGTACATAGTTTTATCACACTATTTTTCAGACTACAATGTCAACATTTATGTAGGTAACAATATATTCAGAGTTTCATCCACGTGAAACTCTGATTTCTCATAAAATGATCTCATATCTTTTTTTATTAAATCTCATGTCATGGCATCCTGCTTGCGTATGTGGTATATTATTTAATGAGAATGAAATTCTTATAAAATGTTCACTAAAAATGGCCTAAGTCCCCTTGTAGGCTGGTTGTTGTTCTGTTCTTTTACATGTATCAACAGTATAACTTATCGTGGAACTGCAAGCTACACATCGACTAGTTGAGAGCCTTGCGAAAGGCGTGCTGACTAACCAGCATGTGCATGATACTAGTTTATAAACCTCTGCTGACACTAGCTCAGAAAATGGATTAAAATATTTAGATGATCCAATCGGTTATTGTTCTACATTTAATCTGAATATCTATGCCGCCATTAATGACCGGTGTACTCCATAATAATAGGGACATGTACCATCCAGAGACCTTCGATCTGTTTTCCAAGTATAAAAAATAACTAAGACACTGCATGATACAACTTTGAGCCATCAGGTCACAAATACATTTAAGAGACAATATGTATGAAGAGTCGGCTCTCTCTTCGCAAAGAGCATGTCTCTTATGGTTTTTGAATTAACCCCTTATAGACCTCTTAAGAGACTCTATATTTAAATGAGGTTGTACATGCCCTAGTTATTGTGATGAATGGGATTAATTAGTCACATAGTTAATTAATTTATTTTACTATTTATATATGTCATTAATTATTGGTATACTATGACAACCCATGAGCAGAGCAGGAGCTAGAGATCGTAGCTCAACTGATGCCAGTCAACACGCACATACTCCTGGTGCCACATTAAACAATGCAATTAACACATTGGACTCACCCAACCCGACCAAACCAAATCATTCAACACGCTGCATCAGCTCATGCTATCCAAAGTAAGGCAATGTTACCACCCATGACATAAAAAAGCAATAGAATTTTTCTTGGCCATTAATAATCACAAGGTTCCCAAAATGTGAGTATGCCAATTAGATGCATGCATGTGTTGCATCATTTTGTTCCATGTGAATTCTACATGTGGAATAATAATTTTATCAATTTGTTCATCAAATATTTTTTATCATGACATTTACAAAGCAAGAAATATGTTTCTAGGTATAGCACAATTTCTTAGAACAGGAAGTGAAACATACCATCTCAATCAATTTTCTTTTCAAATTATTCAAGTTTACAATGAGATACAATTGATGCATGATAAAACAATTATTATATGTACATAAAGTGAAAGAACATATAATCAAATTGCAAACAAAAGTATTAATAATATATACGATAATAAAAATAAATAAATATAGCAAAGTTTTTTACCCAACGACGAACAAACAATGTAGGCGTGAACATTATTGTTGGAAAGGTGTTATCACAACCGACAACAAGCACTTTCTTGCCTTGGAAGGCCTCCCTTCCCTATTGTAGTCACTCGAGTGCATAACTTGCCCTTAAAGCTATCGATTCACTAAGTGCCAGACATAATAGGCTATACATTCTCTCTGGTGGCAACAATTAGCCATTTTGGTTGGTGTGGTACTCTATTATTGAGTTTTTTGGCACGATACTTCTGTGTAGAGTAGAAGACAAACTCTTCACCATTGTAGTCGTTGATGGTGCTGGTGGTGATGAAATCCTTGCTGTGCATGCACCGGGGAATCACTATTGTATTCGGCAGCAACGACATTAAGACTGAAGAATGGGCGGATGTCGAATTGAAGCTTAGCCCCAGAGATAAAGTTAACCTACGAGCATACCAACAATTTAAAATTAAGTAGAAAGTAAATATGAACACTAATAACATCACGAATTTGCTCAACAATGGTCGTAGAAGGACGAGCAACAAAACCCATCACTTTCATGCAAAGCTTCCCCATCTTTTTCCTACTTCTATAATCTTTTTCAAAAACTCTCTACGTTCTTTTTAGTTTTCTTTGGAATTTCCTACCTTTTTCAGCAGCTTCCTCCGACATCTGAAATTTTTATCTAAACAATATTGTCACTAATTGTTTTTTAGCATTCAACATCTCGAACTTCAATGTTGTCACTAACTATGGTCTATATGAAGTTGGAACACTGCTCGTCTAAACTATTCTTCTATATAGCTCTCAATGTTCACATAATGTTTTCTTTTAATATGATTCATAGAAATGTTGTTTCATGTTCATCCATATAGTGCTAATCAGATGCATACAAATGTTGTTTCATGCCCATCCTTATAGATTTGGTATGCTAAGGAATAACGTACTCAGTAATTTTTTTTATCAAAAGCATGCCAAGTTCTTCACATGTTTCATGTACAAAGTAACAAAATTTTGTTATAGCACACATCACATGTTTGTAGCCTTGAGCTTGAAACAGATAGACTCAATGTGTCTTTTTTCAATCGTTTAATGTTGTGATCACTCATGCAATAGGGGCTTTGGTGGGGTCTATGGTATTTGCCTTCTAGACTTAATTCATTTCAATAATTCTATACATCAACCACCCTTTTCAAAACACAAAAGGTATATTCAATTTTGAAATTGGTTTTAAATATCCAATTATGATCCTGACGAGTAAATGGACATTTGAAAATGTAATCAATATTTTAAAAATAGGATGTAAAATGATGAAGTTATTCTCCATATTTCCTATACACTATAATAACCCTCCTAATTAACTAGCTTTTGACAAGTATTAAACATGAAAAATCTTATGTAGTTGGTGTTAGAAATTTAGGCAAATTATTGCTTAATTTAATCCAAAAAACATTGCATAAAATATGTGATGACATTTACGTGCATGTGTACTACTCTAAATAGTAACAAACATACAATATATTATTCTCATGATAGTAGAAAAAACTGAATTCACAAATTCAAAGATAAGGTTGTACTATATGGAGAAATAAATATTGAAGGCCCCAATGGCTCTATTGCCATGAGTTGACATTGTGTGTTAAAGTCATCAAAGACAATTGATACATGTGGATGTTTATATTGTTGTCCCTTGAACATCCAAAATATTGAGTTATTCATTGAGCAATCACAAGAACACTTTCTAATCTTCAGTGAGCAATCATAAAAACTCTTCCTAAAACCTTGATCATTCACAACACCGAGAAGGTGTCTCCCATGGTCAATGGTTCTAGAGGCCTACTCTGCTCTCCCAACCTCTCTATGCATGCATAATTGGGACAGGAATGCTCTCTGTCAACACAACTGAGAAGTGAGGGAGTTTGTCACTTCACTATGATTTGTGTTCGTTCATGTTCTAATGCAAACAAACCTCAAGGCCGGAGATTATGCCGAGTGTGTGAAGTCCCCCTCATACGACACAAAGGATCTGTAGGCCCCAGACAGGGTCTATAGGCAATAAGGGCCTAGTCCATAGTGGGGGCTTTGGGCAGGAGGCCAAAGATCTCGAGGACTTTGCTCCTGACATACCCATCCTCGTCGAATCTATGTAGGTGTTGTCTCACTAGTCTGGAGATTGCGCAGATGTCAAAGGAGTGCCCAGCGACCTCCCTCAGTATGCCCGACATGTCCGAGGGACTCCACGCAAATACTTTGGCATTTGCATGGAGGATGTCAACGAGCACTTCTTCCTATTTGGGGTCAAGCTTGGAGCAAATCCGCAGCGTTTTCTCAACGGAGCCACTGGGTTGAGGGGACGGTGTTCGTTGCCTCCGTCGGCTCAAAGCTACCGGCATGTCTCTTGGGGTCGGGAACCTCCCAGCGGGGTTTTCCAAGTCGGCGACGAGTGCCTCGGACTCTACAAGTGCTTCGGCATACTCGACGCACTCGACATCGCACTTGTAGGTGTAGCGATACGTGGGGCCGACAATGATGACACATGCTGGTCCAGGCATCTTCAGCTTGAGGTATGTATAGTTTGGGATGGCCATGAACTTGGTGTAACATGGCCTGCCGAGCACAACGTGGTAGGTACCTCAGAACCCTACCACCTCAAAGGTTAGGACCTCAAAGATCTGCTCGAGGCCGTACTCGATCCGAGTGACATGAACTCCAAACTCCCAAACCTGATCACTGTGTCGAGCCTCAAGCGGTGGTGGAAGCTAGCCATCCATGGTCTTGATGGGAACTAGATGTCTTACATGCGACGAACCCCTACCTGGCACGCCAACTATCGGTGTTTGGACCTGAGGACCTAACCAACTAGTGATATAATGTTGCATGCCCCTAACCCAAATGGTGATGCAAGTTGACACAAGTCTTTTATCCTGGTTTGGGCAAGGAGAGGCCTTACTTCTAGCAGAGGGGGATGGGACTTATATTACTCACACCTAAGTGATTGCAGTAGGGAGCACAAGCACAGTGGGAGAGAGAAGACTCCCAAGTCCCCGCGGTTGATTGAGGCAAGTGCCAATACCTTGTGGGGGAGAAAACTTGTGAAGTTTTTTTTGCCCCTGTCCTCCTGAAGCCGTGGGCTATCCTATTTATAGCCCCAAGGCGAGCTTCCTGGAGGATGAGAGTTGGCCGCGTACTGTGAGGAGATGTCATCGTACCCCAGTAGATAGTATGGCTTATGGAATGGTCTTGTATTTATTGTTGACTTGAGTCTGCTTGGTTTCTGCTGAGAGCTGAGGCTGAGGGCTCGGTCACGTACACGAGCCCCCCCCCCCCCCGACGAGAGGTTTCCCATACCGTAGTGGTTGACATAGTGCTAAGTGTGGGGAAAATCTTCTCTAAGTAGTGTGTCAGCTCTACTGTGTCTGATGACGTCGGGCATCCTCCGTTATGGATATCGAGGTCAGGGCCGGGCTCAGGCGAGGCAGAAGTCCACCCGAGGTCACGACCGAACCTGTTCTGAGATGCGAAGACGTGCGCCACAATTGAAGCAGTGGCCTTCTGTGGGATTCGCGGGGGAGCAGGTAGCCGAAATCGGGCTCGGGTGAGGCGGTGTTTTGTCTCGAGGTTGAGTTCTCCTTCAGGCGAGACAGAGTTTGCGCCCGAAGGCTAGCCTGTGCTCCTATCATATTGCATGTTCCATCAGGGTTGGCAGATGGCATACATGAACAGTAGTCTCACGTGTAATCATAGTTGGTGAATCTTTGACAAGATTGTGGTCTTGTTGCTCTAGTACACCCGCAGGCCTGCGTGGGTTAGGTATACACATTGAATGTGGCTGTCCCCCGATGGACTTCGGATAAGTCTTGCCCTGGGTTTGTCTCCCTTGCCCGAGGCAGGCTCAGGCATGGTGGAAACCATCATTCTTGGGTGAGGGGACCTCGGCTGGGACGAGGATTGTCCTGAGAATACATCCCGTTCGAGAACAAGCTTGGGCGAGGCGGAGTTTGTGGAGACACCTAAGGGGGACCTTGGGCGAAGCGTGGCTTTTGATCCTTTGACCTCGGGGAACGTACATGATGGTGTTTTTAGGGTTTAAGCGTGTTTTAGGGAGGTGATCTAGGTACCCCTAATTACCATACCCGACAATGAGCGATCATTTGATTTCGCACATCCTTGGTTATCTTGTTGTTTGCTTATAACTTCCCTCAGTAATGAATTTTTACTTGAACCATCATGTTGGAACCTAACATACCTTACCCTTGATTGTTTTCTCCAATTCTCATCACTTCGCGAGTATTGCCTTAACTCTCTCCTTTGTTATGTTTTTCATCATTATCATCCTTACCTTTGACGTCTCTATATCTTACATTGATGTTTATCTTATACATGCCCTTTAAAATCTCCTCTCTTCCACCTCAATCTAAGAGTTGTATTTTACCTTTTTTCCTTGGACATATCCTCTTCTTTGTCGCTTTGCGAGTTTTTGACTCTATCCTTTGTTATGCTCCTGTTTGTTATTGCCTTTACCTTTCTCATATCTCGATCTTGCCTTGGTGATTACACTATGTGCCTTATCTAAAATCTCCAATCTCCCATCTCAATTCAAGAGTGGTGTCTTACTTATGCCACCATTGGTTATATCCTATTCTTAACCACTTGTATGTCTTGTCTTAAGTCCATTCTTGGTTGTATATATATCCTTGGTTCCTATGCACATTTACTCGTGTCTGTTATCAGCTTTAACCCTTGACATCTCTCGATATTTACCATGATGCTTACCCACATTTTAAAGCCTCACCTCTTCCATTGCAGTTCAAGACTGTTGTTTTACCTATCCCGCTCTTGGTCGTTTCCTTTCCCTTTGTCACGTTGCAAGTCATGTCTTACCTTAACTCCATCCTTCATTGAGCTTTTGTTTGATATCATCCTTACCTTTGTAATATGTAGATCTTGCCTTGATGCTTATCTTAGGTCTGCTTTTTTTAAATATCCTCTTTTCTATCTCAACTTGAGAGCGATGTTTTACTTACCTCATCCTTGGCTATGTCCTCTTCTTTACCGCATGCAAGCCTTGACTTAACTCCATTCTTTGTTGTACTTGTACCATCGACTCTTCTATGGCTTCATCTACTCTCTTTCACCCTTGTTCGTTATCGCCTTTGAGCCTTGTGATATTTATGTCTTTACCTAGATGCTTACTTTGAACTTACCCTTTAAAGCCTCTGATTTCTCATAAAATGATCTCATATCTTTTTTTTATTAAATCTCATGTCATGGCATCCTGCTTGCGTATGTGGTATATTATTTAATGAGAATGAAATTCTTATAAAATGTCCACTAAAAATGACCTAAGTCCCCTTGTAGGCTGGTTGTTCTTCTGTTTTTTTAGATGTATCAACAGTATAACTTATCGTGGAACTGCAAGCTACACATCGACTAGTTGAGAGCCTTGCGAAAGGCGTGCTGACTAACCAACATGTACATGATACTAGTTTATAAACCTCTGCTGACACTAGCTCAGAAAATGGATTAAAATATTCAGACGATCCAATCGGTTATTGTTCTACATTTAATCTGAATATCTATGCCGCCATTAATGACTGGTGTACTCCATAATAATAAGTACATGTACCATCCAGAGACCTTCGATCTGTTTTCTAAGTATAAAAAATAACTAAGACACTGCATGATACAACTTTGAACCTTCAGATCACAAATACATTTAAGAGACAATATGTATGGAGAATCGGCTCTCTCTTCGCAAAGAGCATGTCTCTTGTGGCTTTTGAATTAACCCCTTATAGACCTCCTAAGAGACTCTATACTTAAATGAGGTTGTACATACCCTAGTTATTGTGATGAATGTGATTAATTAGTCACATAGTTGATTAATTTATTTTACTATTTATATATGTCATTAATTATTGGTATACTACGACAACCATGTGCAAAGCAGGGGCTAGAGATCCCAGCTCAACTGATGCTAGACGACACGCACAAACTCCTGGTGCCACATTACAATTAACACATTGGACTCATCCAACCCGACCAAACTAAAACATTCAACACGCTGCATCAGCTCATGCTATCCAAAGTAAATCAATGTTACCACCCATGACAAAAAAAAGTAATAGAATTTTTCTTGGCCATTAATAATCACAAGGTTCCCAAAATGTGAGTATGCCAATTAGATGCATGCATATGTTGCATCATTTTGTTCCATGTGAATTCTACATGTGGAATAATAATTTTATCAATTCGTTCATCAAATATTTTTTATCATGACATTTACAAAGCAAGAAATATGTTTCTAGGTATAGCACAATTTCTTAGAACAGGAAGTGAAACATACCATGTCAATCCTTTTTCTTTTCCAATTATTCAAGTTTACAATTTGATACAATTGATGCATGATAAAAGAATTATTATATGTACATAAAGTGAAAGAACATATAATCAAAATGCAAACAAAAGTATTAATAATATATATATATGATAATAAAAATAAATAGATATAGCAATGTTTTTACCCAACGACGAACGAACAATGTAGGTATGAACATTATTGTTGAAAAGGTGTTATCACAACGGACAACAAGCACCTTCTTGCCTTGCAAGGCCTCCCTTCCCTATGGTAGCCACTTGAGTGGATGACTTCACCTTAAAGCTATTGATTCCCTAAGTGCCAGACATAATAGGCTATACATTCTCTCTGGTGGCAACAATGAGCCATTTTGGTTGGTGTGGTAGTCTATTATTGAGTTTTTTTTGGCACCGTACTCCCATGGAGAGTAGAAGACAAACTCTTCACCGTTGTAGTCGTTGATGGTATTGGTGGTGACGACATCCTTGGTGTGCATGCACTGGTGAGTCACTGTTGTACTCGGCGGCAACGACATTAAGACTGAAGAATGGGCGGATGCCGAATTGAAGCTTAGTCCCATAGATAAAGTTAACCTACGAACATACCAACAATTTAAAATTAAGTAGAAAGTAAACATGAATACTAATAACATCACGGATTTGCTCAACAATGGTCGTAGAAGGACGAGCAACAAAACCCATCACTTTCATGCAAAGCTTCCCCATCTTTTTCCTACTTCTATAATCTTTTTCAAAAACTCTCTACATTCTTTTTAGTTTTCTTTGGAATTTCCTACCTTTTTCAGCAGCTTCCTCCGACATCTCAAATTTTTATCTAAACAATATTGTGACTAATTGTTTTTTAGCATTCAACATCTCAAACTTTAATGCTGTCACTAACTATGGTCTATATGAAGTTGGAACAATCCTGGTCTCAACTATTCTTCTATATAGCTCTCAATGTTCACATAATGTTTTCTTTTAATATGATGCATAGAAATGTTGTTTCAAGTTCATCCATATAGTGCTAATCAGATGCATACAAATGTTGTTTCATGCCCATCCTTATAGATTTGGTATGCTAAGGAATAACGTACTCAGTAATTTTTTTATCAAAAGCATGCCAAGTTCTTCACATGTTTCATGTACAAAGTAACAAAATTTTGTTATAGCACACATCACATGTTTGTAGCCTTGAGCTTGAAACAGATAGACTCAATGTGTCTTTTTTCAATCGTTCAATGTTGTGATCGCTCATGCAATAGAGGCTTTGGTGGGGTCTATGGTATTTGCCTTCTAGACTTAATTCATTTCAATAATTCTATACATCAACCACCCTTTTCAAAACACAAAAGGTATATTCAATTTTGAAATTGGTTTTAAATATCCAATTATGATCCTGACGAGTAAATGGACATTTGAAAATGTAATCAATATTTTAAAAATAGGATGTAAAATGATGAAGTTATTCTCCATATTTCCTATACACTATAATAACCCTCCTAATTAACTAGCTTTTGACAAGTATTAAACATGAAAAATCTTATGTAGTTGGTGTTAGAAATTTAGGCAAATTATTGCTTAATTTAATCCAAAAAACATTGCATAAAATATGTGATGACATTTACGTGCATGTGTACTACTCTAAATAGTAACAAACATACAATATATTATTCTCATGATAGTAGAAAAAACTGAATTCACAAATTCAAAGATAAGGTTGTACTATATGGAGAAATAAATATTGAAGGCCCCAATGGCTCTATTGCCATGAGTTGACATTGTGTGTTAAAGTCATCAAAGAAAATTGATACATGTGGATGTTTATATTGTTGTCCCTTGAACATCCAAAAATATTGAGTTCTTCATTGAGCAATCACAAGAACACTTTCTAATCTTCAGTGAGCAATCATAAAAACGCTTCCTAAAACCTTGATCATTCACAACACCGAGAAGGTGTCTCCCATGGTCAATGGTTCTAGAGGCCTACTCTGCTCTCCCAACCTCTCTATGCATGCATAATTGGGATAGGAATGCTCTCTGTCAACACAACTGAGAAGTGAGGGAGTTTGTCACTTCACTATGATTTGTGTTCGTTCATGTTCTAATGCAAACAAACCTCAAGGCCAGAGATTATGCCGAGTGTGTGAAGTCCCCCTCATACGACACAAAGGATCTGTAGGCCCCAGACAGGGTCTATAGGCAATAAGGGCCTAGTCCATAGTGGGGGCTTTGGGCAGGAGGCCAAAGATCTCGAGGACTTTGCTCCTGACATACCCATCCTCGTCGAATCTACGTAGGTGTTGTCTCACTAGTCTGGAGATTGCGCAGATGTCAAAGGAGTGCCCAGCGACCTCCCTCAGTATGCCCGGCATGTCCGAGGGACTCCACGCAAATACTTTGGCATTTGCGTGGAGGAAGTCAATGAGCACTTCTTCCTATTTGGGGTCAAGCTTGGAGCAAATCCGCAGCGTTTTCTCAACGGAGCCACTGGGTTGAGGGGACGGTGTTCGTTGCCTCCGTCGGCTCAAAGCTACCGGCATGCCTCTTGGGGTCGGGAACCTCCCAGCGGGGTTTTCCAAGTCGGCGACGAGTGCCTCGGACTCTACAAGTGCTTCGGCATACTCGACGCACTCGACATCGCACTCGTAGGTGTAGCGATACGTGGGGCCGACAATGATGACACATGCTGGTCCAGGCATCTTCAGCTTGAGGTATGTATAGTTTGGGATGGCCATGAACTTGGTGTAACACGGCCTGCCGAGCACAACGTGGTAGGTACCTCAAAACCCTACCACCTCAAAGGTCAGGACCTCCTTCCTGAAGTTGGTTGGAGTTCCGTAGCAGATGGGCAGATTGATCTGCTCGAGGCCGTACTCGATCCGAGTGACATGAACTCCAAGCTCCCAAACCTGATCACTGTGTCGAGCCTCAAGCGGTGGTGGAAGCTAGCCATCCGTGGTCTTGATGGGAACTAGATGTCTTACATGCGACGAACCCCTACCTGGCACGCCAACTATCGGTGTTTGGACCCGAGGACCTAACCAACTAGTGATATAATGTTGCATGCCCCTAACCCAAATGGTGATGCAAGTTGACACAAGTCTTTTATCCTGGTTTGGGCAAGGAGAGGCCTTACTTCTAGCAGAGGGGGATGGGACTTATATTACTCACACCTAAGTGATTGCAGTAGGGAGCACAAGCACAGTGGGAGAGAGAAGGCTCCCAAGTCCCCGCGGTTGATTGAGGCAAGTGCCAATACCTTGTGGGGGAGAAAACTTGTGAAGTTTTTTTGCCCCTGTCCTCCTGAAGCCGTGGGCTATCCTATTTATAGCCCCAAGGCGAGCTTCCTGGAGGATGAGAGTTGGCCGCGTACTGTGAGGAGATGGCATCGTAGCCCAGTAGATAGTATGGCTTATGGAATGGTCTTGTATTTATTGTTGACTTGAGTCTGCTTGGTTTCTGCTGAGAGCTGAGGCCGAGGGCTCGGTCACGTACACGAGCCCCCCCCCCTCCCCGACGAGAGGTTTCCCATACCGTAGTGGTTGACATAGTGCTAAGTGTGGGGAAAATCTTCTCTAAGTAGTGTGTCAGCTCTGCTGTGTCTGATGACGTCGGGCATCCTCCGTTATGGATATCGAGGTCAGGGCCGGGCTCAGGCGAGGCAGAAGTCCACCCGAGGTCACGACCGAACCTGTTCTGAGATGCGAAGACGTGCGCCACAGTTGAAGCAGTGGCCTTCTGTGGGATTCGCGGGGGAGCAGGTAGCCGAAATCGGGCTCGGGTGAGGCGGTGTTTTGTCTCGAGGTTGAGTTCTCCTTCAGGCGAGACAGAGTTTGCGCCCGAAGGCTAGCCTGTGCTCCTATCGTATTGCATGTTCCATCAGGGTTGGCAGATGGCATACATGAACAGTAGTCTCACCTGTAATCATAGTTGGTGAATCTTTGACAAGATTGTGGTCTTGTTGCTCTAGTACACCCGCAGGCCTGCGTGGGTTAGGTATACACATTGAATGTGGCTGTCCCCCGATGGACTTCGGATAAGTCTTGCCCTGGGTTTGTCTCCCTTGCCCGAGGCAGGCTCAGGCATGGTGGAAACCATCATTCTTGGGTGAGGGGACCTCGGCTGGGACGAGGATTGTCCTGAGAATACATCCCGTTCGAGAACAAGCTTGGGCGAGGCGGAGTTTGTGGAGACACCTAAGGGGGACCTTGAGCGAAGCGTGGCTTTTGATCCTTTGACCTCGGGGAACGTACATGATGGTGTTTTTAGGGTTTAAGCGTGTTTTAGGGAGGTGATCTGGGTACCCCTAATTACCATACCCGACAATGAGCGATCATTTGATTTCGCACATCCTTGGTTATCTTGTTGTTTGCTTATAACTTCCCTCAGTAATGAATTTTTACTTGAACCATCATGTTGGAACCTAACATACCTTACCCTTGATTGTTTTCTCCAATTCTCATCACTTCGCGAGTCTTGCCTTAACTCTCTCCTTTGTTATGTTTTTCATCATTATCATCCTTACCTTTGACGTCTCTATATCTTACATTGATGTTTATCTTATACATGCCCTTTAAAATCTCCTCTCTTCCATCTCAATCTAAGAGTTGTATTTTACCTTTTTCCTTGGACATATCCTCTTCTTTGTCGCTTTGCGAGTTTTTGACTCTATCCTTTGTTATGCTCCTGTTTGTTATTGCCTTTACCTTTCTCATATCTCGATCTTGCCTTGGTGATTACACTATGTGCCTTATCTAAAATCTCCAATCTCCCATCTCAGTTCAAGAGTGGTGTCTTACTTATGCCACCATTGGTTATATCCTATTCTTAACCACTTGTATGTCTTGTCTTAAGTCCATTCTTGGTTGTATATATATCCTTGGTTCCTATGCACATTTACCCGTGTCTGTTATCAGCTTTAACCCTTGACATCTCTCGATATTTACCATGATGCTTACCCACATTATAAAGCCTCACCTCTTCCATTGCAGTTCAAGGCTGTTGTTTTACCTATCCCGCTCTTGGTCATTTCCTTTCCCTTTGTCACGTTGCAAGTCTTGTCTTACCTTAACTCCATCCTTCATTGAGCTTTTGTTTGATATCATCCTTACCTTTGTAATATGTAGATCTTGCCTTGATGCTTATCTTAGGTCTGCTTTTTTTAAATATCCTCTTTTCTATCTCAACTTGAGAGCGGTGTTTTACTTACCTCATCCTTGGCTATGTCCTCTTCTTTACCGCATGCAAGCCTTGACTTAACTCCATTCTTTGTTGTACTTGTACCATCGACTCTTCTATGGCTTCATCTTTTCTCTTTCACCCTTGTTCGTTATCGCCTTTGAGCCTTGTGATATTTATGTCTTTACCTAGATGCTTACTTTGAACTTACCCTTTAAAGCCTCTGATTTCTCATAAAATGATCTCATATCTTTTTTTTATTAAATCTCATGTCATGGCATCCTGCTTGCGTATGTGGTATATTATTTAATGAGAATGAAATTCTTATAAAATGTCCACTAAAAATGGCCTAAGTCCCCTTGTAGGCTGGTTGTTGTTCTGTTTTTTTAGATGTATCAACAGTATAACTTATCGTGGAACTGCAAGCTACACATCGACTAGTTGAGAGCCTTGCGAAAGACGTGCTGACTAACCAACATGTGCATGATACTAGTTTATAAACCTCTGCTGACACTAGCTCAGAAAATGGATTAAAATATTCAGACGATCCAATCGGTTATTGTTCTACATTTAATCTGAATATCTATGCCGCCATTAATGACTGGTGTATTCCATAATAATAAGTACATGTACCATCCAGAGACCTTCGATCTGTTTTCTAAGTATAAAAAATAACTAAGACACTGCATGATACAACTTTGAACCTTCATATCACAAATACATTTAAGAGACAATATGTATGGAGAGTCGGCTCTCTCTTCGCAAAGAGCATGTCTCTTGTGGCTTTTGAATTAACCCCTTATAGACCTCCTAAGAGACTCTATACTTAAATGAGGTTGTACATACCCTAGTTATTGTGATGAATGTGATTAATTAGTCACATAGTTGATTAATTTATTTTACTATTTATATATGTCATTAATTATTGGTATACTACGACAACCATGTGCAAAGCAGGGGCTAGAGATCCCAGCTCAACTGATGCTAGACGACACGCACAAACTCCTGGTGCCACATTACAATTAACACATTGGACTCATCCACCCGACCAAACTAAAACATTCAACACGCTGCATCAGCTCATGCTATCCAAAGTAAATCAATGTTACCACCCATGACAAAAAAAGTAATAGAATTTTTCTTGGCCATTAATAATCACAAGGTTCCCAAAATGTGAGTATGCCAATTAGATGCATGCATATGTTGCATCATTTTGTTCCATGTGAATTCTACATGTGGAATAATAATTTTATCAATTCGTTCATCAAATATTTTTTATCATGACATTTACAAAGCAAGAAATATGTTTCTAGGTATAGCACAATTTCTTAGAACAGGAAGTGAAACATACCATGTCAATCCTTTTTCTTTTCCAATTATTCAAGTTTACAATTTGATACAATTGATGCATGATAAAAGAATTATTATATGTACATAAAGTGAAAGAACATATAATCAAAATGCAAACAAAAGTATTAATAATATATATATATATGATAATAAAAATAAATAGATATAGCAATGTTTTTACCCAACGACGAACGAACAATGTAGGTATGAACATTATTGTTGAAAAGGTGTTATCACAACGGACAACAAGCACCTTCTTGCCTTGCAAGGCCTCCCTTCCCTATGGTAGCCACTTGAGTGGATGACTTCACCTTAAAGCTATCGATTCCCTAAGTGCCAGACATAATAGGCTATACATTCTCTCTGGTGGCAACAATGAGTCATTTTGGTTGGTGTGGTAGTCTATTATTGAGTTTGTTTTGGCACCGTACTCCCATGGAGAGTACAAGACAAACTCTTCACCGTTGTAGTCGTTGATGGTATTGGTGGTGACGACATCCTTGGTGTGCATGCACTGGTGAGTCACTGTTGTACTCGGCGGCAACGACATTAAGACTGAAGAATGGGCGGATGCCGAATTGAAGCTTAGTCCCATAGATAAAGTTAACCTACGAACATACCAACAATTTAAAATTAAGTAGAAAGTAAACATGAATACTAATAACATCACGGATTTGCTCAACAATGGTCGTAGAAGGACGAGCAACAAAACCCATCACTTTCATGCAAAGCTTCCCCATCTTTTTCCTACTTCTATAATCTTTTTCAAAAACTCTCTACATTCTTTTTAGTTTTCTTTGGAATTTCCTACCTTTTTCAGCAGCTTCCTCCGACATCTCAAATTTTTATCTAAACAATATTGTGACTAATTGTTTTTTAGCATTCAACATCTCAAACTTTAATGCTGTCACTAACTATGGTCTATATGAAGTTGGAACAATCCTGGTCTCAACTATTCTTCTATATAGCTCTCAATGTTCACATAATGTTTTCTTTTAATATGATGCATAGAAATGTTGTTTCAAGTTCATCCATATAGTGCTAATCAGATGCATACAAATGTTGTTTCATGCCCATCCTTATAGATTTGGTATGCTAAGGAATAACGTACTCAGTAATTTTTTTATCAAAAGCATGCCAAGTTCTTCACATGTTTCATGTACAAAGTAACAAAATTTTGTTATAGCACACATCACATGTTTGTAGCCTTGAGCTTGAAACAGATAGACTCAATGTGTCTTTTTTCAATCGTTCAATGTTGTGATCGCTCATGCAATAGAGGCTTTGGTGGGGTCTATGGTATTTGCCTTCTAGACTTAATTCATTTCAATAATTCTATACATCAACCACCCTTTTCAAAACACAAAAGGTATATTCAATTTTGAAATTGGTTTTAAATATCCAATTATGATCCTGACGAGTAAATGGACATTTGAAAATGTAATCAATATTTTAAAAATAGGATGTAAAATGATGAAGTTATTCTCCATATTTCCTATACACTATAATAACCCTCCTAATTAACTAGCTTTTGACAAGTATTAAACATGAAAAATCTTATGTAGTTGGTGTTAGAAATTTAGGCAAATTATTGCTTAATTTAATCCAAAAAACATTGCATAAAATATGTGATGACATTTACGTGCATGTGTACTACTCTAAATAGTAACAAACATACAATATATTATTCTCATGATAGTAGAAAAAACTGAATTCACAAATTCAAAGATAAGGTTGTACTATATGGAGAAATAAATATTGAAGGCCCCAATGGCTCTATTGCCATGAGTTGACATTGTGTGTTAAAGTCATCAAAGAAAATTGATACATGTGGATGTTTATATTGTTGTCCCTTGAACATCCAAAAATATTGAGTTCTTCATTGAGCAATCACAAGAACACTTTCTAATCTTCAGTGAGCAATCATAAAAACGCTTCCTAAAACCTTGATCATTCACAACACCGAGAAGGTGTCTCCCATGGTCAATGGTTCTAGAGGCCTACTCTGCTCTCCCAACCTCTCTATGCATGCATAATTGGGATAGGAATGCTCTCTGTCAACACAACTGAGAAGTGAGGGAGTTTGTCACTTCACTATGATTTGTGTTCGTTCATGTTCTAATGCAAACAAACCTCAAGGCCGGAGATTATGCCGAGTGTGTGAAGTCCCCCTCATACGACACAAAGGATCTGTAGGCCCCAGACAGGGTCTATAGGCAATAAGGGCCTAGTCCATAGTGGGGGCTTTGGGCAGGAGGCCAAAGATCTCGAGGACTTTGCTCCTGACATACCCATCCTCGTCGAATCTACGTAGGTGTTGTCTCACTAGTCTGGAGATTGCGCAGATGTCAAAGGAGTGCCCAGCGACCTCCCTCAGTATGCCCGGCATGTCCGAGGGACTCCACGCAAATACTTTGGCATTTGCGTGGAGGAAGTCAACGAGCACTTCTTCCTATTTGGGGTCAAGCTTGGAGCAAATCCGCAGCGCTTTCTCAACGGAGCCACTGGGTTGAGGGGACGGTGTTCGTTGCCTCCGTCGACTCAAAGCTACTGGCATGCCTCTTGGGGTCGGGAACCTCCCAGCGGGGTTTTCCAAGTCGGCGACGAGTGCCTCGGACTCTACAAGTGCTTCGGCATACTCGACGCACTCGACATCGCACTCGTAGGTGTAGCGATACGTGGGGCCGACAATGATGACACATGCTGGTCCAGGCATCTTCAGCTTGAGGTATGTATAGTTTGGGATGGCCATGAACTTGGTGTAACACGGCCTGCCGAGCACAACGTGGTAGGTACCTCAAAACCCTACCACCTCAAAGGTCAGGACCTCCTTCCTGAAGTTGGTTGGAGTTCCGTAGCAGATGGGCAGATTGATCTGCTCGAGGCCGTACTCGATCCGAGTGACATGAACTCCAAGCTCCCAAACCTGATCACTGTGTCGAGCCTCAAGCGGTGGTGGAAGCTAGCCATCCGTGGTCTTGATGGGAACTAGATGTCTTACATGCGACGAACCCCTACCTGGCACGCCAACTATCGGTGTTTGGACCCGAGGACCTAACCAACTAGTGATATAATGTTGCATGCCCCTAACCCAAATGGTGATGCAAGTTGACACAAGTCTTTTATCCTGGTTTGGGCAAGGAGAGGCCTTACTTCTAGCAGAGGGGGATGGGACTTATATTACTCACACCTAAGTGATTGCAGTAGGGAGCACAAGCACAGTGGGAGAGAGAAGGCTCCCAAGTCCCCGCGGTTGATTGAGGCAAGTGCCAATACCTTATGGGGGAGAAAACTTGTGAAGTTTTTTTGCCCCTGTCCTCCTGAAGCCGTGGGCTATCCTATTTATAGCCCCAAGGCGAGCTTCCTGGAGGATGAGAGTTGGCCGCGTACTGTGAGGAGATGGCATCGTACCCCAGTAGATAGTATGGCTTATGGAATGGTCTTGTATTTATTGTTGACTTGAGTCTGCTTGGTTTCTGCTGAGAGCTGAGGCCGAGGGCTCGGTCACGTACACGAGCCCCCCCCCCCTCCCCGACGAGAGGTTTCCCATACCGTAGTGGTTGACATAGTGCTAAGTGTGGGGAAAATCTTCTCTAAGTAGTGTGTCAGCTCTGCTGTGTCTGATGACGTCGGGCATCCTCCGTTATGGATATCGAGGTTAGGGCCGGGCTCAGGCGAGGCAGAAGTCCACCCGAGGTCACGACCGAACCTGTTCTGAGATGCGAAGACGTGCGCCACAGTTGAATCAGTGGCCTTCTGTGGGATTCGCGGGGGAGCAGGTAGCCGAAATCGGGCTCGGGTGAGGCGGTGTTTTGTCTCGAGGTTGAGTTCTCCTTCAGGTGAGACAGAGTTTGCGCCCGAAGGCTAGCCTGTGCTCCTATCGTATTGCATGTTCCATCAGGGTTGGCAGATGGCATACATGAACAGTAGTCTCACCTGTAATCATAGTTGGTGAATCTTTGACAAGATTGTGGTCTTGTTGCTCTAGTACACCCGCAGGCCTGCGTGGGTTAGGTATACACATTGAATGTGGCTGTCCCCCGATGGACTTCGGATAAGTCTTGCCCTGGGTTTGTCTCCCTTGCCCGAGGCAGGCTCAGGCATGGTGGAAACCATCATTCTTGGGTTAGGGGACCTCGGCTGGGACGAGGATTGTCCTGAGAATACATCCCGTTCGAGAACAAGCTTGGGCGAGGCGGAGTTTGTGGAGACACCTAAGGGGGACCTTGAGCGAAGCGTGGCTTTTGATCCTTTGACCTCGGGGAACGTACATGATGGTGTTTTTAGGGTTTAAGCGTGTTTTAGGGAGGTGATCTGGGTACCCCTAATTACCATACCCGACAATGAGCGATCATTTGATTTCGCACATCCTTGGTTATCTTGTTGTTTGCTTATAACTTCCCTCAGTAATGAATTTTTACTTGAACCATCATGTTGGAACCTAACATACCTTACCCTTGATTGTTTTCTCCAATTCTCATCACTTCGCGAGTCTTGCCTTAACTCTCTCCTTTGTTATGTTTTTCATCATTATCATCCTTACCTTTGACGTCTCTATATCTTACATTGATGTTTATCTTATACATGCCCTTTAAAATCTCCTCTCTTCCATCTCAATCTAAGAGTTGTATTTTACCTTTTTTCCTTGGACATATCCTCTTCTTTGTCGCTTTGCGAGTTTTTGACTCTATCCTTTGTTATGCTCCTGTTTGTTATTGCCTTTACCTTTCTCATATCTCGATCTTGCCTTGGTGATTACACTATGTGCCTTATCTAAAATCTCCAATCTCCCATCTCAGTTCAAGAGTGGTGTCTTACTTATGCCACCATTGGTTATATCCTATTCTTAACCACTTGTATGTCTTGTCTTAAGTCCATTCTTGGTTGTATATATATCCTTGGTTCCTATGCACATTTACCCGTGTCTGTTATCAGCTTTAACCCTTGACATCTCTCGATATTTACCATGATGCTTACCCACATTTTAAAGCCTCACCTCTTCCATTGCAGTTCAAGACTGTTGTTTTACCTATCCCGCTCTTGGTCATTTCCTTTCCCTTTGTCACGTTACAAGTCTTGTCTTACCTTAACTCCATCCTTCATTGAGCTTTTGTTTGATATCATCCTTACCTTTGTAATATGTAGATCTTGCCTTGATGCTTATCTTAGGTCTGCTTTTTTTAAATATCCTCTTTTCTATCTCAACTTGAGAGCGGTGTTTTACTTACCTCATCCTTGGCTATGTCCTCTTCTTTACCGCATGCAAGCCTTGACTTAACTCCATTCTTTGTTGTACTTGTACCATCGACTCTTCTATGGCTTCATCTTTTCTCTTTCACCCTTGTTCGTTATCGCCTTTGAGCCTTGTGATATTTATGTCTTTACCTAGATGCTTACTTTGAACTTACCCTTTAAAGCCTCTGATTTCTCATAAAATGATCTCATATCTTTTTTTTATTAAATCTCATGTCATGGCATCCTGCTTGCGTATGTGGTATATTATTTAATGAGAATGAAATTCTTATAAAATGTCCACTAAAAATGGCCTAAGTCCCCTTGTAGGCTGGTTGTTGTTCTGTTTTTTTAGATGTATCAACAGTATAACTTATCGTGGAACTGCAAGCTACACATCGACTAGTTGAGAGCCTTGCGAAAGACGTGCTGACTAACCAACATGTGCATGATACTAGTTTATAAACCTCTGCTGACACTAGCTCAGAAAATGGATTAAAATATTCAGACGATCCAATCGGTTATTGTTCTACATTTAATCTGAATATCTATGCCGCCATTAATGACTGGTGTACTCCATAATAATAAGTACATGTACCATCCAGAGACCTTCGATCTGTTTTCTAAGTATAAAAAATAACTAAGACACTGCATGATACAACTTTGAACCTTCAGATCACAAATACATTTAAGAGACAATATGTATGGAGAGTCGGCTCTCTCTTCGCAAAGAGCATGTCTCTTGTGGCTTTTGAATTAACCCCTTATAGACCTCCTAAGAGACTCTATACTTAAATGAGGTTGTACATACCCTAGTTATTGTGATGAATGTGATTAATTAGTCACATAGTTGATTAATTTATTTTACTATTTATATATGTCATTAATTATTGGTATACTACGACAACCATGTGCAAAGCAGGGGCTAGAGATCCCAGCTCAACTGATGCTAGACGACACGCACAAACTCCTGGTGCCACATTACAATTAACACATTGGACTCATCCAACCCGACCAAACTAAAACATTCAACACGCTGCATCAGCTCATGCTATCCAAAGTAAATCAATGTTACCACCCATGACAAAAAAAAGTAATAGAATTTTTCTTGGCCATTAATAATCACAAGGTTCCCAAAATGTGAGTATGCCAATTAGATGCATGCATATGTTGCATCATTTTGTTCCATGTGAATTCTACATGTGGAATAATAATTTTATCAATTCGTTCATCAAATATTTTTTATCATGACATTTACAAAGCAAGAAATATGTTTCTAGGTATAGCACAATTTCTTAGAACAGGAAGTGAAACATACCATCTCAATCCTTTTTCTTTTCCAATTATTCAAGTTTACAATTTGATACAATTGATGCATGATAAAAGAATTATTATATGTACATAAAGTGAAAGAACATATAATCAAAATGCAAACAAAAGTATTAATAATATATATATGATAATAAAAATAAATAGATATAGCAATGTTTTTACCCAACGACGAACGAACAATGTAGGTATGAACATTATTGTTGAAAAGGTGTTATCACAACGGACAACAAGCACCTTCTTGCCTTGCAAGGCCTCCCTTCCCTATGGTAGCCACTTGAGTGGATGACTTCACCTTAAAGCTATCGATTCCCTAAGTGCCAGACATAATAGGCTATACATTCTCTCTGGTGGCAACAATGAGTCATTTTGGTTGGTGTGGTAGTCTATTATTGAGTTTGTTTTGGCACCGTACTCCCATGGAGAGTAGAAGACAAACTCTTCACCGTTGTAGTCGTTGATGGTATTGGTGGTGACGACATCCTTGGTGTGCATGCACTGGTGAGTCACTGTTGTACTCGGCGGCAATGACATTAAGACTGAAGAATGGGCGGATGCCGAATTGAAGCTTAGTCCCATAGATAAAGTTAACCTACGAACATACCAACAATTTAAAATTAAGTAGAAAGTAAACATGAATACTAATAACATCACGGATTTGCTCAACAATGGTCGTAGAAGGACGAGCAACAAAACCCATCACTTTCATGCAAAGCTTCCCCATCTTTTTCCTACTTCTATAATCTTTTTCAAAAACTCTCTACATTCTTTTTAGTTTTCTTTGGAATTTCCTACCTTTTTCAGCAGCTTCCTCCGACATCTCAAATTTTTATCTAAACAATATTGTGACTAATTGTTTTTTAGCATTCAACATCTCAAACTTTAATGCTGTCACTAACTATGGTCTATATGAAGTTGGAACAATCCTGGTCTCAACTATTCTTCTATATAGCTCTCAATGTTCACATAATGTTTTCTTTTAATATGATGCATAGAAATGTTGTTTCAAGTTCATCCATATAGTGCTAATCAGATGCATACAAATGTTGTTTCATGCCCATCCTTATAGATTTGGTATGCTAAGGAATAACGTACTCAGTAATTTTTTTTATCAAAAGCATGCCAAGTTCTTCACATGTTTCATGTACAAAGTAACAAAATTTTGTTATAGCACACATCACATGTTTGTAGCCTTGAGCTTGAAACAGATAGACTCAATGTGTCTTTTTTCAATCGTTCAATGTTGTGATCGCTCATGCAATAGAGGCTTTGGTGGGGTCTATGGTATTTGCCTTCTAGACTTAATTCATTTCAATAATTCTATACATCAACCACCCTTTTCAAAACACAAAAGGTATATTCAATTTTGAAATTGGTTTTAAATATCCAATTATGATCATGACGAGTAAATGGACATTTGAAAATGTAATCAATATTTTAAAAATAGGATGTAAAATGATGAAGTTATTCTCCATATTTCCTATACACTATAATAACCCTCCTAATTAACAAGCTTTTGACAAGTATTAAACATGAAAAATCTTATGTAGTTGGTGTTAGAAATTTAGGCAAATTATTGCTTAATTTAATCCAAAAAACATTGCATAAAATATGTGATGACATTTACGTGCATGTGTACTACTCTAAATAGTAACAAACATACAATATATTATTCTCATGATAGTAGAAAAAACTGAATTCACAAATTCAAAGATAAGGTTGTACTATATGGAGAAATAAATATTGAAGGCCCCAATGGCTCTATTGCCATGAGTTGACATTGTGTGTTAAAGTCATCAAAGACAATTGATACATGTGGATGTTTATATTGTTGTCCCTTGAACATCCAAAAATATTGAGTTCTTCATTGAGCAATCACAAGAACACTTTCTAATCTTCAGTGAGCAATCATAAAAACGCTTCCTAAAACCTTGATCATTCACAACACCGAGAAGGTGTCTCCCATGGTCAATGGTTCTAGAGGCCTACTCTGCTCTCCCAACCTCTCTATGCATGCATAATTGGGACAGGAATGCTCTCTGTCAACACAACTGAGAAGTGAGGGAGTTTGTCACTTCACTATGATTTGTGTTCGTTCATGTTCTAATGCAAACAAACCTCAAGGCCGGAGATTATGCCGAGTGTGTGAAGTCCCCCTCATACGACACAAAGGATCTGTAGGCCCCAGACAGGGTCTATAGGCAATAAGGGCCTAGTCCATAGTGGGGGCTTTGGGCAGGAGGCCAAAGATCTCGAGGACTTTGCTCCTGACATACCCATCCTCGTCGAATCTACGTAGGTGTTGTCTCACTAGTCTGGAGATTGTGCAGATGTCAAAGGAGTGCCTAGCGACCTCCCTCAGTATGCCCGGCATGTCCGAGGGACTCCACGCAAATACTTTGGCATTTGCGTGGAGGAAGTCAACGAGCACTTCTTCCTATTTGGGGTCAAGCTTGGAGCAAATCCGCAGCATTTTCTCAACGGAGCCACTGGGTTGAGGGGACGGTGTTCGTTGCCTCCGTCGGCTCAAAGCTACCGGCATGCCTCTTGGGTTCGGGAACCTCCCAGCGGGGTTTTCCAAGTCGGCGACGAGTGCCTCGGACTCTACAAGTGCTTCGGCATACTCGACGCACTCGACATCGCACTCGTAGGTGTAGCGATACATGGGGCCGACAATGATGACACATGCTGGTCCAGGCATCTTCAGCTTGAGGTATGTATAGTTTGGGATGGCCATGAACTTGGTGTAACACGGCCTGCCGAGCACAACGTGGTAGGTACCTCAAAACCCTACCACCTCAAAGGTCAGGACCTCCTTCCTGAAGTTGGTTGGAGTTCCGTAGCAGATGGGCAGATTGATCTGCTCGAGGCCGTACTCGATCCGAGTGACATGAACTCCAAGCTCCCAAACCTGATCATTGTGTCGAGCCTCAAGCGGTGGTGGAAGCTAGCCATCCGTGGTCTTGATGGGAACTAGATGTCTTACATGCGACGAACCCCTACGTGGCACGCCAACTATCGGTGTTTGGACCCGAGGACCTAACCAACTAGTGATATAATGTTGCATGCCCCTAACCCAAATGGTGATGCAAGTTGACACAAGTCTTTTATCCTGGTTTGGGCAAGGAGAGGCCTTACTTCTAGCAGAGGGGGATGGGACTTATATTACTCACACCTAAGTGATTGCAGTAGGGAGCACAAGCACAGTGGGAGAGAGAAGACTCCCAAGTCCCCGCGGTTGATTGAGGCAAGTGCCAATACCTTGTGGGGGAGAAAACTTGTGAAGTTTTTTTGCCCCTGTCCTCCTGAAGCCGTGGGCTATCCTATTTATAGCCCCAAGGCGAGCTTCCTGGAGGATGAGAGTTGGCCGCGTACTGTGAGGAGATGGCATCGTACCCCAGTAGATAGTATGGCTTATGGAATGGTCTTGTATTTATTGTTGACTTGAGTCTGCTTGGTTTCTGCTAAGAGCTGAGGCCGAGGGCTCGGTCACGTACACGAGCCCCCCCCCCCCCCCCCCCCGACGAGAGGTTTCCCATACCGTAGTGGTTGACATAGTGCTAAGTGTGGGGAAAATCTTCTCTAAGTAGTGTGTCAGCTCTGCTGTGTCTGATGACGTCGGGCATCCTCCGTTATGGATATCGAGGTCAGGGCCGGGCTCAGGCGAGGCAGAAGTCCACCCGAGGTCACGACCGAACCTGTTCTGAGATGCGAAGACGTGCGCCACAGTTGAAGCAGTGGCCTTCTGTGGGATTCGCGGGGGAGCAGGTAGCCGAAATCGGGCTTGGGTGAGGCGGTGTTTTGTCTCGAGGTTGAGTTCTCCTTCAGGCGAGACAGAGTTTGCGCCCGAAGGCTAGCCTGTGCTCCTATCGTATTGCATGTTCCATCAGGGTTGGCAGATGGCATACATGAACAGTAGTCTCACGTGTAATCATAGTTGGTGAATCTTTGACAAGATTGTTGTCACACCCGTTTCCCAAGGGCAGAGCCGGGTGCATAGCATATGTGTGCCAGGATCTATTTCCACACATATGTTGACGTCACAAGTGTAATATATCAAAAGAACAATGCATAAAAGCGTAAATAACGATTATATTAACATATTACACTTTGAACAGACATAATGTCTTAACCTTTATTCATCAAAGTACAGCGAAACAAGGACATCCATCCACAGGAAGATGACCGGGGGTATCACTAGACTAGCATCCATGGAGTTCACCATCAAAATCTTCATCTGCAAACTTCTGATCAAAATTAAGCAAGGGTGAGCTCACTTATGGTCGGGGCTCAGCAAGTGGGGGAAAAACTAATGCAGGTATAACAAGGTGAGGTTGAGGTTGAGCAGTAAGCATTTTAGTTGGTCAACATTTTATTAACAACACCTGTCTTACTAATAAGTGTGAATCCCAAGTATTCTCATTAAGCAAAGGTATAAGAGTATATCAAAAACACTTAAGTGAAACCACTTAAGCAAACCATTGGCAGATCATCGGATCTCAATTTATTTCCATCTTCAAGTTCGATTATCATGTGAGGAGTCCAGGCTGCTCATAACCGTGAGCACGGCTGATATATCAGTTTTACACTCTGCAGAGGTGGCGCATCTTTACCCATGAGTCGCGATTCCCTTCTAGCCCGGGTTAGCTAGACCCGTATTCACTTCCGAGGTGAATGGCCAGGGTCTCACTACGAGGCTTCTCCCTAGAGTCCTCATTACGCAAATGCTGGAAATGGTCAAACTGCATAAGGCACACCTACCGTAACCAACTTATAGTCCAGACTACAGGGTAAAGCTTTGGGAACTATGCCCGTATCCAATCTGCCTGAGCCGGAACTATAAGAGCTTGTCAGATGCCCCCGTTCCTGTCGACCACGACCAGCACCCAACATAAGACTTCCCTAGTTATTTAGCCAAGACCAGAGCCATGATAGTTCTCATGGTAGCACTGTTTTCCCGGGTGGTCACTCCATGTTCCAATTAATATACAATAATCTTGTTTAACCATCGGGTTAACAACAATAATGTAAACTTACCATTTTGGAACATTAATATCATAAGCGGGAGTGACTGCATAAAGTTAAGTTGTAGCAATAGCATAGCTACTTGATTAAATCATAATCCCAGGTTAAACAAGGAGTAAGGTTGGAAAGGTTATCTAAATAGGTAACCCGTCAAGTTATGCATATATATCCAAAAGAGTAAACTTTATTAAATGTATTGTTTGGGATCAAACAGAGTATGCAGAGGTAGAAGTCCACTTGCCTTGCTTATTGAAAACTTGAGGTTCTTCCACGGATCGGAATAGATCTTGATTCTTAACTACTAGATCAACCACTGAATATCACACAAACAAACAAGAAGAACAAACACCACTCAATAACATACAACATTCACCATACGTAAAGCTAAAATAAAAGCTAACGAAAAGAGCGTTCGCTTTTCAAAATATTACACGCAAGGTTATAATAAAAAGGTATTCTTTTCAAACATGTGATCTATACTTCATAAAATAAGACATGAGCTTATAAATGTCTTAATTAAAATATACAAATATTAGGTTCACTAATTTAATCTTTTATAAATCGTCATACGTGATATGTCTAGATTAAGGGTTTATAACACGATAAACACGTAATAACAATATTAAACATTTTTAACCTTTTAGAATAGATATAAGTTATATATATCTAAGGTTAATGGGCTACTAATCGCGTTATTAATTTTAGAAGCATTATGAAGCATTTTATAAATATTGTTAACCAATTACTTATGACAAATTAAGATATAAGTCTAAATAGATTTTATGTCAAAAGATTAAACACCTATTTATGGAAAGTTATGATATATGTCTTAAATGAACTTTTGTGTAAAAGACAATGAATAAGCAACTTTATTTTTATTAGAAAGTACATGTCCTATATTCTTTATTAAGAAAGCTATATACAAAAGAATATGCAACTAACATCATTATTAAAGAACATGAACACTAATTTCCTTAGTTTATTCTTTAGGAAAAACTAAGTGACACATATATAAATAATATGAACTAATTTTGATTAAATAATTAAGCCTATATAACCAGTTGTAAACAAATATAAATCTAATTAACTAGGTTATGAGAGGACATAATTACTCTATTATTTATCTTTTCATTTAGTTTAGAAACATATGATCTAGATATTTAAAAATGAATATTATATTCATTGGTATGTTATTAACTATTGTTTTAGTTATAACGACGTGAGCACTTAATTAAGCCATTATATCATTATTAGACATATTATTATTTAGTACGGCTACACTTAAACATCTATAACAAATCCTATTAAATCAAAATCATGATGTCTATTAAAAAGGTCATTTTATAGTTAGAAACAAATTCTCTAATTCTTTAGTAAGAAACCTATATTTACCAATATAACTATCAATTTCTTTAGTAATAAAATTCTATTATTTCGTTTTTCTCCTTAAATAGAATTTATACGTATACTAAAAATTGTTTATTTAATTCCTTTAACATTAATATACTAAGAATTAATTGTAAACTACTAAATGAGACTTTTAATAACCTATTCATGGTTATTATGACATAAATAAGCATTTTACTATTCTAAGTAATTAAGTGCTATACTTATGAACACTTTTATTATGAATAGTAAAATCTACATATTTTCATTCGCCTAGAAAATACATGACTTAGTGCCTATTCCAATTTCTTCATCACTAAAATTATACTTATAACAATACTAACCAATTATCGCTCCACACACTAAAGTGAAAACAAATCCGTAAACATTTCTAGTATGAAAATCACTGAAGTAGTGAATAGTGATCGTGTTCATTTTTTTAGAATTATAAAATCCTATGCATATTCAAAGTATTGTCGCGGGGTTCGATTTTGGCTACACGTATACATTGCATCTCTAAAAATCATATGCGTGAATCGCCAAATCGCATCAATATTACAACAATAATTCATAAGATCAATAAAGTAATTCAAACATGATTTAGAAAATACATTAACGGATTGGGGTTGTCTTCAACCTTAGATGAACGGCGACGGCGAACAGCGTGGGTACGGTCACCGGGGTCCTGCGTGGGCGAGCTTCACGGACTCTGGGGCGAACGGCGAACGTGCACGGGCGGAGTTACAAACGGGCGCGAGCGGTCTGGCGACGAACTTCACGGCGGCGAGCTCGGCATGGCTTGGAGAGCGAGCTTGGGGATGGAGAGGGAGAAGAGCTCGGGCATGGAGAGGGAGAGGGCTCGGGCGTCCATTTTATAGAGGGTAAGGGAAGGAGAGCAGAGAGGCGCCGGGGGGAGAAGAAACGGCGACCATGAATTTCATTGATGGCCATCAACAGAGGGAGGTAACGGTGGCATTGAACTCCAATAACGCACGTACGACACGGGGTTCGTCGGTTGGTCTTTGATGTGCATGGCGCTTGGTGTCGCGGCGTCGTGACGTCTCGGCTGTTCCTGGGCGCGACGGGGCTGGCTCCGGTCGGGGCCTGGGTCGCGCGGGTGGCGTCGGGCTGGAGCTCGGTGGCTGGCGGCTCTACCGCGGGCGGGCAGGGAAGATAGCAGGAGAGGAGAGAGAAACGGGAGAGGAGGGGGAGAGAGAGAGGCAGTGGCGGCGGCCACAGGGAGAGGAGGTGGGAGCGACGGCTTAGGTTAGGGGGAGCAGGGCGGCCGGCTAATGGGCCAAGTGGGCCAATTCGGCCAGCTAGGTTAGATTAGGTTTTCTTTTTTTTCTTTTTTTTTCTTTGCAAATTTCGAAATACATATTTAAATAATCATAAAATTTGTAAGAATCAAACCAAAATTATTTATAAATAAAGTATTTATTTTTGGACTAATAATTATTATATTAGTTATGTAAATTTTTATTTAAGAGAAAATGCTATTCCATATCTAAAATCAATAATGAGCAATCAAAAATCATTCCAAATGCACGTAAATAACAAACACTTAAAAAAAACATTTTTATTACCATAAATATCATTGTTAACTAAATGTATTATTTTTATTTTATGTTTTTCATAGTGTCACAATTGTGGTCTTGTTGCTCTAGTACACCCTCAGGCCTGCGTGGGTTAGGTATACACATTGAATGTGGTTGTCCCCCGATGGACTTCGGATAAGTCTTGCCCTGGGTTTGTCTCCCTTGCCCGAGGCAGGCTCAGGCATGGTGGAAACCATCATTCTTGGGTGAGGGGACCTCGGCTGGGACGAGGATTGTCCTGAGAATACATCCCGTTCGAGAACAAGCTTGGGCGAGGCATAGTTTGTGGAGACACCTAAGGGGGACCTTGGGCGAAGCGTGGCTTTTGATCCTTTAACCTCGGGGAACGTACATGATGGTGTTTTTAGGGTTTAAGCGTGTTTTAGGGAGGTGATCTGGGTACCCCTAATTACCATACTCGACAATGAGCGATCATTTGATTTCGCACATCCTTGGTTATCTTGTTGTTTGCTTATAACTTCCCTCAGTAATGAATTTTTACTTGAACCATCATGTTGGAACCTAACATACCTTACCCTTGATTGTTTTCTCCAATTCTCATCACTTCGCGAGTCTTGCCTTAACTCTCTCCTTTGTTATGTTTTTCATCATTATCATCCTTACCTTTGACGTCTCTATATCTTACATTGATGTTTATCTTATACATGCCCTTTAAAATCTCCTCTCTTCCATCTCAATCTAAGAGTTGTATTTTACCTTTTTTCCTTGGACATATCCTCTTCTTTGTCGCTTTGCGAGTTTTTGACTCTATCCTTTGTTATGCTCCTGTTTGTTATTGCCTTTACCTTTCTCATATCTCGATCTTGCCTTGGTGATTACACTATGTGCC
This sequence comes from Zea mays, assembly GCF_902167145.1. Lineage (NCBI taxonomy): Eukaryota > Viridiplantae > Streptophyta > Magnoliopsida > Poales > Poaceae > Zea > Zea mays. Next base: position 7,856,456 of record NC_050099.1, read on the forward strand.
TTATCTAAAATCTCCAATCTCCCATCTCAGTTCAAGAGTGGTGTCTTACTTATGCCACCATTGGTTATATCCTATTCTTAACCACTTGTATGTCTTGTCTTAAGTCCATTCTTGGTTGTATATATATCCTTGGTTCCTATGCACATTTACCCGTGTCTGTTATCAGCTTTAACCCTTGACATCTCTCGATATTTACCATGATGCTTACCCACATTTTAAAGCCTCACCTCTTCCATTGCAGTTCAAGACTGTTGTTTTACCTATCCCGCTCTTGGTCGTTTCCTTTCCCTTTGTCACGTTGCAAGTCTTGTCTTACCTTAACTCCATCCTTCATTGAGCTTTTGTTTGATATCATCCTTACCTTTGTAATATGTAGATCTTGCCTTGATGCTTATCTTAGGTCTGCTTTTTTTAAATATCCTCTTTTCTATCTCAACTTGAGAGCGGTGTTTTACTTACCTCATCCTTGGCTATGTCCTCTTCTTTACCGCATGCAAGCCTTGACTTAACTCCATTCTTTGTTGTACTTGTACCATCGACTCTTCTATGGCTTCATCTTTTCTCTTTCACCCTTGTTCGTTATCGCCTTTGAGCCTTGTGATATTTATGTCTTTACCTAGATGCTTACTTTGAACTTACCCTTTAAAGCCTCTGATTTCTCATAAAATGATCTCATATCTTTTTTTTATTAAATCTCATGTCATGGCATCCTGCTTGCGTATGTGGTATATTATTTAATGAGAATGAAATTCTTATAAAATGTCCACTAAAAATGGCCTAAGTCCCCTTGTAGGTTGGTTGTTGTTCTGTTTTTTTAGATGTATCAACAGTATAACTTATCGTGGAACTGCAAGCTACACATCGACTAGTTGAGAGCCTTGCGAAAGGCGTGCTGACTAACCAACATGTGCATGATACTAGTTTATAAACCTCTGCTGACACTAGCTCAGAAAATGGATTAAAATATTCAGACGATCCAATCGGTTATTGTTCTACATTTAATCTGAATATCTATGTCGCCATTAATGACTGGTGTACTCCATAATAATAAGTACATGTACCATCCAGAGACCTTCGATCTGTTTTCTAAGTATAAAAAATAACTAAGACACTACATGATACAACTTTGAACCTTCAGATCACAAATACATTTAAGAGACAATATGTATGGAGAGTCGGCTCTCTCTTCGCAAAGAGCATGTCTCTTGTGGCTTTTGAATTAACCCCTTATAGACATCCTAAGAGACTCTATACTTAAATGAGGTTGTACATACCCTAGTTATTGTGATGAATGTGATTAATTAGTCACATAGTTGATTAATTTATTTTACTATTTATATATGTCATTAATTATTGGTATACTACGACAACCATGTGCAAAGCAGGGGCTAGAGATCCCAGCTCAACTGATGCTAGACGACACGCACAAACTCCTGGTGCCACATTACAATTAACACATTGGACTCATCCAACCCGACCAAACTAAAACATTCAACACGCTGCATCAGCTCATGCTATCCAAAGTAAATCAATGTTACCACCCATGACAAAAAAAAAGTAATAGAATTTTTCTTGGCCATTAATAATCACAAGGTTCCCAAAATGTGAGTATGCCAATTAGATGCATGCATATGTTGCATCATTTTGTTCCATGTGAATTCTACATGTGGAATAATAATTTTATCAATTCGTTCATCAAATATTTTTTATCATGACATTTACAAAGCAAGAAATATGTTTCTAGGTATAGCACAATTTCTTAGAACAGGAAGTGAAACATACCATCTCAATCCTTTTTCTTTTCCAATTATTCAAGTTTACAATTTGATACAATTGATGCATGATAAAAGAATTATTATATGTACATAAAGTGAAAGAACATATAATCAAAATGCAAACAAAAGTATTAATAATATATATATGATAATAAAAATAAATAGATATAGCAATGTTTTTACCCAACGACGAACGAACAATGTAGGTATGAACATTATTGTTGAAAAGGTGTTATCACAACGGACAACAAGCACCTTCTTGCCTTGCAAGGCCTCCCTTCCCTATGGTAGCCACTTGAGTGGATGACTTCACCTTAAAGCTATCGATTCCCTAAGTGCCAGACATAATAGGCTATACATTCTCTCTGGTGGCAACAATGAGTCATTTTGGTTGGTGTGGTAGTCTATTATTGAGTTTGTTTTGGCACCGTACTCCCATGGAGAGTAGAAGACAAACTCTTCACCGTTGTAGTCGTTGATGGTATTGGTGGTGACGACATCCTTGGTGTGCATGCACTGGTGAGTCACTGTTGTACTCGGCGGCAACGACATTAAGACTGAAGAATGGGCGGATGCCGAATTGAAGCTTAGTCCCATAGATAAAGTTAACCTACGAACATACCAACAATTTAAAATTAAGTAGAAAGTAAACATGAATACTAATAACATCACGGATTTGCTCAACAATGGTCGTAGAAGGACGAGCAACAAAACCCATCACTTTCATGCAAAGCTTCCCCATCTTTTTCCTACTTCTATAATCTTTTTCAAAAACTCTCTACATTCTTTTTAGTTTTCTTTGGAATTTCCTACCTTTTTCAGCAGCTTCCTCCGACATCTCAAATTTTTATCTAAACAATATTGTGACTAATTGTTTTTTAGCATTCAACATCTCAAACTTTAATGCTGTCACTAACTATGGTCTATATGAAGTTGGAACAATCCTGGTCTCAACTATTCTTCTATATAGCTCTCAATGTTCACATAATGTTTTCTTTTAATATGATGCATAGAAATGTTGTTTCAAGTTCATCCATATAGTGCTAATCAGATGCATACAAATGTTGTTTCATGCCCATCCTTATAGATTTGGTATGCTAAGGAATAACGTACTCAGTAATTTTTTTATCAAAAGCATGCCAAGTTCTTCACATGTTTCATGTACAAAGTAACAAAATTTTGTTATAGCACACATCACATGTTTGTAGCCTTGAGCTTGAAACAGATAGACTCAATGTGTCTTTTTTCAATCGTTCAATGTTGTGATCGCTCATGCAATAGAGGCTTTGGTGGGGTCTATGGTATTTGCCTTCTAGACTTAATTCATTTCAATAATTCTATACATCAACCACCCTTTTCAAAACACAAAAGGTATATTCAATTTTGAAATTGGTTTTAAATATCCAATTATGATCATGACGAGTAAATGGACATTTGAAAATGTAATCAATATTTTAAAAATAGGATGTAAAATGATGAAGTTATTCTCCATATTTCCTATACACTATAATAACCCTCCTAATTAACAAGCTTTTGACAAGTATTAAACATGAAAAATCTTATGTAGTTGGTGTTAGAAATTTAGGCAAATTATTGCTTAATTTAATCCAAAAAACATTGCATAAAATATGTGATGACATTTACGTGCATGTGTACTACTCTAAATAGTAACAAACATACAATATATTATTCTCATGATAGTAGAAAAAACTGAATTCACAAATTCAAAGATAAGGTTGTACTATATGGAGAAATAAATATTGAAGGCCCCAATGGCTCTATTGCCATGAGGTTACATTGTGTGTTAAAGTCATCAAAGACAATTGATACATGTGGATGTTTATATTGTTGTCCCTTGAACATCCAAAAATATTGAGTTCTTCATTGAGCAATCACAAGAACACTTTCTAATCTTCAGTGAGCAATCATAAAAACGCTTCCTAAAACCTTGATCATTCACAACACCGAGAAGGTGTCTCCCATGGTCAATGGTTCTAGAGGCCTACTCTGCTCTCCCAACCTCTCTATGCATGCATAATTGGGACAGGAATGCTCTCTGTCAACACAACTGAGAAGTGAGGGAGTTTGTCACTTCACTATGATTTGTGTTCGTTCATGTTCTAATGCAAACAAACCTCAAGGCCGGAGATTATGCCGAGTGTGTGAAGTCCCCCTCATACGACACAAAGGATCTGTAGGCCCCAGACAGGGTCTATAGGCAATAAGGGCCTAGTCCATAGTGGGGGCTTTGGGCAGGAGGCCAAAGATCTCGAGGACTTTGCTCCTAACATACCCATCCTCGTCGAATCTACGTAGGTGTTGTCTCACTAGTCTGGAGATTGCGCAGATGTCAAAGGAGTGCCCAGCGACCTCCCTCAGTATGCCCGGCATGTCCGAGGGACTCCACGCAAATACTTTGGCATTTGCGTGGAGGAAGTCAATGAGCACTTCTTCCTATTTGGGGTCAAGCTTGGAGCAAATCCGCAGCGTTTTCTCAACGGAGCCACTGGGTTGAGGGGACGGTGTTCGTTGCCTCCGTCGGCTCAAAGCTACCGGCATGCCTCTTGGGGTCGGGAACCTCCCAGCGGGGTTTTCCAAGTCGGCGACGAGTGCCTCGGACTCTACAAGTGCTTCGGCATACTCGACGCACTCGACATCGCACTCGTAGGTGTAGCGATACGTGGGGCCGACAATGATGACACATGCTGGTCCAGGCATCTTCAGCTTGAGGTATGTATAGTTTGGGATGGCCATGAACTTGGTGTAACACGGCCTGCCGAGCACAACGTGGTAGGTACCTCAAAACCCTACCACCTCAAAGGTCAGGACCTCCTTCCTGAAGTTGGTTGGAGTTCCGTAGCAGATGGGCAGATTGATCAGATCGAGGCCGTACTCGATCCGAGTGACATGAACTCCAAGCTCCCAAACCTGATCACTGTGTCGAGCTTCAAGCGGTGGTGGAAGCTAGCCATCCGTGGTCTTGATGGGAACTAGATGTCTTACATGCGACGAACCCCTACCTGGCACGCCAACTATCGGTGTTTGGACCCGAGGACCTAACCAACTAGTGATATAATGTTGCATGCCCCTAACCCAAATGGTGATGCAAGTTGACACAAGTCTTTTATCCTGGTTTGGGCAAGGAGAGGCCTTACTTCTAGCAGAGGGGGATGGGACTTATATTACTCACACCTAAATGATTGCAGTAGGGAGCACAAGCACAGTGGGAGAGAGAAGACTCCCAAGTCCCCGCGGTTGATTGAGGCAAGTGCCAATACCTTGTGGGGGAGAAAACTTGTGAAGTTTTTTTGCCCCTGTCCTCATGAAGCCGTGGGCTATCCTATTTATAGCCCCAAGGCGAGCTTCCTGGAGGATGAGAGTTGGCCGCGTACTGTGAGGAGATGTCATCGTACCCCAGTAGATAGTATGGCTTATGGAATGGTCTTGTATTTATTGTTGACTTGAGTCTGCTTGGTTTCTGCTGAGAGCTGAGGCCGAGGGCTCGGTCACGTACACGAGCCCCCCGACGAGAGGTTTCCCATACCGTAGTGGTTGACATAGTGCTAAGTGTGGGGAAAATCTTCTCTAAGTAGTGTGTTAGCTCTGCTGTGTCTGATGACGTCGGGCATCCTCCGTTATGGATATCGAGGTCAGGGCCGGGCTCAGGCGAGGCAGAAGTCCACCCGAGGTCACGACCGAACCTGTTCTGAGATGCGAAGACGTGTGCCACAGTTGAAGCAGTGGCCTTCTGTGGGATTCGCGGGGGAGCAGGTAGCCGAAATCGGGCTCGGGTGAGGCGGTGTTTTGTCTCGAGGTTGAGTTCTCCTTCAGGCGAGACAGAGTTTGCGCCCGAAGGCTAGCCTGTGCTCCTATCGTATTGCATGTTCCATCAGGGTTGGCAGATGGCATACATGAACAGTAGTCTCACGTGTAATCATAGTTGGTGAATCTTTGACAAGATTGTGGTCTTGTTGCTCTAGTACACCCGCAGGCCTGCGTGGGTTAGGTATACACATTGAATGTGGCTGTCCCCCGATGGACTTCGGATAAGTCTTGCCCTGGGTTTGTCTCCCTTGCCCGAGGCAGGCTCAGGCATGGTGGAAACCATCATTCTTGGGTGAGGGGACCTCGGCTGGGACGAGGATTGTCCTGAGAATACATCCCGTTCGAGAACAAGCTTGGGCGAGGCGGAGTTTGTGGAGACACCTAAGGGGGACCTTGGGCGAAGCGTGGCTTTTGATCCTTTGACCTCGGGGAACGTACATGATGGTGTTTTTAGGGTTTAAGCGTGTTTTAGGGAGGTGATCTGGGTACCCCTAATTACCATACCCGACAATGAGCGATCATTTGATTTCGCACATCCTTGGTTATCTTGTTGTTTGCTTATAACTTCCCTCAGTAATGAATTTTTACTTGAACCATCATGTTGGAACCTAACATACCTTACCCTTGATTGTTTTCTCCAATTCTCATCACTTCGCGAGTCTTGCCTTAACTCTCTCCTTTGTTATGTTTTTCATCATTATCATCCTTACCTTTGACGTCTCTATATCTTACATTGATGTTTATCTTATACATGCCCTTTAAAATCTCCTCTCTTCCATCTCAATCTAAGAGTTGTATTTTACCTTTTTTCCTTGGACATATCCTCTTCTTTGTCGCTTTGCGAGTTTTTGACTCTATCCTTTGTTATGCTCCTGTTTGTTATTGCCTTTACCTTTCTCATATCTCGATCTTGCCTTGGTGATTACACTATGTGCCTTATCTAAAATCTCCAATCTCCCATCTCAGTTCAAGAGTGGTGTCTTACTTATGCCACCATTGGTTATATCCTATTCTTAACCACTTGTATGTCTTGTCTTAAGTCCATTCTTGGTTGTATATATATCCTTGGTTCCTATGCACATTTACCCGTGTCTGTTATCAGCTTTAACCCTTGACATCTCTCGATATTTACCATGATGCTTACCCACATTTTAAAGCCTCACCTCTTCCATTGCAGTTCAAGACTGTTGTTTTACCTATCCCGCTCTTGGTCGTTTCCTTTCCCTTTGTCACGTTGCAAGTCTTGTCTTACCTTAACTCCATCCTTCATTGAGCTTTTGTTTGATATCATCCTTACCTTTGTAATATGTAGATCTTGCCTTGATGCTTATCTTAGGTCTGCTTTTTTTAAATATCCTCTTTTCTATCTCAACTTGAGAGCGGTGTTTTACTTACCTCATCCTTGGCTATGTCCTCTTCTTTACCGCATGCAAGCCTTGACTTAACTCCATTCTTTGTTGTACTTGTACCATCGACTCTTCTATGGCTTCATCTTTTCTCTTTCACCCTTGTTCGTTATCGCCTTTGAGCCTTGTGATATTTATGTCTTTACCTAGATGCTTACTTTGAACTTACCCTTTAAAGCCTCTGATTTCTCATAAAATGATCTCATATCTTTTTTTTATTAAATCTCATGTCATGGCATCCTGCTTGCGTATGTGGTATATTATTTAATGAGAATGAAATTCTTATAAAATGTCCACTAAAAATGGCCTAAGTCCCCTTGTAGGCTGGTTGTTGTTCTGTTTTTTAGATGTATCAACAGTATAACTTATCGTGGAACTGCAAGCTACACATCGACTAGTTGAGAGCCTTGCGAAAGGCGTGCTGACTAACCAACATGTGCATGATACTAGTTTATAAACCTCTGCTGACACTAGCTCAGAAAATGGATTAAAATATTCAGACGATCCAATCGGTTATTGTTCTACATTTAATCTGAATATCTATGCCGCCATTAATGACTGGTGTACTCCATAATAATAAGTACATGTACCATCCAGAGACCTTCGATCTGTTTTCTAAGTATAAAAAATAACTAAGACACTGCATGATACAACTTTGAACCTTCAAATCACAAATACATTTAAGAGACAATATGTATGGAGAGTCGGCTCTCTCTTCGCAAAGAGCATGTCTCTTGTGGCTTTTGAATTAACCCCTTATAGACCTCCTAAGAGACTCTATACTTAAATGAGGTTGTACATACCCTAGTTATTGTGATGAATGTGATTAATTAGTCACATAGTTGATTAATTTATTTTACTATTTATATATGTCATTAATTATTGGTATACTACGACAACCATGTGCAAAGCAGGGGCTAGAGATCCCAGCTCAACTGATGCTAGACGACACGCACAAACTCCTGGTGCCACATTACAATTAACACATTGGACTCATCCAACCCGACCAAACTAAAACATTCAACACACTGCATCAGCTCATGCTATCCAAAGTAAATCAATGTTACCACCCATGACAAAAAAAGTAATAGAATTTTTCTTGGCCATTAATAATCACAAGGTTCCCAAAATGTGAGTATGCCAATTAGATGCATGCATATGTTGCATCATTTTGTTCCATGTGAATTCTACATGTGGAATAATAATTTTATCAATTCGTTCATCAAATATTTTTTATCATGACATTTACAAAGCAAGAAATATGTTTCTAGGTATAGCACAATTTCTTAGAACAGGAAGTGAAACATACCATCTCAATCCTTTTTATTTTCCAATTATTCAAGTTTACAATGAGATACAATTGATGCATGATAAAATAATTATTATATGTACATAAAGTGAAAGAACATATAATCAAAATGCAAACAAAAGTATTAATAATATATATATGATAATAAAAATAAATAGATATAGCAATGTTTTTACCCAACGACGAACAAACAATGTAGGTATGAACATTATTGTTGAAAAGGTGTTATCACAACGGACAACAAGCACCTTCTTGCCTTGCAAGGCCTCCCTTCCCTATGGTAGCCACTTGAGTGGATGACTTCACCTTAAAGCTATTGATTCCCTAAGTGCCAGACATAATAGGCTATACATTCTCTCTGGTGGCAACAATGAGCCATTTTGGTTGGTGTGGTAGTCTATTATTGAGTTTTTTTTGGCACCGTACTCCCATGGAGAGTAGAAGACAAACTCTTCACCGTTGTAGTCGTTGATGGTATTGGTGGTGACGACATCCTTGGTGTGCATGCACTGGTGAGTCACTGTTGTACTCGGCGGCAACGACATTAAGACTGAAGAATGGGCGGATGCCGAATTGAAGCTTAGTGCCATAGATAAAGTTAACCTACGAACATACCAACAATTTAAAATTAAGTAGAAAGTAAACATGAATACTAATAACATCACGGATTTGCTCAACAATGGTCGTAGAAGGACGAGCAACAAAACCCATCACTTTCATGCAAAGCTTCCCCATCTTTTTCCTACTTCTATAATCTTTTTCAAAAACTCTCTACATTCTTTTTAGTTTTCTTTGGAATTTCCTACCTTTTTCAGCAGCTTCCTCCGACATCTCAAATTTTTATCTAAACAATATTGTGACTAATTGTTTTTTAGCATTCAACATCTCAAACTTTAATGCTGTCACTAACTATGGTCTATATGAAGTTGGAACAATCCTGGTCTCAACTATTCTTCTATATAGCTCTCAATGTTCACATAATGTTTTCTTTTAATATGATGCATAGAAATGTTGTTTCAAGTTCATCCATATAGTGCTAATCAGATGCATACAAATGTTGTTTCATGCCCATCCTTATAGATTTGGTATGCTAAGGAATAACGTACTCAGTAATTTTTTTATCAAAAGCATGCCAAGTTCTTCACATGTTTCATGTACAAAGTAACAAAATTTTGTTATAGCACACATCACATGTTTGTAGCCTTGAGCTTAAAACAGATAGACTCAATGTGTCTTTTTTCAATCGTTCAATGTTGTGATCGCTCATGCAATAGAGGCTTTGGTGGGGTCTATGGTATTTGCCTTCTAGACTTAATTCATTTCAATAATTCTATACATCAACCACCTTTTTCAAAACACAAAAGGTATATTCAATTTTGATATTGGTTTTAAATATCCAATTGTTATCCTGACGGGTCAATGGACATTTGAAAATGTAATCAATATTTTAAAAATAGGATGTAAAAATGATGAAGTTATTCTCCATATTTCCTATACACTATAATAACCCTCCTAATTAACTAACTTTTGGCAAGTATTAAACATGAAAAATCTTATGTAGTTGGTGTTAGAAATTTAGGCAAATTTTTGCTTAATTTAATCCAAAAACATTGCATAAAATATGTGATGACATATATGTGCATGTGTACTACTCTAAATAGTAACAAACATACAATATATTATTCTCATGACAGTAGAAAAAACTGAATTTCACAAATTCAAAGATAAGGTTGTACTATATGGAGATATAAATATTGAAGGCCCCAATGGCTCTATTGCCATGAGTTGACATCGTGTGTTAAAGTCATCAAAGACAACTGATACATGTGGATGTTTATATTGTTGTACCTTGAACATCCAAAAATATTGAGTTCTTCATTGAGCAATCACAAGAACACTTTCTAATCTTCAGTGAGCAATCATAAAAATGCTTCCTAAAACCTTGATCATTCACAAAACCAAGAAGGTGTCTCCCATGGTCTATGGTTCTAGAGGCCTACTCCGCTCTCCCAACCACTCTATGCATGCATAATTGGGACAGGAATGCTCTCTGTCAACACAACCGAGAAGTGAGGGAGTTTGTCACTTCACTGTGATTTGTGACCGCTCATGTTCTAATGTAGACAAACCTCAAGGCCGGAGACTATGCCGAGTGTGTGAAGTCCCCCTCACACGACACAAAGGATCTGTAGGCCCCAGATAGGGTCTATAGGCTATAAGGGCCTAGCCCATAGTGGGGGCTTTAGGCAGGAGGACACAGATCTCGAGGACTTTGCTCCTGACATACCCATCCTCATCGAATCAGCGTAGGTGTTGTCTCACTGGTCTAGAGCCGGCGTAGATGTCCAAGGAGTGCCCGGCGACCTTCCTCAGTATGCCCGGCATGTCCGAGGGACTCCACACAAATAATTCGGCATTTGCGCGGAGGAAGTCGACAAGCACTTCTTCCTATTTGGGGTCAAGCTTGGAGTTGATCCGCAACGTTTTCTCACCGGAACCACTGGGTTGAGGGGCACGGTGTTCGTTGCCTCCGTCGGCTCGAAGCTGTCGGCATGCCTCTTGGGGTCGGGAACCTCCCAGCGGGGTTCTCCAAGTTGGCGATGAGTGCCTCAGACTCTACAAGTGCTTCGGCATACTCGACGTCGCACTTGTAGGTGTGGCGATACGTGGGGTCGACAATGATGACACCTGCTGGTCCAGGCATCTTCAGCTTGTGGTATGTATAGCTCGGGATGGCCATGAACTTGGCGTAACATGGCCTGCCAAGCATAGTGTGGTAGGTACCTCAGAACCCTACCACCTCAAAGGTTAGGACATCCTTCCTGAAGTTGGTTGGAGTCCTAAAGCAGACGGGCAGATCGATCTGCCTGAGGGCGTACTCGATCCCGAGTGACATGAACTCCAAACTCCCAAACCTGATCACCGTGTCGAGCCTCAAGGGGTTGTGGAAGCCAACCATCCATGGTCTTGATGGGAAGTAGATGTCTTACACGTGACGAACCCCTACCTGGCACGCCAACTGTCGGCGTTTGGACCCGAGGACCTAACCAACTAGTGATATAATGTTGCATGCCCCTGACCCATATGGTGATGCAAGTTCACACAAGTCTTTTATCCTGGTTTGGGCAAGGAGAGGCCCTACTTCCAGCAGAGGGGGGATGAGACTTATATTACTCGCACCTATGTCACACTAGGGTTTCAGGGCACCAAGATCCGGGCGCGAGATAATCACCAAGTGTGCTAGGACCAAGTCTTACACATATGATGACTCATGGTACAGAAATGAATGTCACAACATTATTATATAACGGAGGTCTATACAAAATAAATAAATATTTACATCATATGGAGACAACGATCCAGCAACCCAAACTTGACTGGGAGACGACGGCCTATACCTCTCATGGGCTCATCATAGCATCCTCCACGCGCCTCATCCTGGGGTACCTGTTCTTGACCTGTGGGGGGTGTGCGACAGCAAGGGTGAGCTCACATACATTCATCGCTCAACAAGTTGTGGGGAATAATGTGCATGAACTCACCAAAGGTGGGAGCTCATGTGAAGTGTAAGGCTTACCAAAGAGGATGGTTAAAGTTGAGCATTGCTTTTAAAGTTGGTCAAAATTTTATTAGCAGTTACTAAGTATAATAAATATAAGTAGATACCAACCCAAATAAGTAATAGATCAAAATTGGTAACAATACCCGCGTTGCAATGCATATGACAAATTTAGTTTAGTTCCACAAATTACTCATGTGAGGGTCCGAACTGCTCATGACCGTGAGCACGGCTGATATACCAGTTTTACACTCTGTAGAGGTTGCACATCTTTACCCACAAGTCATGTTACCCATCTGCCAAGGGGTCATGAATCCCATACACCTCTACCAAGGAGGCGAGGCAGGGTAACACTACGAGGCCTTTATAAAGTTCCACTAGCTTCAGAAAACCCGCTACAGTTTTTAGGAAGCTCCAATGCAGGAATCCCTCGCCTGACCGCCATCGCAACAAAATCAACCCAAGGACCTCCCTACACTGACCACTCCCCTACTGCCCTTGCCCCTTTCGGGTAAGGTAGTCATCCACTAGCTTTCCTAATTAGTCAGCCAAGGGCGTCCCATACCACCCTTCTGGTAGCACTGTTTTCCCGGGTGGTTCTCCATGTTCCAATTAACAATATGATCTTATCATGAACAATAATTAAACAACAACATAATTGGAACATGATCATAGTGAAACATTAGTTTCCCAAAACCAAGCAGAGCAATAACAAAACTACCCAATAATTCATGTGCTTGCAAGTCCCTATTTAACATTAATAGTATGTGGATGTTAACTTTAGAGAATTTATTAAATAAGAACAGAAAAAGTAAACTAGGTTAGGTAATATTTTATTTTTCTTGTCACATACTTAACCAGATGAATAAAAATATTAGTTGCAACAGACCTCATCAACCAAATAATAAAATTAATATCTGCATTATTTTAGGTAGAACCTATATTGTGAACATTTGTAGTTTTGTTAATAGAGGAAATGACAGCTAACAATTCACTACGAAACCTATATGTTGAGAGTAGGATCTCCTGCAAACTCGCTGGATACAAAATCACAGGACATTAATGATCCTATGCAATACTAATAAAAACAAATCTAGAACAATCAACCCTAGGCCTATGTTTTGACGGATGATGCCACATATGGGGACCAGATGGGAAGACGACACAGATCAACCACTCTGAACAACAGATCGAATCACTAGAATCATGGATCTATACCTCCAGGTGACATACGAAGCAGTTGGAGCTGAAACGGTGGTGAGCCCGTTGGCGATGTGGATCTGGTCGGTGGAGGGGAGGCCAAGTCGTCGCAGACACAGCGGTTGGCACGCGAGGGGCGTCCTCACAGGGGACGATGCGGTTGACGTCGCCTGGAGAGTCAAAGTCGAGCGCGTTCCTGCGATCGTCGATTTTGCTGTCGCGCCGCAGAACACCACCACCGCTAGGAACAACAGTCGTGCAGTCGCGTTAGAGAGTGGGTCCGCACGGAGCAGGGGCAGTCTGGGATGTAGCACCGGCGCTGTGAGGAAGATGAAGATGGGGAAGAAGAAACTGGTGGCGGCTACGTGCCTTCGGGAGATAAAGATGGGAGCAGTTAGGGTAAAAAAATGTGTGGGTAAAATGGGCCATCAAATAAAAGCTCACGTGGGGACTAGTATGGATGCCCAGACTGCGGGAGCATAATCTTCTCGTGGGCCTAGAAAGCTAAATCGTACACAAACTATATTTGCATAAACGACAACACACATCATCGTAACTCATATGTTAATTTGGCATAAGCAGTCGGGGACAGTAAGCCAAAAACGGTCTGGTGCGGTCTGCACACCTGGTTGGTTGACCCGGTCGGTAGTTGGTCGGGGCTTCATGTAGTTAAAGAGAGCCCAGGGCTATATATATATATATATATATATATATATATATATATATATATATATATATATATATATATATATATATTCGCTATTTGGTATGAATCAAACTGGGCTCAATTGGTTAGCTAGGCGCGACGAGCGGCTTCTGCCTACTGTACTGTGGAGCATGCGGGTTCGAATCCTGTCTCGAGCTCAGTTTTTACACTAATCTATTTTTACACCAACAAGGTTTAAATATGTATTCTCACTAGGTCTTTTTTTCAATCATTCGAGGTCAAAATTGGTCGTGCAAAAGAGGCTTCAAAGCGGTAATGGATTAATGCATTGTTATCCGAAGTTAATGCATTACTAGTCAAACTGTATTTTTTACTAACACAAGTAGAGCTGGAAACAAGCTTGAAGCTTACAATAATAATGGATATTAGAAAATTTATAGACATCGGACTCGTTTCTTAACCTTTAATAATACAATATATAATTTATATTACTCGTAGTGTCACATAATGATTATTTATTTTACATCGATACACTATTAATTCATTATATAATGCAATCCATTTAAAAGAAATGGGCCACAATTGCTGAGCCGCCCGGCATGATTAATCGCCGGCGTGTCGTTGCTACGACACGCGGCTCTGATGAGGCGTGTCGTGTCAAGTAGGTCCTTTTACACTAATCTATTTACACCAACAAGGTTTAAATATGTATTCTCAATAGGTCTTTTTTTCAATCATTCGAGGTCAAAATTGGTCGTGCAAAAGAGGCTTCAAAGCGGTAATGGATTAATGCATTGTTATCCGAAGTTAATGCATTACTAGTCAAACTGCATTTTTTACTAACACAAGTAGAGCTGGAAACAAGCTTGAAGCTTACAATAATAATGGATATTAGAAAATTTATAGACATCCGACTCGTTTCTTAACCTTTAATAATATAATATATAATTTATATTACTCGTAGTGTCACATAATGATTATTTATTTTACATCGATACACTATTAATTTATTATATAATGCAATCCATTTAAAAGAAATGGGCCACAATTGCTGAGCCGTCCGGCATGATTAACAGCCGGCGTGTCGTTGCTACGACACGCGGCTCTGACGAGGCGTGTCGTGTCAAGTAGGTCCTTTTACACTAATCTATTTACACCAACAAGGTTTAAATATGTATTCTCAATAGGTCTTTTTTTCAATCATTCGAGGTCAAAATTGGTCGTGCAAAAGAGGCTTCAAAGCGGTAATGGATTAATGCATTGTTATCCGAAGTTAATGCATTGCTAGTCAAACTGTATTTTTTTACTAACACAAGTAGAGCTGGAAACAAGCTTGAAGCTTACAATAATAATGGATATTAGAAAATTTATAGACATCCAACTCGTTTCTTAACCTTTAATAATACAATATATAATTTATATCACTCGTAGTGTCACATAATGATTATTTATTTTACATCGATACACTATTAATTCATTATATAATGCAATCCATTTAAAAGAAATGGGCCACAATTATTGAGCCGCCCGGCATGATTAACAGCCGGCGTGTCGTTGCTACGACACGCGGCTCTGACGAGGCGTGTCGTGTCAAGTAGGTCCTTCTACACTAGTCTATTTACACCAACAAGGTTTAAATATGTATTCTCAATAGATCTTTTTTTCAACCATTCGAGGTCAAAATTGGTCGTGCAAAAGAGGCTTCAAAGCGGTAATGGATTAATGCATTGTTATCCGAAGTTAATTCATTGCTAGTTAAACTGTATTTTTTTACTAACACAAGTAGAGCTGGAAACAAGCTTGAAGCTTGTCAACCTATACAATAATAATAGATATTAGAAAAATTATAGACATCCGACTCGTTTCTTAACCTTTAATAATACAATATATAATTTATATTACTCGTAATGTCACATAATAATTATTTATTTTACATCGATAAACTATTAATTCATTATATAATACAATATTATTTATCAAAATAATTTATATTACTCGTAATGTCACAAATGATTATTTATTTTACATCGATAAACTATTAATCTATTATATTGTTAATTCATTATATAATACAATATTATTTATCAAATTAATTTATATTACTCGTAATGTCACGTAATGATTATTTATTTTACATCGATAAACTATTAATCTATTATATAATAGAATATTATTTATTAAATTGCAGCTCGTGAGTTTGTTTGTTTGGCTCGTGAGCTAATAACGAGCCGAGCCTCCTTTTTAGCTTGTTCAGTAGACAAGGTGAGCTGATAACAAGCGAGCCTCCTTTTGTAGCTCTTTTGTACCTTGTTGAGTAGACAAGCCGAGCCCATCCAAGCTACCGCACCAAGCCAAACTGAGCTCGGCTCGTTTCCAGCCCTAATGTTCACAAGATGCACATTTAACTTTGAACTCGAATTACATATCCTTGTGATCCCAGCAGCTCGTCAGATTTGGAAATGAAATACAAATTTATAAAATAAACAAGGGATGAACTTATTCTCCATATTTCCTATACACGATGAGAACCCACATAATTAACTTACTTCTTGGACAAGTGCCAAACATGAAAATCCTTGTGTAGCTGGTACCTAACCTACAGATGCCAACCCTAGAAACCAGTTGCCCATCAACTCAGGAAACTGCTGTTAACCCCAGCCCTATACAGTTGCATGGACCTGGGGCAAGAAGTGTAGAGCTTGACCTTGGTGTTAGCCGGCACAAAGAAAACGTCACCTTCCTTCGCCTTTGCACTGCCAGTCATGAAACCTGCCTGGATTTCTCCTTCTCCTGTCAAGACGATGAATATGGATGGACCAGGCACCGGAGACATGGTGACTGATTTTCCAGGAGGTAGCAAGTAGCGGTCAACTTCGAATTCATCAGTTGATGGGGTGTAACGAGTCACGTATGGCTGTACAGGCATTCCTTGCAGAATTTCAGGGAAGGCCTGCATGTAGAAATTCAAAATCTTATTACTTATGTCATTACCCTGTACCTGCTTTTAGTGACTTTTGGATGAAACTGTGAAAACATATATCGAAGAATTTTTAACGACTTTTAGTGGTTTCCACCAAACGATTTTTAGCTTTTTAACAGCACACAGCCTACAGCAGTTTTTTCCACAGCTCACAGCCCACAGCAACTTTTTCCACAGCCACAGCCCAACCAAACAGACCCTTAACTAAGTCTGATTATAACCAAACCCCACGTGTTTTGAGTAATCACATTTCATCATTAAATGGCCAATAATGAAGGATAGTAAACTGATAGTGATAATAAACGAACGATGGAAATTAATTGACGGAGCAAAACAACTGACCTGATTATAAGTCAACATCGAGCAGAGAGTTTGCACATCTCTGTATTTAGGAGTTAGACCTGCACGGACAACATTGTCTGAAGTGGCCATACATTCGATGCACTCCCCTGAGAGATATGCATGAGGTTCGTTTGCACTAACATAAAGTGCTTCACCAGGATTGAGCTTAACAAAATTAAGGAAGAATGCTGCCAGAACACCAACATCTCCTGGGTACTGCTTCTCCAATGACAGAACAAGTTGCTCCTTCTTCGTTAAACTTCTAGCCTGAATACAGGAAATCATCATCAAATGAATTAGATAGAGTATTAGATTAGTCAGGACAATCATGAATTGTTTCTTCAGGCATTATGTTTCCCCCCACTTTAT
The DNA here is from genome assembly GCF_902167145.1 of Zea mays. Taxonomy (NCBI): domain Eukaryota; kingdom Viridiplantae; phylum Streptophyta; class Magnoliopsida; order Poales; family Poaceae; genus Zea; species Zea mays. The sequence goes on from NC_050099.1 coordinate 7,873,888, forward strand.
ATAAGCATAAAGACACACACGACACACCACATGACAGAAGTAGCAGAAAAAATCAGTAATTAACCCCTGAGAAGACGATGAAGGTAACATAGCACAAAGGACTATTCTACTCCCACATGCTTATAATTTTCTGTAGTTACTTTATGCATATAGTGAAAACAAAATCATAAGAGATATCTAGAAGATGTCCTCAGATGCAGGCAAGGGATGGATTGAAATGCTAATAATTTCACACATATTTGTATCGACTCCATGGTTTTTAATAACACTTGGGACTTCCAAAAACTTTATACTGAGAATTACAACTAAATGACTATATATTTTCCATAAGCATAAATATCACTTTGTTAGCTACATTCAGACGTTTGCTGCATAGTCGGATGAGTTGACTCATTTTATTGATACATGTCATTTCTATATTACCTACCCAGTCTATTAACCTCCTATGATTCTTTCACAAGGTCGTTTTGCCCCTATAGACACTGACAGTCTGAAATCATTATCATTATCATTACTATTATAAAGCACGAGTTTCTTCGTGCGTCGTCGCGCTAGCGAAATATAAAAAATGCACCTGCTGGGATTTGAACTATAGTCTCTACACAGAGAGCACTTGCCTCTAACCACTACAACTCTTGTTGGTTTTTGTGATACAAAGAAACCGTATATGATATATAGAAACCGTAGCGATGCACGGGCAACTAAATAGTGAAAAACAAATGGTGACATGTGACGACCCCATTGGCCAATATATATCATTCCCCCATCTCCACTCTCTCTTCCACGGGTATCTTCTCACCATTTATCCTAAATTCTACCTTAACAATCAAGGCATTCTAACAGCTAATCGATGTTATTTCCCTGTAACTCATCAAGATTTATACTAAAAAAAGGACAGACCCAATGCCAAGGACTCCCACGCGAGTGAGATCTAGGGAATGGATAAACCGAGGCAAAACTTCCCCCTCACAAATGTAGAGAGGCTGTTTTGAACCCACGACTTGGTGACTTAGAGCAACTCCAATAGTTATGTAAATTTTAGCTCTCTAAATCACAGATTTAAGAAGTTGCTAAATGACTTTTAGAGTAAAAAAATGTGAGTTCTCCAATAGTTCTCTAAATATAGGTTGTAATTTTGTTTTGTATTTATCCACATAAAAAATAAGTCACAAAAACTATATAATGCAGTCAACATTTTTGTTTAGTGAGTTGTTAAATGGTTGCCAAATGTAGAGAGAAAATGAGGTTAGATGACAAGTTGTTAAATTTAGAAAGTTCATTTAGAGAACTGTTGGAGAATAGTTTTCATGTTAATTACCTAAATTATTGATTTAGAAAGTCTTTAGAACTACTGGAGTTGCTCTTAACTTCTAACTACTAAATAATTGGCCTGCATGAATCTTAGGATTGGGCAGCACTCAACTAAAAAATCTTTCAACACCATAATAATATAAAAAAGATTTTCAGAAATGGATCAAAGTAGAGCACCACAACAGAAAGTGCCATCAATCTCTAGAGTTAGTAACTCAGATTACATAATATACTGATACTGGATACATATAGCAAAATTTGTTCACAGAAGATTTTTACCTTACTCTCACTTTTTAAGCGACTCTTAAGGTTTGTAATTGCTTCAGAAACTGCTTCATCACACGCTGTCATTAACTTGGTGAAAGCTGATTTCAAATATGACCTCACTCCGATTCCCCCATCTTGCTCTTTGACACTCAAAAGCTTCCTAGATTCTTCTTTGTCAACTAATTCTTGAACCTCAGGGACAGTCCTCAAAACTTCCTTGAGCTCCTGAACATTAATATAAATAAGTCAGCAAATAGTAATTATAGCCCACACTGATGATCTACTGAAAAATATAGGTGGTGTTTGGTTTGAGGAATCACTCCATCTAAAATAAGGCGGTGCATCATAGGTCCATTCCTCAAATTTGATGAGATGACCACATTACTCATATTAGTACTAACTAACTAACTATGAGAAATAAGGTGATGATGAATCAACTCATTCCATTCCACAAACCAAACAAAAAAAAGTTAGGAGTGAGAAGATGATGAACTAGCTCAATCCTCAACCAAACACCCTAATAGTGTCTCGAACACTTAGCATTCCCTTCTGAAAGGATTGCTATGGATCCAAGCAGAATTGACAGCTATAAAGAAAGCAATAGAATGTGCTAATCGTGTAAGCTTAATACCTCCCAGAATATAGTATGCAGTGACCATTTCACTGCCCCTTACAGCCTTACTGCCTAACCAAACCATCAGTCAAAGAAAAAAGGAACATCTTCAAAATACCTTAAGGACGATCAAGTGATATACAAAGGAGCGAGAATATGAACTTTATTTGTGAACCTCAAGTAAATTGACATATTATCCCAACAACCTAGTGATCTAATTTGCTCACTAAGGTTTTATAGGAAATTAAATTCTGGAATGTGACATAGAAAATTCTGTGATAATTGCACCAGACTATGCTCTTTTGCCCTCCTGCAAACGCCTTCCACCCACCAAACTAGCAAGCACTTCTCAAGAGCACATCTGGATATGATTTGGACATGAGCTGTATATCAGGGCCCATCAGCTAAGATATCATTGGCCACAACAGAATAGCTTTTAGTGGACAGTATGACTTGTCGTGGAACTAAAGGCCACACAGTGAGAAGTTGGAAACCTCACGAAAGGCATGCGATTTACCAACATGTGCATGCTACTTGTTTATAAACCTCTTCTGACACTAGCTCAGAACAAGAATAAAAATGTTCAGAGGATCCAATCGATTGTTCAACAATTGATCTGAGTATATCTATGCCATTAATTACTGGTATACTCCTATATAACTACCAAATTGAATTATTTATGACGAATTAGAATAATCATTCTCATGATCGATTAATTCATTACTACTCATGTGTACCATTAATTAAACCCATGGGCAGCGCAGCCCCCCAGATCCCACCACAACTGGCGTCAGTCAGTCAACTCCACCCACCTAACTATCCGGAATCATCCGCACAATCCTGCAGCACGTCACATAAACAATGCAGCAAACCCATCGGACTCGCCCAATAAACGAACGAATCCAGCAGACGGCATCATCAGCTGATGCCATCCAAAGTCCCAAGTCAACCATCACCGCAGATTGGTTGGAAACCAAAAAAAAAAGCGATAAAACTTTCTCGGCAAGGCACCGAACGCACGTGGCGCGCACGAACGGAGGGGAGGGCCGCAGGGAAATGCGGGGACGGGCGTCGTCGTCGTCGTGGGTACCTGCGTGGCGGCGAAGCCGCAGAGCGCGTGGAACTCGGTGACGGCGACGGCCATCTCGGGCTTGTGGTTGGCGTCGCGGTACGTGGCCGGGCGCAGCGCGTGCAGCGCCGCGGCGAGCTCCCGGTCCGGGTGCGCCTGGATGGACAGCGCCTTGGCCACCGACAGCACCTGCGCGCACGCAACGCGGCGGGCGGAGGAGGCGGAGCGCTCGCTCGCTCAGTGGACAGGAGAGGTAAAAAAAAAAATACGTTCTTTTTTTTATTTGAAGGAAGGGGAGGGGTGGGGGCACCGCACGAGAATGGCGGAGGCGACGTACGGACCTTGAAGAGGAACGGGAGGTCGCCGCCCCAGCGCGCGGCGACGGCGCGGCCGAGCGCGGCCGGGTTGCGCGCGACCCAGTCGCGGAGCGAGACGTCGGGCGCCAGCGAGGAGGGCGCGGCGGGGTGCGTGCCCATCCAGAGCTCGGCGCAGGGCCGGCCGTCCCCGTCGCCGGCGAGGCGCGCGACGAGGGAGTCGGCGCCGCGCCGGCCCCACTCGTAGTGCTGCACGGCGCAGCGCAGGGGGAGGAGCCCCGGGAGCGGCGCGGGCAGCGGCGGGGACGGGTCGTCGGCGTCGGTGGGCGCGGCGAGGAGGCCCAGCCGCTCCAGCGCGGCCGCGGGGGCGAGGGAGGCCGTGGTGGACGCCATTTCCCGTTCCCGCGCGGAGGAGGAGGAGGAGGAGGGAGTCTGAGGGGCTGCGGCGGCGGTTGTGTGCACGGTGTACCCCAGGGGAGGAAATGTGGAGTGGGTTGGGAGCGGTTGGGTTTTATGGACGGAGCGGCCGGTAGGGGAGGAGGTGGCGACGGTGAACGGCGCGAGAGCGTGCACGGGCGGGAGCTGGAGCCAGGGCAGGCAGACAGGGGAGGAGGTTGGTTTGGTTTGGTTTGGTTTGGTTCACCGCGGAAGAAGCGGTTGCGCCGCGTGGTGGGCCCGGGTCGTCGCCCTTTTTCGCGCGTAGAGATACTGAGATAGACAGGAGTGGTAGCTACTGGTTCTGGCCGATGGCCGTATTTCTCTATAATTTTGTTTCGTTTTTTTTCTTTTTTTGTCGTCACACGGCGGGAAGAATGCTGTGGCCGTATTTGCAGCCGAATAATAACTAGTGACATAGATGTACAGTACGTGTACACACGTCCTGTCTCGGTACGAGCCAATCCACCAAATTTTTTTTAAAAAAAAGGCGTAGACAACCGGCGCCTTTTATGACTGCTTTTGGTAAGGAAACTAGAGGTTCGTGGACATTCAGAAGCTATGATTTTTGAAAAAAGGTTTCATGGACCAGTTGCTGAAATATATTCCATGTATACTTTCCACATGGAATATGCGACTCGGAGTGGTTTAAATTCCAGTCAAAGCTGATAGATGCACTTGTATAGACAGACAGGGAGGAGCTGAAACGCTCATGGCCACAACCCCCAACCCCCCAAGTATGGGCTGTATTTAGTTTGTTCTAGTTTGATTTTTTTTATTAGAAAAAAAGGAACATAACTTTAGTGTCATAAACCCATGATCACGACATACATACATACATAGCCAGACTGGCGGATGCAGCGATCGAGGCAGTCGATTTTGATAAAATAAATCCCCTCCAGAATTCTTGGGTATTAACGAGAAAATGAGCTAATTTATCGCTTAATCTTCAATACTAGTTTGAATGGGATTTAAGTTTGCAAACTAAACTAGCTATGAATTATGAAATAAACAGCAACATTGCCGCGCACCGACGATGGACGGATTCGTGGGGCCGGCCAGAACTGAGGGGATGCGCGCAAGCGCCACCTTGGCCAATGCATGCGACGCCACGTGGACCCGTTCCGATCCCTACCCATCACGCGATCGCAGGAACCGACACATCCCTCACTCTCAATCTCTCTCCTGTCGCACGGACGCGCCGGCGTGGCCGTGCCTGGGCCGAGCGACATGGCGCGTGCCCCGGCCGGCTCCGGGGCGAGCCAGATCGGATCCTGCCGGTCCGGGTCCAGCCACCGCCTAGCTCCACACCCGGTGAGGCTCACCGCGAAGACGTGTCGTGCGTGAGCAGTTTCCATACATTTGTCTCCAGCTAGCCGCAAGCCGTTTAATTGAATGGTTCCATCGACGACGTCGAAAAAGATCCTTCAGCGACGATTAAGCGCATTGTTTAATATACGACCTCCTCGAACACAGTACATGATATAGTAGACTGATAATACCAATCCAAGGACAAATGCTAGCGGGTGTTAGTAAAACTCTATTTTAGTTTATGTATCGACAACTGCTGGATACGATCTTATAGCGGATATGTTTTAGGAGTCAAAATTACCACATAATTTATGTTACACTTGTCTAAGGTTAAACATTCAAATCTGCAAACCAAACATATGCCTAACCATTCAAATCTGTCTACTCTTAGGCAACAAGTAAGACAGCAAACCATACAGACCAGCATCCCGACAAATCTCGTAGCAAGACGTGACGAATGGTAAGATAGAGAGCAAACAAAATAAGAGAGATAGTAGATATATTCTTTTGGCCGATTGGATGTTGCATATCTTGAACTACTGCGATCCACTCTGAAAGTGTGTGGGTCCTTGTTTGGTTTTGGTAATATATGACATCGCAAGATTATTATGACTAATGTGGTAATTTATGACATCGCAAGATTATTATGACTGATGTACATTCTGCAGAGGTACGGTAAGTTAAGTCACAGAAATGTAGAATGTTTATGCTTAAAAGGTTTTTGTGCCTTATCGATGAATGTAGAATGTCAATGATTAGTTTTAAAAGGAATGGCTGAAGAGGTTAAAGATCTGTAATTTCTAAGTGTCAAAAAATAAGGAGAGTAGTCATACTCTATTGTTGATCCATTTGAACTCTAGGGATATAAACTCATATCCTAGTTCAAATACAACAATAACTATGTCATAATGTATCATCCTTGAAAACCTCTACGGGAAAAATAGATGATACGACATAGATCTTGTGTTGATGTTGTCTCGTTAAAAACTTTGAATGAGAAACCCAAGCAGGGAAAAACTCATGCGAAGAAAAGAGTACAACATGATGTATAAACAAGTTCTTTCGATCAAGAGGGAAACTCCCCCTGATCTTTACAAAACACTAAGTCATCCCATACATACTCACAAACACATTTAAAATGTGGAGTAAGTTAGAGACTTTGTTGGTAACTTGTTTTTATCTAAACAACACAAAGTAATATTATCTTCATAGATAATAAGGTCACTGATATAAAATCATGACCACCACATACCCTATGTATGTAGTATATCATTCTGTACAATCCCACGAAGTGTACTATAGAATGATTAGTGTAAGTGACCATTAATCTCTGTTGATTAACATTTATCAAACAGTAGGTCCAACTTACCAGAAGTATGTCATTGATCTTGTACCTGGGGATCTTCTATAGATATCCAAGATCAGTATATCCAAACATAAGGAGAGCATGAGTACATCTGGAGATCATAACTCGATCTCATGTGCTGTTAGCTAGCAAATCTTTGCAAAGCAATATCCGGCCGGATGCTCTTGCAAGATACAATAGCATATCTCATGATCCGAATGAATCAAATAACAATGATTCTCTCATATTGAATTTCTTCAATATATGTTGGATATAGACAATTTTGTATCCAAGATACTCAAGATAGTTTAGTTTGAATTGAAAATCTCTTTCAATTCATATCCTCTATCTCGAACTCCGTCGATAAGTAATGTATGTTTAAAATATGTTGCACATATTTACACTGAACATACCATACTTTGTGTATCCTTTCAGAAGGAAGGATTCACTAGGTCAAATGTACCATATTTGACCTGGATGCTCTAAGTCACAAAGACTTTCCGAGCATTGCAAATTTGTGATTGGTGATTATGTATTTGGAATCCTTCAAAACTCCATAAATACCATAATCCAGTGACCACATATGCACATGTTGTCACTACATCTATCAACTGCACAGATAGATGATTTACTGCCCATATTATTGTATCGGAATTTAACTACTCACAGTAGAGGAGAATTTATAGCATTAAAATAATGCTTGGGTTTGCGTATAAACCCAGTTGCTACTAGCCATGCTTTCTCACCACCTCATTGTTTCCAAGTCCATGAAAACAAACTTGTATCCACAGTAAGATACCTTGAAGTGAAAATAAGTTAACACTTCTTTCCGGTGAGCAAGGCTATCTCTGCAACATTGTATCACTCAACAAGATCCAATTTGAGCATACTCGTGCTCTGCTATGGCCATAGTCTTTTGGATCACTTGGAGTGCATATACAATTGCTGAGATGTATGTGTCGACACTTGTAGCTTTTAAATAACACAATTCTCCAGTTGACATAAAGTCATTTTTTATGTACCCTTATGATTCCTCGTGAAATCCCAAAACGAGAATCAAGGGCTTCCGATAACCTAGCCTCATCAGTGCGCACTGAGCTAGGTTGTGAATGTCTTCCATTCACAGGATAATCCATATCCTCTAGATGTCTACCAACACTAGGTTGGTTACCAACGAATAGTTGGTCTGCATTTACTATCTCAGAAGGCCTAGCCTTCAGCTGCTTGCAAGCATCTTAATCCCAATTTGTGACCATACTTCTCCCCCTCTTATTTACAACAACGTTGCAATAGGGAGTTTAGTGATGTTCTATTTAACCACTCTTTCTGGCACTTCCACATAGGATTAATTTGAGTGACACCTCATAGTAAATGCATATGGCAGTTAATTTGCAACTTCTTGCAAATCATTCGAACCCAAAGGTTCAGTTTTAGTATGTGATCCTGAGCCTGAATGCTTACTGCATTCATTATAATTTCCTGGCATTCATTTTTGGTACTTGAAATCTCCCCCTAATGCCTGGAAAAGCTCATGATTCAAGCAAGCGTACGGGCCTTAAATAGATTCTCATGAAGAGATTCTAAAACTTAATGATCGACGGAGAATGAATTCTCACATAGATCCCCAGTTTTCTGTGTGCCCATATATGTACGCTGCGGTGGTGAGATTGGGAACATACCCAATGTACGCATGGGAAATCTTTCACGGATTTTCACGTACTAAAAACCATAGGGGAACTTGTACATGCAGTACATGCAGTTAATCACAAGTCAGGAGCGTGCAAAACTTCCTGACTCCAACCATAACTAGTTGGAAATGACAATTCATTACTGATGGTCATTAATGATCTAAAATTTTCGAATCTATCACAGATTCATCATATCCTTTATGGATATCATTCTGAATACCAAGACAAACAATCACCATTGTATGTACATTTGGTAAATTCAGTAGTGTGGAGGCTAATGTGCTCAAGCTTGAGACATTATTACTTAATGGTCATGTGTTGTCCGAAGGACACACTTGAGGTCATCATATAGATGCACCAAAGAACCATATAAAGCCTTCAATGTCCATACAATCTCTGTAATGGACCACACTCGTTCCTTTGAAACAATTCAAAGAACTTAACCAATTCAGATCAGATTTTAAGATAAGGGGTACTTAAAATCTCATTTCCGATGATACTCATCAAGTATCCATCTTATGGGAAAAAATGACCAATAGAATTGTTCATAACTTTTAATTTCATCCCAACAATGGGATGACCAATTCAATCTTACCCAGCATGGTAAGTATCATCACTTGAAAAGTTATAACATATGCAACACTTTGTATGGGAGGATGTATGTAGAATACAGTCCATAAGAAATGTTTCTGAGAAACATATGCAATATCCATCACTATCACCTTGTATTTCCACATGATAGTAATTTTATGGATATCTCTATAATTTGGTAAGATAAATTAGGATATATCAATACATCCTCAATACTTCCATTACCAAAAGGGGACTAGATATTAACATATCATGATATCGCGCGAAGCGATTGTTAAAATATTATTTCCTCTATCCAAAGGAATATGAGAATATTTTGTTTCCCCACTTATAGAGTTTGTGGCTCAATTTTCCACATTGCATATTTCTTCCTCAATTGGAAGAATCCCTGTACAAGTTTGCACAACTCAAATCAATGAGCCTTCAACTCCCTTGATGAGTTGGTTCAACTCTAATCGATGAGTTTGTTCAACTCAAATCACATGAGTGATCAACTCCAATCGATGAGTTTGTTTAACTCAAATTCATATGAGTTTTTACACTCAAATCACATGAGTGTGTTCAACTCACATCGCATGAGTTGAAACTATCACAACATCAATTATGAGATTATACCAAATCTCATTCATCATTTAAATATTACTCAAAAGCAAATCATCTAACAAAGTGGTCTTCTCTTAGAAAAAGAAGTGTTGTTACATGATTAGTCCAAATCATGAATTACACAACTAACCACTGTTATCATGTCAGATGGAAGATTGAAGTACACTTCATATCTTAGCTTTCATGAGTAGTATGCATCTATTGGGATTTCATATACAAGATTAGATGCCTGGGCATACAACACTATATCATGTATAGTGTAATGACAAAAAAGTTTGCCATACTCATTGCCCTTCCATTTTTAATGTGCTTATATATTTGCTTTCAAGCAAAATATATGAATACAAAGTGTTAGTCTACAACATAATGTAGACACATACTCATAAGTCCACATGTCTTATGATTTTCTTTGCTATTCATTTTGGGCTTGCACATAAAGCCATAAAAGCACATTAGTTCTTTTCACAAGAACCATAAGAGAATGAGAGCATCACACTTCCTCCAAAGTGAAGAAGTGAATCCCCATATTATGCAAAAATGATCTTTACATCCAATGAACATTGAGGATAATTAAGCCCAGCAGGCGAGTTATCAAACTCTATTAAATAATTATCCTCCAAATGGCTTAACCATTTTCTGATGTTGTAATATGCCGCAAAATATATCATATCTTTTATATGTTGGAGAATTCTAGGTATCACATAAAGTGTACCAAAGGATTTTTGAAAAATTGGTGGACACAACGTAGATAATCTCCATGTAATGAAACAATGGAGTAGATCTCCCAGTAGTGGGCAAAAACTTTTGCTGCCTGAAAGCATGGTCTCTCGGCTGATATATTCAAAGAACATACCGCAGCCAATGCTTAGGACTCCACTACCCTGTGCTTGACCAAAATTTCAAAAATAAAATGGAAATCACCACAAAGGTGAATAACCAATATCACATCTCCTACATATTTACTTGGGAGAACACATAGGTAATCATCATAACCATATGATGTAGACCTCTTATTGATGGGCAAATAACCTTTTGTTGTCTAAAAACTTGGTCTCAGGGCAAATAAATTCCAAGAACTTATTGCAGCCAAAGCCTAGATCTCCATCATGTGTTGAATAATCCCAAGTTCAAGATACGTATCATATTTTGCAAGAATTCATCATTTAATTAAGTAGAACTTAATTAAAAGAATTCTTTTAGCAGTCATCATGACTGCAGCGTCCAGTCTGGCTCCATAGCCCACGACGCCTGCATGGTCCGTGATCTTTTTGGGTAGCACGTATAGGTAATCATCTCGAAAGATGTAGACCTCATAGTGATGAGCATTTCAAATGCGGACTAAAGCACGGTCTCTGGGCTACTAAATTCTATAAAGAATTTAGCGCAGCCAGTACTTAGTACTCCATCACCCTATGCTTTTTCCCAAAAAATGCAAGATTATTTTGCATAAGGACCATTAGTTTCGACTTAATTATGAGCTATGTTTTCCATGCAAACATAAAAGAATGCAAAAACAAAAGCAAGTCAAAAATATGTGAATTATAAATGTAAATGAAAAAAATTCACTAACATGTATGTATTTTTCGTAAAAAAAACACAACTATCACAATTACATATAAAACATAGTCTTATTCTGAAAATCTGAAATTAAAATGGTTAATAGGCCATTTTTGGACCAATTTCAGGACTATAGAGGCGGCCATGGTGTCACCAGGCCGGGGCGGCCCAGGCGACCAGCTACCAGGCCGGCGGCCCAGACGCCCTCAGGCCTGGCGGCCCACACGCAGCCATTCAAGGCCAGGCGGCCCATGCACAGCCAGACGACCCATATACAGGGTAAGGCGGTTTAGGGTCAGAAACCCTAACCGCCCAGTCCGATCCAGCCGCCGCCATGGAGACCGGCCGCCGTTCCCACCATGGTCGCGCACTCCACACGGGGGTGCCCCAGCCACCGCATGGAGGATCTGCGCGCTGGGGTAGTTGGGCGGCCGAGCCGCCGCCGCCAGAGACCGGCCGCCAGGGAGCCGAGCGACTCCCCGAGCGCCCCTGCTCGTAAACCCTCGCAAGGGCCGAGCTGTACGCCCTCGCCAGGACTCGCCGCGCCCGCGCAGGGGCTGGCCACCACGCCCAAGCCCGAGGCGCCGTGGGCTGGTCGCGCCTGCGCGCGGTCGCCAGCCATGGCCGCGCCCTGGCCGGCAAGCCGAGCCGAGGACCCGCGCCGGTCGTGGGCGGATCCGGCCGAGTTCGCGCCTGCACAGGTGGCCGCGCCCGCGCAGGGGGTGGGCCACACTGCCACGGCTGCCTGCGCCCTTGGCAGACGCCGCGCCCAAGGAGCCGCCTCGCAATGCCCACACCCACTCCGAGGGCGGGCGCCTGAAACGCGCCCACGCCGGGGCCAGGACGCGCTGCCGAGGGTGCCCGACCGCCCCTGCCGGAGCGAGCCGAGGCCAAGGCCGGCCGCGCACAGTCGTGCGCCCCGATGGGGGCCCGGCCGCCCTTGCCGAAGCCGAGGCCGGCAGTGCTCGCCGCCGGGGCCTAGCGTCAGTGCTACACCGCACCGGATCTGCGCGTGAGTGCCCGGATTGGAGGGCCTGCCCAGCCACCGTTCGCGCCCGTGAACAGACGGCGAGGGAACATTAGTGTCGATTTTGCTTCTAATTGACAATTGATTGCTCACCGCCATTCGCGGATGGAGGTCGCCCTCTTTAGATTCCCTCTTTGCTTCCGATGTTCCTCCTGTCTGCCTTTTTCTTGGAACTTTGTAACCGCTCGTTGATTACAGTGTTACGACCTCTTCTTGCTCGTTGGAAAGCATCGTGCTGATAACGTGTTGGAGCACAGTAAAAACGAGACACTGATATGTAGAGAGAAAGTGACAGTTGTATTGATCTCATGAAATGTGTACATATATATACATAGTGAAGAGACACTACGAAGGGTCGCATCCCTTGGAATTAGATCACATGGAATGTTTTCTAACACGCAGGAACCGACACATCCCTCTCTCTCTCCTGTCGCACGGACGCGCCGGCCCGGCGTGGCCGTGCCTGGGCCGAGCGACATGGCGCGTGCCCCGGCCGGCTCCGGGGCGGGCCAGATCGGATCCTGCCGGTCCGGGTCCAGCCACCGCCTAGCTCCACACCCGGTGAGGCTCACCGCGAAGACGTGTCGTGCGTGAGCAGTTTCCATACATTTGTCTCCAGCTAGCCGCAAGCCGTTTAATTGAAAGGTTCCATCGACGACGTCGAAAAAGATCCTTCAGCGACGATTAAGCGCATTGTTTAATATACGACCTCCTCGAACACAGTACATGATATAGTAGACTGATAATACCAATCCAAGGACAAATGCTAGCGGGTGTTAGTAAAACTCTATTTTAGTTTATGTATCGACAACTGCTGGATACGGTCTTATAGCGGATATGTTTTAGGAGTCAAAATTACCACATAATTTATGTTACACTTGTCTAAGGTTAAACATTCAAATCTGCAAACCAAACATATGCCTAACCATTCAAATCTGTCTACTCTTAGGCAACAAGTAAGACAGCAAACCATACAGACCAGCATCCCGACAAATCTCGTAGCAAGACGTGACGAATGGTAAGATAGAGAGCAAACAAAATAAGAGAGATAGTAGATATATTCTTTTGGCCGATTGGATGTTGCATATCTTGAACTACTACGATCCACTCTGAAAGTGTGTGGGTCCTTGTTTGGTTTTGGTAATATATGACATCGCAAGATTATTATGACTAATGTGGTAATTTATGACATCGCAAGATTATTATGACTGATGTACATTCTGCAGAGGTACGGTAAGTTAAGTCACAGAAATGTAGAATGTTTATGCTTAAAAGGTTTTTGTGCCTTATCGATGAATGTAGAATGTCAATGATTAGTTTTAAAAGGAATGGCTGAAGAGGTTAAAGATCTGTAATTTCTAAGTGTCAATAAAGAGGGTTTTGAGTCACCAATAATTCTAAGAGAGTGTGAGGAGGATCTTGAGTCAACAACGATGGTAAGAAAAAATGAAGCCAATGATGAGAGTAAAGTTGGAGGCTAAAAGGGACACAATGTATGAGATTAGTTGTGCTAAAGATGAAAGTAGCAGAGGAGCTATTAATGACGGTAAGGTGGAAAGTGAATGATAATAATGTAACGATGCTAAGGTCAATTCTCATTTCTCGATGGGAGTTCCATTCTCATTGAATGGCATGCCATATAAGCAAACATGATGATATAGAATGCAATTTAATAAAAGAGATATGATAGAGTTTTATAGAGATGAAACTCTGAATACACTATTTACTAGATAAATATTGACATAACAGCCTTGGAAACAGCGCGATGGAATTATCCATTGAGAATGGCCCAAGGGACCTAGTGATTCACAAGAATGAGGACAAGAGGATGGGAGAGAAGAACAAGTGGAGATGCAAATGCCACTGCTAGTGGAGGTTCAAGAGGAAGAGAACATGTGTTTACGCTTTTAGGTAGAATGAATATGTAATCCATGGTATTGTGTTGCGGTACAAGATATATGGCTGGCTAGTTGAGTATTATAGTATAATTGAAAGTCCCATATATAAATGACTAGATGAGTGTTTTTAGGCTCAGCAAATGGCATTGCTGCATCAGTTTAGTGCTGCCATGAATGGTTGTAGTATCAATGCATGTTGCTAGGCATCAACACGTTGAAGCCATCAATTGCCATTGACATAATCATCAATGATATCTGTCGGGGACCATAATTAGGGGTACTCCCAAGACTCCTAATCTCACCTGGTAACCCCCATCAGCACAAAGCTGCGAAGGCCTGATGGGTACGATTAAGTCAAGGCTCGGTCCACTCAAGGGACACGACCTCGCCTCGCCCGAGCCCAGCCTCGGGCAAGGGCAGCCGACCCCGGAGGATTCACGTCTCGCCCGAGGGCCCCCTCAAGCAACGGACACACCTTCGGCTCGCCCGAGGCCCAGTCTTCGCCAAGAAGCAACCTTGGCCAGATCGCCACGCCGACCGACCGTATCGTAGGAGCATTTAATGCAAGGATGGCCTGACACCTTATCCTGACGCGCGCTCTTCAGTCGACAGAGCCGAAGTGACCGCAGTCACTTTGTCGCTCCACTGACCGACCTGACAAGAAGACAGCGCCGCCTGCGTCGCTCCGACTGCTGTGCCACTCAACAGAGTGAGGCTGACAGCAGCCAAGTCCGGCCTCAGGTGCCATAGGAAACTCCGCCTCGCCCGACCCCAGGGCTCGGACTCGGGCTCGGACCCGGAAGACGACGAACTCCGCCTCGCCCGACCCCAGGGCTCGGACTCGGGCTCGGCCCCGGAAGACAACGAACTCCGCCTCGCCCGACCCCAGGGCTCGGACTCGGGCTCGGCCCCGGAAGACGACGAACTCCGCCTCGCCCGACCCCAGGGCTCGGACTCGGGCTCGGCTCCGGAAGACGACGAACTCCGCCTCGCCCGACCCTAGGGCTCGGACTCAGCCTTGGCCTCAGACGGTGGTCTCCGCCTCACCCGACCCGGGGCTCGGACTCGACCTCGACCTCGGAAGACAGACTCGACCTCGACCTCGGAGGAGCCTCCGTCTCGCCCAACCCAGGGCTCGGACCGACCACGTCACAGGGGGGCCATCATTACCCTACCCCTAGCTAGCTCAGGCTACGGGGAACAAGACCGGCGTCCCATCTGGCTCGCCCCGGTAAACAAATAATGATGGTGCCTCGCGTGCTCCATGACGACGGCGGCTATCAGCCCCTTACGGAAGCAAGGAGACGTCAGCAAGGACTTGACAGCCCCGACAGCTGTCCTTCCGCAAGGCCCCAACGCTCCTCCGACGGCCACAACATCACATGAACAGGGTGCCAAAACCTCTCCGGCTGCCACGACGGCGTGTACTTAGGGCGCTAGCTCCTCTCTGCTAGACACGTTAGCACACTGCTACACCCCCCATTGTACACCTGGACCCTCTCCTTACGCCTATAAAAGGAAGGTCCAGGGCTCCCTTACGAGAAGGTTGGCCGCGAGGGAGCACGGGACAGCGCGCGCAGGCCTCTCGCCCCCCTCCCACGCGGACACTTGTAACCCCCTACTGCAAGCGCACCCGACCTGGGCGCAGGACAACACGAAGGCCGCGGGTTTCCCCTTTACGCCTATCTCCCTCTGGTTTCCCCCCTTCGTGCTCCGTCTCGCGCCGACCCATCTGGGCTGGGGCACGCGGCGACAATTTACTCGTCGGTCTACGGACCCCCTGGGGTCGAAACGCCGACAGTTGGCACGCCAGGTAGGGGCCTGCTGCGTGTTGACGAACAGCTTCCCGTCAAGCTCCAGATGGGCAGTCTCCAGCAACCTCTCCAGCCCGGGACGGTGCTCCGTTTCGGGAGTCTCGAGTTCATGTCCCTCGACTGCAGCTACGACATGATACTCCTTCCTCCGCCATGCGACAACGACAATGGCGGCCGACAACCCGCCCGCCGGCGGCGGAATCAACGACGTCTTCCCCACGTGGCGGAAGAACAACATTCGGGTTTGTCCCGTTGCCTCCCCCGCCGATGGAGGAAGAGGCGGGGCAACCAAGGCCAAGCAGGAGGCGGCACCTCGTCGGCTGTCGAGCGAGTCGACGGCGCCGGCGCCCCAACGGGGGACGCGTCGAGCGTCGACCTCGCGTCTGAGACGAAGACGAGCGCTGTTTCCCCGCAACACGCCAACTCCAAGCGGACGAACGACGCCAGCACGCTCGCAAAGGACTTGCTGGGCGTCACCCTCGTACCCGAGACGACGGTGCAGTCTGCCCCTAACACGACTTCGTCACCGCCCGTCGACCAGGAGGTACCGACCGATTCCCATCTCGTGCCTTTTGGATTCAGCCTCGACCCACCAAGCGACTTTGTTTCGGTGGAAGCCTTCATAGAGGCATGTCCAAACCCTCCGGGGTACGGTGTGCGGTCACCCTGGGACCGGCTGACAGCCGTCTCGACATACGGGCCCTTGGGTTCCGAGGAATATGACGAGCCCGACTTTTGTTGGGATTTCTCCGAACTCGGTAACCCCAGTGCCATGCGGGACTTCATGACCGCATGTGACTACTGCCTTTCCGACTGTTCCGACGGTAGCCGCAGCTTCGGCGATGAGGACTGCGGCCCAAGTCGTGAATGTTTTCACGTCGATCTAGGGGGTCCCGGCGAAGGCAACCATCTTGGTATACCGGAAAACGGTGATCCCCCTAGGCCTGCGCCTCGCGTTGACATCCTTCGGGAGCTAGCTATGGTCCCAGTCCCTGCGGGGGGTCAGGACGCACAGCTCGCGCAAATCCGCGAGATGCAGGCCAGGCTCGACGAGGGAGCAGGAACACTTGAGCCGTTCCGGCGGAACATCGGGCAGGAATGGGCGAACCAAGCTCCGGCCGGAGAAGCGCGTCATCTACCCCAGGGCATCCAGCACCGCATCACCGACGATGTCAGGGCAAGGCCGCCACCTGCTTCCAGTGGGGTCGGCTAGAACCTGGCAGCAGCAGCGATACTTCTCCGCGCAATGCCGGAGCCATCAACCACCGAAGGGCGGCGTATCCAGGGAGAGCTCAAGAATCTCCTGGAGGATGCCGCGGTCCGACGGGCCGAAAGCTCTGCCTCCCGAAGGCAGGGGTACCCCTCGGAGCATCGCGCCGCAACTTCCTGATTCATGCGGGAAGCCTCGGTCCACACCGGGCGCACGCGCAACACAGCGCCTGCGGCCCCGGGTCGCCTCGGCAACGAGCACCACCACCGCAACCGCCGAACCCACCTCGACGAGAGGGTGCGCCGAGGCTACCACCCCAGGCGTGGGGGACGCTACGACAGCGGGGAGTATCGGAGTCCCTCGCCCGAACCACCCGGTCCACAGGCTTTCAGCCGGGCCAT
The DNA here is from genome assembly GCF_902167145.1 of Zea mays. NCBI lineage: Eukaryota > Viridiplantae > Streptophyta > Magnoliopsida > Poales > Poaceae > Zea > Zea mays. Next base: position 7,891,342 of record NC_050099.1, read on the forward strand.
ACGACGGGAGCCGTTCTTGACCCGGTTCCGAACCCCGACTACTATCACAAAGTACTCAGGGGAGACGAGGCCGGAACTATGGCTCGCGGACTACCGACTGGCCTGCCAACTGGGTGGAACGGACGATGACAACCTCATCATCCGCAACCTCCCCCTGTTCCTCTCCGACACCGCTTGAGCCTGGTTGGAGCACCTGCCTTCGGGGCAGATCTCCAACTGGAACAACCTGGTTCAAGCCTTCGCCGGCAACTTCCAGGGCACGTACGTGCGCCCTGGGAACTCCTGGGATCTCCAAAGCTGCTGCCAGCAGCCAGGAGAGTCTCTTCGGGACTACATCCGGCGATTCTCGAAGCAGCGCACCGAGCTGCCCAACGTCACCAACTCGGATGTCATCGGCGCGTTCCTCGCCGGCACCACCTGCCGCGACCTGGTGAGCAAGCTGGGTCACAAGACCCCCACCAGGGCGAGCGAGCTGATGGACATCGCCACCAAGTTCGCCTCTAGCCAGGAGGCGGTTGAGGCCATCTTCCGGAAGGACAAGCAGCCCCAGGGCCGCCAGCCGGAAGATGTCCCCGAGGCGTCCACTTAGCGCGGCACCAAGAAGAAGGGCAAGAAGAAGTCGCAAGCGAAACGCGACACCGCCGACGCGGACCTTGTCGCCGCCGCTGAGTACAAGAACCCTCGAAAACCTCCCGGAGGTGCCAATCTCTTCGACAAGATGCTCAAGGAGCCGTGCCCCTATCATTAGGGGCCCGTCAAGCACACCCTCGAGGAGTGCGTCATGCTTCGGCGCCACTTTCACAAGGCCGGGCCACCTGCGGAAGGTGGCAGGGCCCACAACAACGACAAGAAGGAGGATCACACGACAGAGGAGTTCCCCGAGGTCCACGACTGCTTCATGATCTATGGAGGGCCAGTGGCGAACGCCTCGGCTCGGCACCGCAAGCAAGAGCGTCGGGAGGTCTGCTCGGTAAAGGTGGCGGCGCCAGTCTACCTAGACTGGTCCAACAAGCCCATCACCTTTGACCAGGGCGACCACCCCGACCGCGTGCCGAGCCCGGGGAAATATCCGCTCGTTGTCGACCCCGTCATCGGCAACATCAGGCTCACCAAGGTCCTCATGGACGGAGGCAGCAGTCTCAACATCATCTACGCCGAGACCCTCGGGCTCCTGCGGATCGATCTGTCCTCGGTCCGGGCAGGCGCAGCGCCTTTTCGTGGGATCATCCCCAAAAAATGCGTCCAGCCCCTCGGACAACTCGATCTGCCCGTCTGCTTCGGGGCTCCCTCCAACTTCAGAAGGGAAACCCTCACGTTCGAGGTGGTCGGGTTCTGAGGAACCTACCACACAGTGCTGGGGAGGCCATGCTACGCCAAGTTCATGGCCGTCCCCAACTACACCTACCTCAAGCTCAAGATGACAGGCCCCAACAGGGTCATCACCGTCGGCCCCACGTACCGACACGCGTACGAATGCGACGTGGAGTGCGTGGAGTACGCCGAGGCCCTCATCGCCGACTTGGAGAGCCTCTCCAAGGAGGCGCCAGACGTGAAGCGCCATGCCGGCAACTTTGAGCCAGCGGAGACGGTTAAGTCCGTCCCTCTCGACCCCAGCAATGACGCCTCCAAGTAGATACGGATCGGCTTCGAGCTCGACCCCAAATAGGAAGCAGAGCTCGACCCCAGCGAACGTCGAAGTCTTTGCGTGGAGTCCCTCGGACATGCCTGGCATACCGAGGGAAGTCGCCGAGCACTTGCTGGACATCCGAGCTGGAGCCCGACCCGTGAAGCAGCCTCTGCGCCGATTCGACGAAGAAAAGCGTAGAGCCATAGGCGAGGAGATCCACAAGCTGATGGCCGCAGGGTTCATCAAAGAGGTATTCCATCCCGAATGGCTTGCCAACCCCGTGCTTGTGAGAAAGAAAGGAGGGAAATGGCGGATGTGTGTAGACTACACTGGTCTAAACAAAGCATGTCCGAAGGTTCCCTACCCTCTGCCTCGCATCGATCAAATCGTGGATTCCACTGCTGGGTGCGAAACCCTGTCTTTCCTCGATGCCTACTCAGGGTATCACCAAATCAGGATGAAAGAGTCCGACCAGCTCGCGACTTCTTTCATCACACCTTTTGGCATGTACTGCTACGTTACTATGCCATTTGGTTTGAGGAATGCGGGTGCGACATACCAAAGGTGCATGAACCACGTGTTCGGCGAACACATTGGTCGAACGGTCGAGGCTTACATCGATGACATCGTAGTCAAGACGAGGAAAGCCTCCGACCTCCTTTCCGACCTTGAAACGACATTCCGGTGTCTCAAGGCGAAAGGTGTAAAACTCAATCCCGAGAAGTGCGTCTTCGGAGTCCCTCGAGGCATGCTCTTGGGGTTCATCGTCTCCGAGCGGGGCATCGAGGCCAACCCGGAGAAAATCGCGGCCATCACCAACATGGGGCCCATCAAGGACTTGAAAGGCGTACAGAGGGTCATGGGATGCCTTGCGGCTCTGAGCCGCTTCATCTCGCGCCTCGGTGAAAGAGGCCTACCTCTGTACCGCCTCTTAAGGAAGGCCGAGTGCTTCGCTTGGACCCTGAGGCCGAGGAAGCCCTCGGGAACCTGAAGGCGCTCCTCACGAACGTGCCCATCTTGGTGCCCCCCGCTACCGGAGAAGCCCTCTTGATCTACGTCGCCGCTACCACTCAGGTGGTCAGCGCCGCGATCGTGGTTGAGAGACGAGAAGAGGGGCATGCACTGCTCGTCCAGAGGCCGGTCTACTTCATCAGTGAGGTACTGTCCGAGACCAAGATCCGCTACCCACAAATTCAGAAGCTGATGTACGCTGTGATCTTGATGCGGCGGAAGTTGCGACACTACTTCGAGTCTCATCCGGTGACTGTGGTGTCATCCTTCCCCTTGGGGGAGATCATCCAGTGCCGAGAGGCCTCGGGTAGGATTGCAAAGTGGGCGGTGGAAATCATGGGCGAGACAATCTCGTTCGCCCCGCGGAAGGCCATCAAGTCCCAAGTCTTGGCGGACTTTGTGGCTGAATGGGTCGACACCCAGCTCCCGTCAGTTCCGATCCAACCGGAACTCTGGACCATGTTTTTCGACGGATCGCTAATGAAAACAGGAGCAGGCGCGGGCCTGCTCTTCATCTCGCCCCTCGGGAAGCACCTCCGCTACGTGTTGCGCCTCCATTTCCTGGCGTCCAACAACGTGGCCGAGTACGAGGCTCTGGTTAACGGGTTGCGCATCGCCATCGAGCTAGGGGTCCGATGCATCGACGCTCGCGGTGACTCGCAGCTCGTCATCGACCAAGTCATGAAGAAGTCCCACTACCGCGACCCGAAGATGGAAGCATACTACGACGAGGTTCGGCGCCTGGAAGACAAGTTCAACGGGCTCGAGCTCAACCACGTCGCCCGACGATACAACGAGACTGCGGACGAGCTGGCTAAGATAGCCTCGGGGCGAACAATGGTTCCCCCGGACGTCTTCTCCCGAGACCTACATCAACCCTCAGTCAAGACTGACGACACGCCCAAGCCCGAGAAGGCCTCGGCCCAGCCCGAGGCACCCTCGGCCCAGCCTGAGGCACCCTCGGCCCCCGAGGGTGAGGCACTACGCGTCGAGGAAGAGCGGAGCGGGGTCACGCCTAATCGAAACTGGCAGACCCCGTACCTGCAATATCTCCACCGAGGAGAGCTGCCCCTCGACCGAGTCGAAGCTCGGCGACTGGCGCGGCACGCTAAGTCGTTCGTCTTGCTGGGGGATGAGAAGGAGCTCTACCACCGCAGCCCCTCAGGCATCCTCCAGCGATGCATATCCATTGCCGAAGGCCAGGAGCTCTTACAAGAAATGCACTCGGGGGCTTGCGGTCACCACGCAGTGCCCCGAGCCCTTGTTGGAAACGCCTTCCGACAAGGTTTCTACTGGCCGACCGCGGTGGCCGACGCCACTAGAATTGTCCGCACCTGCCAAGGGTGTCAATTCTACGCAAGGCAGACCCATCTGCCCGCTCAGGCTCTGCAGACAATACCCATCACCTGGTCGTTTGCTATGTGGGGTCTGGACCTCGTCGGTCCCTTGCAGAAAGCACCCGGGGGCTACACGCACCTACTGGTCGCCATCGACAAATTCTCCAAGTGGATCGAGGTCCGACCCCTAAACAGCATCAGGTCCGAACAGGCGGTGGCGTTCTTCACCAACATCATCCATCGCTTTGGGGTCCCGAACTCCATCATCACCGACAACGGCACCCAGTTCACCGGCAGAAAGTTCCTGGACTTCTGCGAGGATCACCACATCCGGGTGGACTGGGCCGCCGTGGCTCACCCCATGACGAATGGGCAAGTAGAGCGTGCCAACGACATGATTCTGCAAGGACTCAAGCCACGGATCTACAACGACCTCAACAAGTTCGGCAAGCGATGGATGAAGGAGCTCCCCTCGGTGGTCTGGAGCCTGAGGACAATGCCGAGCCGAGCCACGGGCTTCACACCGTTCTTTCTAGTCTATGGGGTCGAGGCCATCTTGCCCATAGACTTAGAATACGGTTCCCCGAGGGCGAGGGCCTACGACGACCAAAGCAATCGAGCTAACCGAGAAGACTCACTGGACCAGCTGGAAGAGGCTTGGGACATAGCCTTACTACACTCGGCGCGGTATCAGTAGTCCCTGCGACGCTACCACGCCCGAGGGGTTTGGTCCCGAGACCTCCAGGTGGGCGACTTGGTGCTTCGGCTGTGACAAGACGCCCGAGGGCGGCACAAGCTCACACCTCCCTGGGAAGGACCGTTCGTCATCGCCAAGGTTCTGAAGCCCAGGACGTACAAGCTGGCCAACAGTCAAGGCGAGGTCTACAGCAACGCTTGGAACATCCGACAGTTACGTCGCTTCTACCCTTAAGATGCTTTCAAGTCGTTCGTACACCTTGTTCACATACAAAGTCTAACCATCAAGGAAGGGTCAGCCTTGCCTCGGCAAAGCCCGACCCTCCCTCGGGGGCTAGAAGGGGGGAACCCCCTCTGCGTCAAAATTTTCCTCGGAAAAGTCTTTTCTGCCAGAACGTCTTTCGTGCTTTCGGACTACTTCAAAAGTGGGATCCTGAAAACGACGGAGTACACGTAAGCAGCCAAGGCTGACCGAGCCGAGGGACTCCTATGCCTCTGGGATACGGATACCTCACTCATCACCTTCTACGATAAGTAACTCACGCTCGGATAAGTGATTCCACTGACCGAACAAGTCTTAATGCTCGGAAACCCTTCTGCCGAAACGATTTTTCGGGCCTTCTCGACTACATCGTTAGCAGAATCCTATGGACGAGTAAGAGTACACGTAAGCGGCAAGGCTGACCGAGCCGAGGGACTCCTACGCCTCCGGGATACGGATACCTCACTCATCACCTTCCGTGAAAAGTAACTCTCGCTCGGACAAACAATTCTGTTACCGACAAATAAGTCCAGATACTCGAAACAAGGGGAAAAAGAAATGCAGCTTTACAACACGACGACAGTATGTTCGGGCCTCGGCGGCCGCAGAAAACATACGCACACTACAAGATGAACCGACGCTGCAGGCTCGGACCTTGACGGAGGGGGAGCAGCAGCACCCTCGGCGTCAACTACACCTTCGGCGAAGTCCGATCGAGCCTCGGACGGCAACATGGTCGGAGGATCTCTGCTCCGAAGGACGACATCAGCTCCACGCCCGGGCTATCGCCGCCAGGGTCTCCTTCAGGAATCCGGCTCGAGCAGACAGCTCGGCCGGCCGCCCCGAAGCCTCAGCCAGCTGCCCTCCGAGGACACCAGCCCGGCTCATTGTTTCGGCAACTCGACTCCGGCGCTGGTCCCGCCAGTGGACGGCCCGGCCAGGCTCCAGCCGACGAAGTCTTCTTTCCGAGCCAACTTTGCCTCTGTCCACACTGACACCGCTGCCTCCGGCTCCAGCTCATCGAAGAGCGGCCGAGGGGTCCCTTAACTAAGCAAGAGAAGCCTCGGGCGGCAAGGCCGACCGAGCCAGGGACTTCTATGCCTCCGGGATACAGATACCTCACTCGTCACCTTCGCACGAGGCAACTCACACTTGGTTAAGCGGTTCAGTTAGCTGACAGGCGAGTCCTAGTGCTTGACAGGAGGAAAAAACACGGCTCCGTGCCGAAAATACATACATGTTTAGGCCCCGACAGCCACAATGAACAGACACCGACGCTCAAGGTGCCATTACAAACGGAACTCCGGTTCCGTCCCCGCGGGTATGAACAACCTCCACACCGGAGAGCCTGCGGGGTGACAAGCTCCGGGTGACTCGCCAGCGACCTCTGCAGCAGCAGCCATGGTCCCAGGACGAACACAGCCACCGGAAGGCTCTTGTTCGTGTCCCCACTCAAGGGACGCGAACCAGACATTAAAGCCAAAGAGCCGGAAGTCGGTCCGTAGGCGGCGCCGACGGCCTCGAAGGCGGAGAAGCTTTCTCCAGCTGCCACCACGTCAGCACCAACGGCGGTGTCCGCCTGTCCACCAACGCCGCACCAGCAAGCGCGGGCCGCTCCAAAGCGCTCCGGCAGGTCCTCGCTCCCGTCCTCGCCACGAAAGCGAGGACAGAGGACGGAATGTTGCATCCTAGCTGGGCAGCAATAGTTCGCCTTCCCCGGCATGGCTGGAGAACGCCTCCTCCGCAGAACTGGAGGATGGTTTCCACCACCAGAAGCTGGAAGAAGAGGAGGCCAGCCGACCCATGCGGGAGGTAGAGCCCCGGCTCACCTCGCTCTCCCCACCCTAGCACTGATGATGAACATCCTTGAAGCTGAGGGAGGGGCAGAGACCGCAGCCCGGCTTGCTTCTCCCCACCCAGGAGCTGGTGGTCACCGTCTTGGGTGACCACCGGCGAGGGGATGCAGCTGGGCTGCCTGATGAAAATCTTTGAAGCCGAACGATGGCTAAAAGGTACCAACTTTCGCGAAGTTGCGTTCCTCCAACGACAGCAAGACAAAAGCGACGCGAGTGCCCCCCATCCGGGGGCTCGAAAGGTGGAAAGACGCGATGCATGAGGGGAGCGCGAAGACATGGTTGCCTTTCAAGGGGATCACCCTCCTTTTAAAGGCAACTCTCCCCACTTGCATCCTCGGCCGTCACGGACTGAGTCTTCTCCAACACGCTCCAAGGTCCTCCCCCTACGACACGGGGGCTAGGTCCCACGCATCGTGCAAGCTGGCCCAGGACAAAAGGAGCCAAAACCGCCGCGCGCGGCGCGCGCAACTGTCCAGCGGTTACGAGCATCCCTCCACTTTCGCCCAGACCAGCGGGCGAAAGGGCGGACCGCCATGCAGGCGGCATGCAACCGCACCAAGGGGGCGCACCCTTTCGACTTCGACGCGTCCAGCATGGAGGCCCAGGCCCACACGTCATGTAACCGGTGCGCCAGTTAATGCGTACAAGAAACTGCACCGCCACTCGTGCCACTACCGTGCCTCCTTGACTGCGGAACCAGTACCGCGACTCGAGGCAACCCTGCACATGACCCAACGATGCCAACCAGGCACATCGGTCACGGGTCAGTCAGCCACGGGAGAAGGCGCGACGGTCGATACGGCCAAAAATGGGCCGGCAGTAATGACAGTGGCAGGCGGGCGGAAGCAGCCGTCACGTCGTCAGCAAGCTCACGCCCCCTCCTGGGACAGCGAGGGGACCCTCTCCCACGGCGTGAAGACGGCGCGTCCGTGTTCCGTTCCTCGAACGGCTCGCGCACGCACAACGGCCGCCCCGTGAACCACTCGTCCCGTCGCATTAACTCCGCGGCAGGACAGGCGGCACCTTTGGCAGGCGAAGCAGGCGACGCTTCACCTCCGCCATAATGACCACGTCAAAAAAGGTGTGCCACATCGTTCGATTTTGTATCCTTTTCCTCTTCCTCTTTCTCTCTCTTACAACAGGGACCGGGAAAGGGGACACCCCGAAAGGGATCCTTCTTCGCGAAGGAAGCGGGCCCCGAGCCCCCCTACTGATCAGAGGTTCGAAGGCTGGACCCTCCGAAGGGTTCAACAGCCGCCTCAGAGCACTCGGGCTCCGCGCCCACTACTGGTCAGAGGTTCGAAGGCCAGCCCCTCAAAAGGGTTCAATGGTCGCCTCAGGCCACTCGGGCTCCGCGCCCACTACTGATCAGGGGTTCGTAGGCTGGCCCCCGAAGGGTTTGACAGCCGCCTCAGACGCAGAGCGAGGGATGACCCTGGGTACGTTTGATACATAACCAAGGCTCGGGCTGCGCTCCCGAGGTACCCTAGGACATTTCCGAGACCAACGGGAACGATCTTGTAACAGAATCCCACCAGAGGGAGGCATCGAGCCCTCGGACCCCGTCAAAAGGGGACCGGGTCTGGCAGATCACCCGCAGGTACTTTTGGAGCGCGCCTCTGGGCCACTAGCCGACCCCTAACGAATGGGGCACGGGCGACCACACGGATTACCCGTTAGCAACTCACCGGAGACACCATGTTCGGCGCCCTCCGAGGGCAACATGGCGCTTTCCCCCCTCCTCCTTGCGGAAAGGCGACGCAGGGGCATATGTAAAAAGCCGAGTCTGTCCCTGACCATCCTATCGCTCTGTGCGGAGGCTCGGGGGCTGCTCTCGCAAACCCGGCTCCGGCCAAACCATTGACAGCGTCAACATACCAGCCCGAGAACTTGGGACTCGACTGTGCACCCGGGCTACGGCCAGTTCGCATGAGGGAACAACCAGACAGGCCGAAGCATCACGAAACGCACTAAGACCTCGAAGGAGTCAAACCACTCCTTTGAGGCCTCGGGGGCTACACCCGGCGGGTGCGCTCGCGCGCACCCACCGGAACAAAACGCAACCGAGAAAGGCCGGTCCCCTTACAAAAAAGTGCGACAAAAGCCTCCAAGCGAGTATCAACACTCCCTTCGAGGCTCGGGGGCTACTGTCGGGGACCATAATTAGGGGTACCCCCAAGACTCCTAATCTCAGCTGGTAACCCCCATCAGCACAAAGCTGCGAAGGCCTGATGGGTACGATTAAGTCAAGGCTCGGTCCACTCAAGGGACACGACCTCGCCTCGCCCGAGCCCAGCCTCGGGCAAGGGCAGCCGACCCCGGAGGATTCACGTCTCGCCTGAGGGCCCCCTCAAGCAACGGACACACCTTCGACTCGCCTGAGGCCCAGTCTTCGCCAAGAAGCAACCTTGGCCAGATCGCCACGCCGACCGACCGTATCGCAGGAGCATTTAATGCAAGGATGGCCTGACACCTTATCCTGACGCGCGCTCTTCAGTCGACAGAGCCGAAGTGACCGCAGTCACTTCGTCGCTCCACTGACCGACCTGACAAGAAGACAGCGCCGCCTGCGTCGCTCCGACTGCTGTGCCACTCGACAGAGTGAGGCTGACAGCAGCCAAGTCCGGCCTCAGGCGCCATAGGAAACTCCGCCTCGCCCGACCCCAGGGCTTGGACTCGGGCTCGGCCCCAGAAGACGACGAACTCCGCCTCGCCCGACCCCAGGGCTCGGACTCGGGCTCGGCCCCGGAAGACGACGAACTCCGCCTCGCCCGACCCCAGGGCTCGGACTCGGGCTCGGCCCCGGAAGACGACGAACTCCGCCTCGCCCGACCCTAGGGCTCGGACTCAGGCTCGGCCCCGGAAGACGACGAACTCCGCCTCGCCCGACCCCAGGGCTCGGACTCGGGCTCGGCTCCGGAAGACGACGAACTCCGCCTCGCCCGACCCCAGGGCTCGGACTCAGCCTTGGCCTCAGACGGTGGTCTCCGCCTCGCCCGACCCGGGGCTCGGACTCGACCTCGACCTCGACCTCGGAGGAGCCTCCACCTCGCCCAACCCAGGGCTCGGACCGACCACGTCATAGGGACGGGCCATCATTACCCTACCCCTAGCTAGCTCAGGCTACGGGGAACAAGACCGGCGTCCCATCTGGCTCGCCCCATTGATAAGCAAGGAGACGACAGCGGCTATCAGCCCCTTATGGAAGCAAGGAGACGTCAGCAAGGACTTGACAGCCCCGACAGCTGTCCTTCCGCAAGGCCCCAACGCTTCTCCGACGGCCACGACATCACATGAACAGGGTGCCAAAACCTCTCCGGCTACCACGACGGCGTGTACTTAGGGCGCTAGCTCCTCTCTGCTAGACACGTTAGCACACTGCTACACCCCCATTGTACACCTGGACCCTCTCCTTACGCCTATAAAAGGAAGGTCCAGGGCTCCCTTATGAGGAGGTTGGCCGCGTGGGAGGACGGGACGGCGCGCGCAGGCCTCTCGCCCCCCTCCCACGCGGACGCTTGTAACCCCCTACTGCAAGCGCACCCGACCTGGGCGCAGGACAACACGAAGGTTGCGGGTTTCCCCTTTACGCCTGTCTCCCTCTGGTTTCCCCCCTTCGTGCTCCGTCTCGCGCCGACCCATCTGGGCTGGGGCACGCGGCGACAATTTACTCGTCGGTCCAGGGACCCCCGGGGTCGAAACACCGACAATATCTAAGTGTCGTTGACAGCTAATGATGGTGTGTAGGACACCTTGGATGGGTGGCCGCACATTGATAGGAGGTTGTGGCCGAAGTAGAGCTACAAAGCCTTGATCGGGACGTATTGTGCCATGGTGCCGATGCTGACAGTCGTTACACTACGGATGAAGTGCGCGACCTCGGGGTTTGGTTGGAGCACACAGACGACGCCCTCGCCTCACTGCATGAACGAGACCATGCGCACGAGGCCTCATCGAACGTGGCTCGCGTCTGGAGTACGTGTCCACCAATGACAACGACCTAGCAACTACAACTGATCCATCATGAAATCTGAGAGCTTACAAATCTCATCTCAGTATAAATACCCACAATAAAGTTATGAAATCTTAGATCTTACAATGCTCATCGACATGACACTCCACTGCAGTTGAGCTTATCAATACAAGACAAACCACAACCATGTTCTCGTACGCGCGCACCGACCATGCCCCATTTGGGGTGCTTGTTCGGGCTCCGCCGCCGTACCCACAGGCCTGTCCTACCCCCATAATACAACTGCGACAGGTGATAGCAGCCAACATCATCATGGAGTTGGACTTGATCGGCTAGACTTGATCGGCTCCCTATTGATGAACTACCTGTACATTGTGCCGACTTTGTCACAGAGGTATACTTGATCGGCTCCCTATTGTCGAACTACCCCTACATTGTGGTAACTTCATCACGGAGCTAGACTTGATTAGCTCTCTGTTGTCGAACTAATAGCTACGTTGTTGTTTCATATTGAGTATCTCGACACCGTCTACTATGGTTAGCGTTCCTAAAACAGGTTGAAAACAACATAATTTGTTAATTTAATGACATTTGATGAAGTCTTCTCCCCAACAAGCATGATTAAGAGGGTCGACACTTCAAATTGTGTATTACTCTGTGTCACACCATGGTGTGGCAAATGATATTGGAACATATCCAATGTTATGATGTTCAGTTTTCACCATCATCTTAATTGACTTGAAGAATGTAATGTAGCTTGGCTAACTCTACAAAAGCATTACTACTTTTCATGCACTCTAAATGCTGTGGGAAATCTCAAGGTAGTAAAAATATAAAAATTTTGCACTCCAATTTATAGTGAGGAAAGAAACATGGAATTCACTTAGCATTCATCCTTATCATGTATTATATGCTTGTCATACTAGTGAGGGGGCAAATCACGCTTATGTTATTTCGGTATCATGCAAATCGATACTTTTGATAGTTAGATTTGATTCTTCGGACCAATATGACAATTATACATCAGTCATGTTCTAATGTACTCTGCAATTGCAGCGCACCACATTCTAGATTTTCATTTGTCAACCATTAGAGATAGCCCAATGTTTTTAATCTAATAGGCCAACATACATAATGTAGCTAATGTATTTAAGTAGACATTATTAACCAAATAAGTATGTCAGGTCTGACGTACTTAATATTAAGTACATTGGTTTCTCAAGGCCGACACATTTACTCGCCACGTGCTCATTAAGTACGTCGTCCTACAGAAGCCGACATACTTGTCTGCCACGTGGGAGATGTCAGGGCATGTTGGGTACGCCACGTGGGTGGTAGGAATGTCGGTTCCCCGACATACTTATGTTCTTAAGTATGTCGATCAGAGTGGATCGATGCTCTTAATTCGGCCAACTAAATCCTTCATTTTATTTATTTTAGTCTCTAAATTACCAACTACAGAAAGTAAAAACTCTATTTTAGTTTATGTATTCGACAACTGTTGGACACGGTCTTATAGCAGGTATGTTTTAAGGTGTCAAAATTGCAACATAATTTATGCTACACTTGTATAAGGTTAAACGTTCAAACTCTGTGTCGCAGTTTGTCACGTCTAAGGAAATCTTGTCACACTTTTATAAGTCATTGACAAGTGAGACATACGCAGCAACAGAAAAATCTTGTCATAAATGTGGCACAAACCAAACATATGTCTAACCTATTCAAATGTGCCTTATCTTAGACAACAAGTGAGGCAACAAACCAAATAGACCAGCATCCCATCAAATCTCTTAGCTAGACGTGACGAATGGTAAGATAGAGAGCAAACAATATAAGAGAGATAGTAGATATATTTTTTGGCCGATTGGATGATGGATATCTTGAACTACTACGATCCACTCTGAAAGTATCTGGATCCTTGTTTGGTTCTGGTAATTTATGACATCGCGATATTACTATGACTAATGTATATTCTGCAGAGGTACGGTAATTAAGTCATAGAAATGTAGAATGTTTATGCTTAAAAGGTTTTCGTGCCTTATCGATGAAGGTCAATGATTAGTTTTAAAATGAATGACTAAAGAGGTTAAGGATATGTAATTTCTAAGTGTCAATAGAGATGTTGGACATTTAGAGTAGTGATACGGCCTTTATTTTTATTTAGGTGTGCTATAAAGAGGATCTTGAATCAACAATAATGTTAACAATGGGGAAGGAGGGTTTTGAGTGACCAATAATTCTAAGATAGTGTGAGGAGGATCTTCAGTCAACAATGATGGTAAGAAAAAATGAAGCCAATGATGAGAGCAAAGTTGGAGGCTAAAAGGGACATAATGTATGAGATTAGTTGTGCCGAAGATGAAAGTAGCAGAGGAGCTATTAATGACGGTAAGGTGGAAAGTGAATGATAATAATGTAACGATGCTAAGGCAAATTCTCATTTCTCAATGGGAGTTCCATTCTCATTGAATCACATGCCATGTAAGCAAACATGATGATATGGAATGCAATTTAATAAAAGAGATATGAGAGAGGATCATAGAGATGAAACTCTAGATACACTTTTTACTAGATAAATATTGACATAACAGCCTTGGAAACAACACGATGGAATTATCCATTGAGAATGGCCCAAGGGACCTAGTGATTCACAAGAATGAGGACAAGAGGATGGGAGAGAAGAACAGGTGGAGATGCAAATGCCACTTCTGGTGGAGGTTCAAGAGGAAGAGAACATGTGTTTACGCTTTTAGGTAGAATGAAATATGTAATCCATGGTATTGTGTTGCGGTACAAGATATATGGCTGTCTAGTTGAGTATTACAGTATAACTGAAAGTCCCATATATAACTGACTAGATGAGTGTTTTTAGGCTCAGCAAATGGCATTGCTGCATCAGTTTAGTGCTGCCATGAATGGTTGTAGTATCAATGCATGTTGCTAGGCATCAACACGTTGAAGTCGTCAATTGTCGTTGACATGATCATCGATGATATCTTAGTGTGCGAGCTCGGGGTTTGGTCGGAGCACACAGGCGACGCCCTCACCTCGCTACAGAACGAGACCACGCGCACGAGGCCTCATCGAACGCGGCTCTCGTCTGGAGTACGTGTCCACCAATGACAACGAACTAGCAACTACAACTAATCCATCATGAAATCTGAGAGCTTACAAATCTCATCTCAGTATAAATACCCACAATAAAGTTATGAAATCTTAGATCTTACAACGTTCATCAACATGACACTCCACTGCAGTTGAGCTTATCGACACAAGACAAACCACAGACATGTTCTCATACGACCCACCTACATCAACTCGTACTATTCATATAGGGTGGCTCCTCTTGGACCACCTACTCTTCACTTGTGGGGGTTTATATATCGCAAGAATGAGCTCACAAAAGATCATAGCTCAACAAGTTGTGGGGAATAATGTGCATGAACTCACCAAAGGTGGGAGTTCATGTGAAGTGTGAGGCTGATCAACAGATAATGGTTAAAGCTGAGCATTGCTTTTAATAAGTTGTCAAGTTTTATTAGCAGTTACTAAATGTAAGTAAATACCAAACCAAGTAATAATAGATCAAATTAATAATAAACCACAATGGGATGCAAATGAGAAATTGAATTTAATTTCATAAATTAATCATGACCATGAGCACGGCTGATATACCAGTTTTACACTGTGCAAAGGTTGCACATCTTTACCCACAAGTCATATTATCCATCTGCCAAGGGATCGCGACTCCCATACACCTCTACCAAGGAAGTGAGGCCGAGTAACACTACGAGTCCTTTACGAAGTTCCACTAGCTTCAGAAAACCCGCTACAGTTTCTAGGAAGCTTCAATGCAGGGATCCCTCGCCTGACCGCCATCGCAGCAAAATCAACCTGAGAGCACCTAGAGGGGGTGAATAGGTGATCCTGTAAAATTCAACACTAAATAATCCAAACTTGGTTATGAAGATGTTAGTTAGATCAAAACCAAGATGTTGTGGTGAGAACTCTTCACTTGATTGTTCCTTTATAATGAGTATAAAACTTAGGAACAATAGCACAAGTGATTAAGTGAGAACTCAAGAAGAAAAACCAATCACAATAAAAGATGGCACAAGGGACACGGTGATTTTATCCCGTGGTTCGCCAATGCCTACTCCACGTTGTGGTGACCTCCTTCGATCAAGGATTGCACTCAATCTCTCTCAAGTGATCCAATGATCAAACTTGAGTACGACGGTTTTCTTCCTTAACGGTCTTTTCCCGATTGCGAGGAACCTCCACACGTTGGAGCCTCTCGCCCTTACAATGTTTGATCACAAGAAAGGCACAAGCATAAGGGAGGGAAATCAACACACACAAGACTCAAATCGCAGCAAACACACGCACACAAGCCAAGATGAGAGCACAAAACACGGCGCAGGGAATTTATAACTCAAACGGTGCTCAAATCTCTAACACAATGATGCGAGTGCATGGTGGCGAAGTCTAGGTGTCTTAGAATGATCAGAGAATGCTTGGTGTACTGCTCCATGTGCCTAGGGGTCCCTTTTATAGCCCCAAGGCAGCTAGGAGCTGTTGGAGATCCAATTGGAAGGCAATTCTTGCCTTCTGTTGGGTGGTGCACCGGACAGTCCGGTGCACCACCGGACATGAACAGTAGCAGTCCGGTGCCCGATCTCCTTCCTTTTCAGGCGAAACAGACCGTTGGGCCTTTGGTCCCCTTGGAGCACCGAACACTATCTGGTGCACACCGGACAGTCCGGTGCGACCAAGTGACCGTTGGCTCGGCCACGTGTCGCCCGTTGATCGCGCAGCCAACCGTTGGTCGCGGGCGCCGTTGGCTCACCGGATAGTCCGGTGCACACCGAACGGTCCGGTGAATTTTAGCCGCCACGCCTTCGTCTTTTTCCTGAGAGCGACGAGTTCATCGTCGGGCTAGCCTGGGCACTGGACACTGTCCGGTGCACCACAGGCTGGTGCTGGTTTGGCTGAACTCAACCAAAACTTCTCCTGTCTGATTCCAGTTTTCTTGGCACTGTTCCTAGCACTTAGAGAGATATGTTAGTATCCAAAAACAATTTACTAAGTCTAGAAACATACCTTGATTCTTGATTTTGCACTTCTCAACCACTTAGCACATATTAGCTAAAATCATGTGTTGGGCATCTAATCACCAAAACATTTATAGAAATGGCCTAAGGGCACATTTCCCTTTTAATCTCCCCCTTTTTGGTGATTTATGCCAACTCACTAAAAAGCAACTACAAGTGCAACATTATTCACAAAAGTGCAAATTTGAAGACCAAATTTTCCCACTCGGAATTTGGCATATTTGGATCATTTTTGCCACCACTTGGTTTATTTTCGCAAAACAAATTCTTTTTCCTATCTCTAAGTCAAACACACTTGTTTGAGAAAATAGAGAGATATTTCAAGAGTAATTTTGATCAAGTGCCAAAAACTCCCCCTTTTCCCATAATCAAAATTCTCCCACATAAGAGACCAAATTTTGCAATAAGAGGATTTTGGACAAAATACAAATTTTAACTCTGCAATTTTCGAAATTCACAAGTGGTTGGCTGATCCATTTGCTTTGGCCTTAATTTCTCCCCCTTTGGCATTAAGCACCAAAATGGGATAACTTTTGGCCCTTTAACCCCATTGCTTCACCAAAATGTCAAATAAGAGCAAAAAAGGCAATGAGAGTATAACAACGAACTTAGGACAAGATACATCTACCGGAATGCAGTGGAAGCTCTTTCTTTGTCCTAGTTCACTTTTCCCTTCCAATTTGAGACTATTTCAAGAATACTCAAGCAAACACGTTAGTCTCAAGGGAGTCAAGTTGTAGCACATCTCATCCTAAACATGTGCATCATTTGCAAAGGGACTTGTGAGGTCTAGGGATGACTTGTACAACTTGAGCACCATAAATAAGCGATAAAGACAATAACGCTTAATGTAACATGATCAAAGGCATAGAACACATGTATGCTATAGATCAATCCAAGTTACGCGAATCTAAGACATTTAGCTCACTACGCAACCTGCAAAACATTTTCTCATCTAAAGGCTTGGTGAAGATATCGGCTAGCCGGTTCTCGGTGCTAATATGGTAAATATCAATATCTCCCCTTTGTTGGTGGTCTCTCAGGAAGTGATGTTGGATGTCTATGTGCTTAGTACGGCTGTGCTCAACAGGATTATCCACCAAGCGGATTGCACTCTCATTGTTACATAGGAGTGGGACTTTGCTCAGATTGTAGCCAAAGTCCCGGAGGGTTTGCCTCATTCAAAGCAGTTCCGCGCAACACTGTCCTGCAGCAACGCTGACAACCTGGGGATATGGGGGTTTGGTGTGTAGAGCAAGGGTGAGTACACATCAACATACTCAGCAAGTATCCTGTTTGGCTGTAGTGGACTAGCTTTATGTTGGGATAAGTCAAGCAGTTGCTTTTAGTTGGTTAGATTATTATTTACTAAGAGAAAGCCAGGTTTTAGCATTAACCCAAGTTATTAGCCCGATGTACTCTTTCCAAACGGAAAGAATACCACTTACCAGCACCATAGTCATAACCAAAACCATCAGTCTCATTGCCACCTGTAAACCAAAGTGTCTCTGATCAAGTACCACTAATCACTGGAGCTCCCTTGGCCGCTCATAACCGCGAGCACGGCTGATATATCAGTTTTCAAACACTCTGCAGAGGTTGTGCACTTTACCCACAAGCTGTGATTCCCTCTTGCCTCGGGCCGATCAAACCCTTAAACACTACCAAGGTGAATAGGCAGGGTCTCACTACGTAGCCTTTACAAAGATTCCCCGGGGCTATAGCCGCCCGTTAGGTTTCCTAAATGTACCGCACTCCTCCCCAAGGGACGAATCAACCTTGGCAGAGCGAGCCGCATACACCGAGCCCCATTGACGGCACGACGGCGAAGCGAACTACACCCCGGATCCTATAATTATTCAGCTAAGGGCACCCCATTCCACCCTCATGGTTGCATTGTTTTCCCGGGCGGTCATCCATAGAACAGGTACTTACGGAGAGGCACTCGAGAAACCGCTCGAGCCCCCTTAAAGACCACAAGTACAACATCATAATAAGAGAAGGGAAAACAACGTATCATGGATAATCTCATCATGTTCATTGATTAGAGTTGAGCAATAGCATAAAGCTAAACAATAATAATCCAACCCAGATAGGTAAACAAGGATATGGATAACAAAAGCTAGTCAATCCTTAGGTATAAATGTGTAATGCGGGAGGTGAATTAAAAAATGAATAGGACAGGGATAGGTCAAAGGACACTTGCCTCCACCAACCGACTGCTGCTTAGGGGCTTCTCCTGCGGGCTCCTCGGGCTCTTCAACCAGATCGTTCTCTATGCGATTGCAAGCATACATACATCCATCCGTTCAAATTAGGAAATAAACAGTACACCATACAAGGGAACAAATAAAGTAAATATGCATAGAATATCACATACGATAATGAATTTACCTTGGTTAGAAAGAAATGGGGAAAGGTCTCGCGAGAGTTAAAGCTTATGCCCGAGACGCACTACGGGTAAACGAATAACTAAACGTTACGTGCTCTAGTTCCAATTGGTTCTAACAAAAGAATTAGCTACATGCACTAATGTAAACGTGACCACTTTTAGTAGATTAACATTGAATGAGATAGACGATTAGCTATACAAATTAACTAACGTAACCAATTTCCAAATTGAGACTCCTATCTTATTAATAAAAACACGTGATTAGCGAGCATAGGACACGGGGGGGGGGGCGGTAGACGGGGCGTCTGGGGGTAGATGGGGGCACGACGGGTCGTGCCAAGGCACGCGCACTACGTGAGCACGCGCGCGAGGCCGCACGCACACGCCACGAACTAGCTGTGCGCACGTCGGGGCCGTGCGCTAGCCGAGCTCAAGGCCGCGCGCCATGGGCACGCTGGGCCGAGCTCGAGGCCACGCCGGGACCGTCACGACGCGAGCAAGGCATGGTGAAAGGGAAATGTGCCTTTGGGCCATTTCTAAGTATTTTGGTGATTAAGTGCCAACACAAGTGCTTAAATGTGAAAATATGCCCATGGATGAACAAAGTGCAAATCACAAGTAAAGGTATGTTTCTAAGCCTTAGTACATTTGTTTTGTGTACTAACATGTTGTCTAAGTGTTAGAAACAGGAGAAAGAAGAAAAGAAAAGAAGTGGAGAGTGGCTGTGTACAGCCAAAGGCTGCTTCGGGCTGGGACACCGGACTGTCCGGTGTGCACCGGACAGTGTCCGGTGCGCCAGACCAGCGCGGAACAAACCAGCCGCTCTCGGGTTTTTTCTCCGGCGACTTCGGCTAAAATTCACCGGACTGTCCGGTGTGCACCGGACTGTCCGGTGAGCCAACGGTCGGCCGAGCCAACGGTCGGCCGCGGAATCTGCGCGCAACACGTGGCCAGACCAACGGTCGGGAGGGGGCACCGGACTGTCCGGTGTGCACCGGACTGTCCGGTGCGCCAGATCTGCAACGGTCGGCAACGGTCGACTGGACTGTTTAAGGAAATAAATCGGGCACCGGACAGTGTCCGGTGTGCACCGGACTGTCCGGTGCGCCCGACCACAGAAGGCAAGGATGGCCTTCCAGATTTGTTCTCAACGGCTCCTAGCTGCCTTGGGGCTATAAAAGGGACCCCTTGGCGCATGGAAGAGTATACCAAGCATTCCTACAACATCTCTAAGCACCAAGACATCGATCTCGCGCATTCGTTTCATTGTGATAGCATATAGAGCTCTTGTGGAGTTGTGAACTCTTTTAGTTGTGTTGCGAGCTTTTGTTGCTGCTTGTGTGCGTGTTGCTCTGATCTTTTGAAGTCTTGTGTGCGTTGCTCATTCCCCCCTTGCTCTGTGTTTATTTGTGAACTTCAATTGTAAGGGCGAGAGGCTCCAAGTTGTGGAGATTCCTCGCAAACGGGATTGAGAAAAAGCAAGCAAAACACCGTGGTATTCAAGTGGGTCTTTGGACCGCTTGAGAGGGGTTGATTGCAACCCTCGTCCGTTGGGACGCCACAACGTGGAGTAGGCAAGCGTTGGCCTTGGCCGAACCACGGGATAAACCACTGTGTCCTCTCTGTGTTTGATCTTTTGTGGTATTGTGTTTTGTTGAGACTCTTCTCCAGCCACTTGGCAATAATTGTGCTAACACTTAACAAGTTTTTGTGGCTATAAGTTTAAGTTTTACAGGATCACCTATTCACCCCCCCCCCCTCTAGGTGCTCTCAATTGGTATCGGAGCCGTTCTCTTCAAGAAAGGGACTAACCGCCCGAAGAGATGGATCCTAAGGGGAAGGGAATCGTGATCAACGACAAGGAGAAGGAGTCCTTCGTCAAAGAGCCAAAGGATGACAAGTCCAACGACTCGGGCTCGGGCCATAGACGAAAAGATGGGAAAAAGAAGAAGACAAGGCGCATCAAGGAGATTGTCTACTACGACAGCGATGAATCTTCCTCTTCCCAAAAGGACGACGACCACAACGACTACGAGCAAAGGAAACCGGTTAATTCTAACTTTTCTTTTGACTACTCTCGTATTCCGCAAAGTTCAAATTCACATTTGCTTTCCATTCCACTCGGCAAGCCCCCACACTTTGATGGGGAGGACTACGGATTTTGGAGCCACAAAATGCGTAGTCACCTATTCTCTCTCCATCCTAGTATATGGGAGATTGTAGATAGTGGAATGCACTTTAATAGTTCGGATAGTCCTATATTCATTAATGAGCAAATCCATAAGAATGCACAAGCTACTACTGTTCTTCTAGCTTCATTGTGCAGGGATGAATATAACAAAGTGAGTGGCTTGGATAACGCCAAGCAAATCTGGGATACCCTCAAGATCTCTCATGAGGGAAATGACGCTACCTTGCTCACCAAAATGGAGTTGGTGGAGGGCGAACTTGGACGGTTCGCGATGATAAGGGGGGAGGAGCCAACACAAACGTACAACCGGCTCAAGACCCTTGTCAACAAGATAAGGAGCTATGGAAGCACGCGATGGACGGACCACGACGTCGTCCGCCTAATGCTAAGGTCCTTTACCATTCTTGATCATCATTTGGTGAATAATATTCGTGAGAATCCCAGGTACACCAAAATGTCGCCCGAAGAAGTCCTAGGAAAATTCGTCAGCGGGCGAATGATGATTAAGGAAGCAAGGTACGTGGACGACGCCTTGAATGGACCGATCAACGAGCCGCAACCCTTTGCTCTCAAAGCAACAAGGAGCAAGGAGGCGCTACCTAGCAAGGTGGCACAAATTGAGGCGGCCGGACTTAATGATGAAGAGATGGCTCTCATCATCAAACGCTTCAAGTCGGTGCTAAAGGGTCACAAGGGGCAGCCAAGCAAGACCAAGACAAAGGGGAAGCGCTCATGCTTCAAATGCGGTAAGCTTGGTCATTTTATTGCTAACTGTCCCGAAAATGATAGTGATCAGGACCAAGGGAACAAAAGGGAGAAGAAGAAGCATTACAAGAAGGCCAAGGGCGAGGCACACATCGGAAAGGAGTGGGACTCGGACTGCTCCTCCTCCGACTCCGACAATGAAGGACTCGCCGCCATCGCCTTCAACAAGTCATCCCTCTTCCCAAACGAGCGTCACACATGCCTCATGGCAAGGGAGAAGAAGGTGAGTACTCGAGACACTACTTATGCTTCTTCTAGTGATGATGAGTCTAGCGATGAGGAAATAGATTATTCTAGCTTGTTCAAGGGAATGGATAGAAATAAGATTGATAAAATCAATGAACTGATTGATGCCTTGAATGAGAAGGATAGACTCTTAGAGAAACAAGAGGATTTATTGTATGAAGAGCATGATAAATTTGTAGAAGCTCAAAGATCTCATGCTCTAGAAGTTAAAAGAAATGAAATGCTTTCTTGTGAATTATCTTCTTGTCATGAAACTATTGCTACTTTAAAGAGTGCTAATGATGACTTAAATGTTAAACTAGAAGTAGCTAGTAAATCTAATTCCTGTGTAGAACATGTGGAGATTTGCACTAGGTGTAAAGATTTCAATGTTGATGCTTGTAGTGATCATTTAGTTTCAATTTCTAAATTAACTGAGGAATTGGCTAGTCTTAATGCCCAACTTAAGACTAGCAAGAATGAATTTGATAAACTAAAATTTGCAAGGGATGCCTACACGATTGGTAGACACCCCTCAATTAAGGATGGACTTGGCTTCAAGAGGGAAGCCAAGAACTTAACAAGCCATAAGGCTCCCATTCCCGCTAAGGAGAAAGGGAAGGCCCCTATGGCTACTAGTGCTAAAAAGAACCATGCCTTTTTGTATCATGATAGGAGACAAACTAGAAATGCTTATAGGAGTTATAATGCGTACGATGACTTTTCTCATGCTATGTTTGCTTCTAGTTCTTCATATGTGCATGATAGAAATGTTGGTAGAAGGGATGTTGTTCATAATATGCCTAGGAGAAATGTTGTTAATATTCCTAGGAAAGTTAATGAGCCTTCTACAATATATCATGCTTTGAATGCTTCCTTTGCAATTTGTAGAAAGGATAGAAAGGTAATTGCTAGGAAGTTAGGGGCAAAATGCAAGGGTGATAAAACTTGCATTTGGGTCCCTAAGGAAATTGTGACTAACCTTGTAGGACCCAACATGAGTTGGGTACCTAAAACCCAAGCCTAAATTTGCCTTGCAGGTTTATGCATCCGGGGGTTCAAGCTGGATTATCGACAGCGGATGCACAAACCATATGACGGGGGAGAAGAAGATGTTCACCTCCTACGTCAAAAATAAGGATTCCCAAGATTCAATCGTATTCGGTGATGGGAATCAAGGCAAGGTAAAAGGGTTAGGTAAAATTGCAATTTCTAATGAGCACTCTATCTCTAATGTGTTTTTAGTAGAGTCTCTTGGTTATAATTTGCTATCTGTTAGTCAATTATGCAACATGGGGTATAACTGTCTATTTACAAATGTAGATGTGTCTGTCTTTAGAAGAAGTGATGGTTCACTAGCTTTTAAGGGTGTATTAGACGGCAAACTTTATTTAGTTGATTTTGCAAAAGAAGAGGCCGGTCTAGATGCATGCTTAATAGCTAAGACTAGCATGGGCTGGCTGTGGCATCGCCGCTTAGCACATGTGGGGATGAAGAACCTTCACAAGCTTCTAAAGGGAGAACATGTGATAGGTTTGACTAACGTGCAATTCGAAAAGGATAGACCTTGTGCAGCTTGTCAAGCAGGTAAACAAGTGGGAGGAGTGCATCACAGCAAGAATGTGATGACCACTTCAAGACCTCTGGAGCTGCTGCATATGGACCTCTTCGGACCCGTCGCCTATCTGAGCATAGGAGGGAGTAAGTATGGTCTAGTTATTGTAGATGATTTTTCCCGCTTCACTTGGGTGTTCTTTTTGCAGGATAAGTCTGAAACCCAAGGGACCCTCAAGCGCTTCCTCAGGAGAGCTCAAAATGAGTTTGAGCTCAAGGTGAAGAAGATAAGGAGCGACAACGGGTCCAAGTTCAAGAACCTTCAAGTAGAGGAGTTCCTTGAAGAGGAAGGGATCAAGCACGAGTTCTCCGCTCCCTACACACCACAGCAAAATGGTGTGGTAGAGAGGAAGAACAGGACGCTCATCGACATGGCGAGGACGATGCTAGGAGAGTTCAAGACCCCCGAGTGCTTTTGGACGGAAGCCGTGAACACGGCTTGCCACGCCATCAACAGGGTCTACCTTCATCGCCTCCTCAAGAAGACGTCGTATGAGCTACTAACCGGTAACAAACCCAATGTATCTTATTTTCGTGTATTTGGGAGCAAGTGCTACATTCTAGTGAAGAAGGGTAGAAATTCTAAGTTTGCTCCCAAAGCAGTAGAAGGGTTTTTATTAGGTTATGACTCAAATACAAAGGCGTATAGAGTCTTCAACAAATCATCGGGTTTGGTTGAAGTCTCTAGCGACGTTGTATTTGATGAGACTAATGGCTCTCCAAGAGAGCAAGCTGTTGATCTTGATGATGTAGATGAAGAAGATGTTCCAACGGCCGCTATGCGCACCATGGCGATTGGTGATGTGCGACCACAGGAACACTTGGAGCGAGATCAACCTTCTTCCTCAACTATGGGGCATCCCCCAACTCAAGACGATGAACAGGTTCATCAACAGGAGGCGTGTGATCAAGGGGGAGCACAAGTTGATAATGTAATGGAGGAAGAAGCGCAACCTGCACCCCCAACCCAAGTTCGAGCAATGATTCAAAGGGATCATCCCGTCGACCAGATTCTGGGTGACATCAGCAAGGGAGTAACTACTCGATCTCGATTAGTTAATTTTTGTGAGCATTACTCCTTTGTCTCTTCTATTGAGCCTTTCAGGGTAGAAGAGGCCTTGCTAGATCCGGACTGGGTGTTGGCCATGCAAGAGGAGCTCAACAACTTCAAAAGGAATGAAGTTTGGACACTGGTGCCTCGTCCCAAGCAGAATGTTGTGGGAACCAAGTGGGTGTTCCGCAACAAACAGGACGAGCACGGGGTGGTGACGAGAAACAAGGCTCGACTTGTGGCAAAAGGTTATGCCCAAGTCGCAGGTTTGGATTTCGAGGAGACTTTTGCTCCTGTGGCTAGGCTAGAATCAATTCGTATCTTGCTAGCATATGCCGCTCACCATTCTTTCAGGTTGTACCAAATGGATGTGAAGAGCGCTTTCCTCAATGGGCCAATCAAGGAGGAGGTGTACGTGGAGCAACCCCCTGGCTTTGAGGATGAACGGTACCCCGACCATGTGTGTAAGCTCTCTAAGGCGCTCTATGGACTTAAGCAAGCCCCAAGAGCATGGTATGAATGCCTTAGAGATTTCTTAATTGCTAATGCTTTCAAGGTTGGGAAAGCCGATCCAACTCTTTTTACTAAGACTTGTGATGGTGACTTGTTTGTGTGCCAAATTTATGTCGATGACATAATATTTGGTTCCACTAACCAAAAGTCTTGTGAAGAGTTTAGCAGGGTGATGACGCAGAAATTCGAGATGTCGATGATGGGCGAGTTGAACTACTTCCTTGGGTTCCAAGTGAAGCAACTCAAGGACGGCACCTTCATCTCCCAAACAAAGTACACGCAAGATCTGCTAAAGCGGTTTGGGATGAAAGACGCCAAGCCCGCAAAGACTCCGATGGGAACCGACGGACACACCGACCTCAACAAAGGTGGTAAGTCTGTCGATCAAAAAGCATACCGGTCAATGATAGGGTCTTTACTTTATTTATGTGCTAGTAGACCGGATATTATGCTTAGCGTATGCATGTGTGCTAGATTTCAATCCGATCCTAAGGAGTGTCACTTAGTGGCGGTAAAGCGAATCCTTAGATATTTAGTTGCTACGCCTTGCTTCGGGCTCTGGTATCCAAAGGGGTCTACCTTTGACTTGGTTGGATACTCAGACTCCGACTATGCTGGATGTAAGGTCGATAGGAAGAGTACATCGGGGACGTGCCAATTCTTAGGAAGGTCCCTGGTGTCATGGAACTCTAAGAAACAAACATCCGTTGCCCTATCCACCGCTGAGACCGAGTACGTTGCCGCAGGACAGTGTTGCGCGCAACTACTTTGGATGAGGCAAACCCTCCGGGACTTTGGCTACAATCTGAGCAAAGTCCCACTCCTATGTGACAATGAGAGTGCTATCCGCATGGCGGAAAATCCTGTTGAGCACAGCCGCACAAAGCACATAGACATCCGGCATCACTTTTTGAGAGACCACCAGCAAAAGGGAGATATCGAAGTGTTTCATGTTAGCACCGAGAACCAGCTAGCCGATATCTTTACCAAGCCTCTAGATGAGAAGACCTTTTGCAGGCTGCGTAGTGAGCTAAATGTCTTAGATTCGCGGAACTTGGATTGAATTGTAGCATACATGTGTTTATGCCTTTGATCATGTTCATTCTGCATTTTGTTGCTTATTGTGGTGCTCAAGTTGTACAAACACTCCCTGGACCTCACAAGTCCGTTGCAAAGTGATGCACATGTTTAGGGGGAGATGTGTTACAACTTGACCCTTTGAGACTAACCATATGCTTGAGTTTGCTTGATTTAGTCTCGAAGGAGAATTGAAAGGGAAAAGGTGGACTTGGACCACGAAAGACTTCCACTGCACTCCGATGAGAGGCTAACTAATTCCAAGTTCATCTCATGAACTCTTATTGCCATTTGATCTTAATTGACGATTTTGGTGAGGCAATGGGGTTAAAGGGCCAAAGTTGATTCTGTTTTGGTGCTTGATGCCAAAGGGGGAGAAAATAAAGGCCAAAGCAATAAATGGATCAGCTACCACTTGAGAAGTTTTGAAAATAGTGAAATAGAGCTTTTTGTTTTGTCAAAACTCTCTTGTTGTCTCTTTTGTCAAAAGTTGGTTTCTTGTGGGGAAAAGTAATGATTATGGGAAATAGGGGGAGTTTTTTTAAATCTTTGATCAATCTCGTTTGGAATGACTCTCTTTATGCTTCAACATGTGTGTTTGACGTAGAGATAGAGATTTGAGTTTGATTTACAAAAACAAACCAAGTGGTGGCAAAGGATGATCCATATATGCCAAAATTGAATAGAACTCAAATTTATTCTATTTGAAGTGATTTTGCACTTGTTCTAGTTGCTTTATGTTGTGTTGGCATAAATCACCAAAAAGGGGGAGATTGAAAGGGAAATGTGCCTTTGGGCCATTTCTAAGTATTTTGGTGATTAAGTGCCAACACAAGTGCTTAAATGTGAAAATATGCCCATGGATGAACAAAGTGCAAATCACAAGTAAAGGTATGTTTCTAAGCCTTAGTACATTTGTTTTGTGTACTAACATGTTGTCTAAGTGTTAGAAACAGGAGAAAGAAGAAAAGAAAAGAAGTGGAGAGTGGCTGTGTACAGCCAAAGGCTGCTTCGGGCTGGGGCACCGGACTGTCCGGTGTGCACCGGACAGTGTCCGGTGCGCCAGACCAGCGCGGAACAAACCAGCCGCTCTCGGGTTTTTTCTCCGGCGACTTCGGCTAAAATTCACCGGACTGTCCGGTGTGCACCGGACTGTCCGGTGAGCCAACGGTCGGCCGAGCCAACGGTCGGCCGCGGAATCTGCGCGCGACACGTGGCCAGACCAACGGTCGGGAGGGGGCACCGGACTGTCCGGTGTGCACCGGACTGTCCGGTGCGCCAGATCTGCAACGGTCGGCAACGGTCGACTGGACTGTTTAAGGAAATAAATCGGGCACCGGACAGTGTCCGGTGTGCACCGGACTGTCCGGTGCGCCCGACCACAGAAGGCAAGGATGGCCTTCCAGATTTGTTCTCAACGGCTCCTAGCTGCCTTGGGGCTATAAAAGGGACCCCTTGGCGCATGGAAGAGTATACCAAGCATTCCTACAACATCTCTAAGCACCAAGACATCGATCTCGCGCATTCGTTTCATTGTGATAGCATATAGAGCTCTTGTGGAGTTGTGAACTCTTTTAGTTGTGTTGCGAGCTTTTGTTGCTGCTTGTGTGCGTGTTGCTCTGATCTTTTGAAGTCTTGTGTGCGTTGCTCATTCCCCCCTTGCTCTGTGTTTATTTGTGAACTTCAATTGTAAGGGCGAGAGGCTCCAAGTTGTGGAGATTCCTCGCAAACGGGATTGAGAAAAAGCAAGCAAAACACCGTGGTATTCAAGTGGGTCTTTGGACCGCTTGAGAGGGGTTGATTGCAACCCTCGTCCGTTGGGACGCCACAACGTGGAGTAGGCAAGCGTTGGCCTTGGCCGAACCACGGGATAAACCACTGTGTCCTCTCTGTGTTTGATCTTTTGTGGTATTGTGTTTTGTTGAGACTCTTCTCCAGCCACTTGGCAATAATTGTGCTAACACTTAACAAGTTTTTGTGGCTATAAGTTTAAGTTTTACAGGATCACCTATTCACCCCCCCCCCTCTAGGTGCTCTCACATGGCGGGGCGAGCGGGCAAGCATGCCGGGGCAAGCAAGCACGGGCGAGCGAGGACGCGGCCGGGCGAGGACACGGCCGAGCGTGGGGGCGGGCGGCCGAGCCGGGGCGCGACGGGGCGACCTAGTCGGGGCACGGGGCGGGCGGCCGAGCCGGGGCGCGACGGGGCGGCCGAGCCGGGGCATGGGGCGGGCGGCCGAGCCGGGGCCCGGGGCGGGGCGGCCGAGCGCGGGGAAGGGGCGGGGCGGGCTCGCCGGAGGGGGGCGGACGCGGGCTCGCCAGGGGCGAGGCGGGGCGGCGCGGAGCGGGGCCGAGCGGGCGCGGCCGGGTGCAGGACGGGGGCGGGGCTCGCCGGAGGGAGGCGGCGCGGGGGTGGACCGGGGGCGGCCGAGCCGGGGCGGCCGAGGCGCGGGCTCGCCGGAGGGCAGCGCGCCGGGGCCGGGGCGGGGCGGCCGTGCCGCGGCGAGGGGCGGGCGCGGGCCCGAGGTGGCGCGCCGGAGAGCGGCGCCGGCGGGGCGGGGGTGGGGGAAGGGAGGAGAGGGGGGGCTCACCGGAGGGGGCGGCGCGGCGGCAGCGCCGTGGGGAAGGGGCGGTGGCGGCTAGGGTTAGGGGAGAGGGAGTTGGGGAGGGGTATGACAGGCGAGGCCCGCGGGGAGGGAATTTTGGAAAAAGAAAAAAGAGGGGGAGGGGCGGCTGGGCCCAAAGGGGGGAGGGGGCGCGGCTGGGCCGGCGGGGCGGCCCACGACAGGGGGGGAGGGGGCGGCTGGGCCAAAAGGGAGAAGGGGGGAGAGAAAAAGAAAAGGCTTTTATTTTTCTAATGTCCATACTTTCTTATATGCCTAATTCTTCAATTCACTCAACCACAAACAAAAGAGTGCATAATTCGGCATGATGCAACAACCAAAAATAGTTCTAGGTTTTGCTTACACAAGATGTCGAGCTAATTCTCGCTATAACTTTTGGAAAAGATCAAGGCTTAGCGAGAAGAAAAGGGAAAAGGAAAGAGTAACGCCTGAATTTGGTGAGAGAAAAGAAGAAAAAATTCTACCCCCAAATTCAGGGCGTTACAGGTGGCGCACCGGACTGTCCGGTGCGCCATGCGACAGCAGCCTTCATCAAACAGCTAGTTTTGTGGTTGGGGTTATAAATACCACCAACCACCCACACTTCAAGGCATCCAAGTTTTCTAAATTCCCACACCTTACAAGAGCTATAGCATTCAATACAAGACACACCAAAGAGATCAAATCCTCTCCCAAGTCCATAGATCATTCCCAATCAATTAGTGACTAGAGAGAGAGTGACTTGTGTTCATTTGAGCTCTTGCGCTTGGATTTGTAACACCTTGAATTTGGGGGTATAAAAATTTCTTTTCTAATATTCACCAAATTCAGGTGTTACCCTCTTCTTTACCTGCTTTTATTCTCTTTTTCTAAATGATGGAGAATTATTTTATTATATATATTTATATATATGAGTTTTTGGTGTAGTAAAATAAAATCCTGGAGAAACTTTGATTGTTGCATTCATGTCGTTGCATAGGGTTTATGAATGCAAAAGTTTTTCGAACTGTATCGAATTATCTTGACCTTGTTTTCAGAATTTTTCGGGAACCTTCGAAACGTTTCTTCAAGTATTAAAATATGAATTTTAGTTTTTTAATAATAATTAAATACCTAAAATTCAGTATTTGCGAAAACTATAAGTTTTTTGGAAACTCGATAATATATATATATATATTTCTCTTCCTCTCGTCGATCCGTTCCCGATCTCGTGCTCTTTTTCACGAGATCATCGAACTGCTTCTTCTCGCGAACGGCATGCTGCTCGCGTCGTCGACATAATCCTTGTCTATCTCTGTCTACCCCTTCGCCTTCCACCCGGTCATCTTGGGTCCGCGAGCCAGCTCTGATCATTTTCGTTTAATTTTATCTAACCCTTTCTACCATCCGTCTGGCTCAGTCTCCGTCGTACACTGTATCGCGTAACTCGTCGCGTGACCGTCTTTTTTTCGCTCAGCCATGATGCGGTATGCGACAAATTTTACAACCACCTTCCACATCCTCTCTTTTCTATAAATACTGCTCTAGCCGTCGCAAAACCTCCTGTCTTTCCCCAGATCGAGATCGCAGGCGTGAAGGACAGCGGTTACCAGGTACGCACGGATCCTTCTTCCCCTCCATCCCCACACGTCCTTCTCCCATTCCTCTCCCCGGCCATGGTCGCGTGCCCCTCGCAGACCCCCCTGCGCGCTCGGGGCAGCAGCAGCTCGTGCACATTCCCCATGCACTCTGCCCCTGCGTTTCCGTTGGCTGGTGCTGCCCATGGCCGGCACGGTGGCTGGGCCTTTCCTGCGCATCCCTAGTCATGTCTCCAGCCAAGTCCCACTGGTGGCCAGTGCCCGCGCAGGTAGTTCGCGAGCGAGCTCCTTGGCACGGCGGCCAGCAAGGCAGCAACCCGGCGCGGCCAGCGGCTCGCGACCAGCGCAGCCAGCAGTCCCTTGCGCGCGCCCAGCCTCTCGGTCGGCTCCCCAGCGAGCTGCCTGTGCCCGGCGCCCAGACCACGGGCGTGGCCCCGGCGTGTAGGCTCTGCGTGCCCTTGCTCTGCTCGCACGAGCCCCGTCCCTAGCTGGTCGAGCTCTCCTCTCCCGTGCAGCCAATCGATAATGGCTGGACCTCCTCTGTAGTGTGTACGTGCGTGAGGGAAGGAGAGAACAGAGGAAGGAGATGCTAGCCACATTTGATCCCACTCACTTTGACCAGTTGTGGCTGTGATCCATGCGACCCTTTGTGTGGCACGGTTCCGACCGATAGAATCGCGCCATGTAGTTTAAATATGTGAGATGCTATTTATTCAATATAATTTGTGTCGTAAACCCATCGTGCCATGTCGCGTTAAATCTGAAATTATTAACTGAACATTAGCTTTCGCATTTTACATCCGTTTCAACCTATTTGCATGTCGTTAACTTCATAATAATGGTGTATACACGTTAAAAGATCATTTTATCATGTCACATGTTTTAGTTAATTAATTAAGTGTTTATTTGTCTGATGGTTATTAAAATGACAATTTAATTAAAACTAATTTATAGTTTTAGTTGCGCTTTATCAATACCTATCGATATGGTTATGGCTATTCAAATGTTTTGATTAATACTTGGTTATTATAATCGCGTTATTTGTTAGCGATTATCGTGTTGTCGCGTGTCGTTCGCGCGTGTCGCGCGTGCTGCCTCACGTGTCGTTCGCGAGTGTCGCACGTGCTGTTCGCACGCGTTGCCGCTCGCCGTTCGCGCGTTATCTGCGCGTGAGATTAAACCGTTCACTTATAGTCACTCATGTTAATATTTATTAGGCTAATACTCCAACTAGATTAAATATATAGGCCCTGTTTGGCACAGCTTATTTTCAGCTTCTTCACAAATTTAAGCAGAAGTTCTGCCAAACAGACAGCTTCTGCAGCAGCTTATCAGTTCAGCAGCTTCTCAAAATGAACTAAAAGCAGCCAACAAGCAGAAGCTGCTTTTTAGCTGCTTATCAGATAAGCTGCTTTTTCAACAAGCAGCAGCTGTGCCAAACAGGACCATAGTGTTCAACTTGCGCTTTGATAATAATTATTAGCATTACTAATATTAACTTAACTACTTTTATTTATTTAATATTTGTTTAGTATAAATACGTCACCTGTTTAGTTATTCTCGACTGCCACGGGTGCTGTTTCGCGCGCGGTGGCGTGCTGCTCCGCGCGTCGTCCGTGCGCTAAGTCGCGTGTGGCCGTGCATCGTTCGCGCATGGTTTTGCACGTCACGCACCCTGTCACGTGTCGCCACGCGTCGTTTTTGTGTGTAGTGCGCTTTACCGCGCGTTGTTCGCACATGTCGTGTTGTTTCGTGTGTCGTCAGCGTGCTGTGTCGCGCGTGTCCGCGCGTCGTTTGCGCGCTGTCGTGTTATTTCGCGCGTCGTAAATTCGTCTCGCTTAGAATCCCTCGCTTTAATTAAATAGTAGTTATAATTTATATTTGATAACACCGAATTAAATGTCCTAGTTCATAATCGTCTAGCGTAAATGCGATAACTTGTCCACCGTATCTCCGACCGATGCGTTTCTTTCCCTCGTGTGGCCGTAGAAGCGAGCTCTATTTTATTCTGCACATTTTTATAATGTTTTACCTTGTATGGTGCAATGTTCTTATGCATATATATGTTTCTTTGCTTGTACTGGTTCGTCTTCGCTTTGCGTTGCGATTAGATCGCGATTTGTTTTCGCGCTTCGAGGAATCGACAGTCAAGCTTCGGCGACCAAGAGGTCGAACTCTTCGAGTTCTACAAGGCTGAAGACCCTGAGCATCTGTTTGGTGAAGGCAAGTGTCCTCTGACCTATTATGTCCCATTTACTTTATAATTCATCAACCCGCATACCATGATCAACCTAAGGATTGACTAGCATTCTGTTTTCCTGTCCTTGTTTACCCTTTGGGAATTAGTTACTATGATTAGTATTATGCTACTGCTTTACTTTAATCAATGAACATGATGAGAACATTTATGATACGTTGATGATATCTTGATTATGATGTTGGACTGGTGATACTTTAGGGGGCTCGAGCGGTTTCTTGAGTGCCTCTCCGTAAGGACCTGTTCGTTGAGAGACCACCCGGGATAACAGTGCAACCATGAGGGTGGAATGGGGTGCCCTTAGCTAATTAATTAGAGGAACTAGAAGTGTAGTTGCTTCGCCGTCGTGCCGTCAATGGGGTCCAGGCACAGTGCTTGCTCTGCCGAGGCTGAGTGCCGAGGTTCTTTCGTTTTGTCTTTTTTAGTCACCCTCCTGCGGGGAGAGGTACTGTGTTTATCAAACTGGAGAAACCTAACGGGCAGCTATGACCTCTAGGGAATCTTTGTAAAGGCTTCGTAGTGAATCCCTGGCCATTCACCTTGGGAGTGAATAAGGGTCTTGCAAGCCCGGGCTAGAGAGGGAATCACGGCTCATGGGTAAAGTGTGCGACCTCTGCAGAGGGTAGTGAAACTGATATATCAGTCGTGCTCACGGTTAAGAGCAGCCTTGGGATCCTCTTTGATTAGAGATACTCCGGATACACCTCAGATGATGACTTTAATGATGATGGTTAATGATGGTGACCTTAATTATGTATTCTAGTATTTCCTCTCTGAGGAGGTACTTTTTGGGATTATAACTTGGGTTTTATGATAAAATCTGGCTTCTACTAACAATAAATACCTGACCAACTAAAAGCAACTGCTTGAGCCTAACCCCACATAAAAGCTAGTCCACTTCAGCCAAACGGGGCATTTGCTGAGTACGTTGATGTGTACTCATCCTTGCTTTACCACAAAACACCAGGTTGTCCACATTGCAACCACTGCTCAGGAGAAGACGAAGCCGTGGAAGGAGACTTCCAGGAGTTCCAAGACATCGACGAGTTCGAGGATTAGGCTAGCGACCTCCCCCAGTCAGCTGCCTGTGGTGGGTTGTTTACGTTGGCTACGTTTCGATTCTGTGTACTTTGATTTATATTATGTAAATGACTCTAGTCTGTAATACCATTACTTACTCTTTATTGTAATTTGAAGCATTGTGCTATGATGAGTCATTTATGTAATCGCTGTGTACGTGAATTTCTGATCCTGGCACGTACATGGTTCGCATTCGGTTTACCTTCTAAAACCGGGTGTGACAGGATTGCTTCTTTTTCTCATTCTTTCTTGTGATCAACTCAATTGTAATCGAGGCAAGAGACACCAATTGTGTGGTGGTCCTTGCGGGGACTTTGTGTCCCGTTTGATTGAGAAGAGAAGCTCACTCGTTCTAAGTGACCGTTTGAGAGAGGGAAAGGGTTGAAAGAGACCCGGTCTTTGTGACCACCTCAACGGGGAGTAGGTTTGCAAGAACCGAACCTCGGTAAAACAAATCCTTGTGTCTCACTCTTGATTTGCTTGCGATTTGTTTCTCGCCCTCTCTCACGGACTCGTTCATATTTCTAACGCTAACCCGGCTTGTAGTTGTGCTTAAGTTTGTAAATTTTAGATCCGCCCTATTCACCCCCCCTCTAGGCGACTTTCAATTCCTCATCGCTAGAAGAAGAATACTTAGGAGTATCTCGAATACGTACCTTCTTCTCCTTAGCCATAAGGCACGTATGGCGTTCATTGGGGAAGAGCGAAGATTTGTTGAAGACCGAGGCAGCTAGTCCTTCATCTTCGGAGTCGGATGAGGAACAATTGGAGTCCCATTCCTTCCCAATGTGCGCCTCGCCCTTCGCCTTCTTATAGTTCTTCTTTTTCTCCTTCCCTTTCTTCTCTTGTGCCTGGTCATCATCATTATCGGGACATTATGCAATAAAGTGACCAGACTTACCGCACTTGAAGCAGGAGCGCTTTCCCCTTGATTTGTTCTTGTTGGGGTACTCCTTGCGTCCCTTCAAGATGGTCTTGAATCGCTTGATGATGAGCGCCATCTCATCCTCATTAAGCACGGTAGCCTCCACTTGTCTACCTTGCTAGGTAGCACCTCCTTGCTGTTGGTTGCTTTGAGAGCAACGAGCTGCGACTCGTGGAGAAGAATCTGTCCATTTAGAGCGTCGTCCACATATCGTGCCTCCTTCACCATCATGTGCCCACTTACGAATTTTCTGAGGATTTCCTCGGGCGTCATCTCGGTGTACCTGGGGTTTTCACGAATAAGATT
Source organism: Zea mays (assembly GCF_902167145.1). Taxonomy (NCBI): domain Eukaryota; kingdom Viridiplantae; phylum Streptophyta; class Magnoliopsida; order Poales; family Poaceae; genus Zea; species Zea mays. Next base: position 7,925,792 of record NC_050099.1, read on the forward strand.
TACAAGATGGGGGTCAATAACCATAAATGACCTGAGCATGAGTCGAACAACGTCATGATCCATCCATCTTGTACTCCCGTAGCTTCGGATTTTGTTGACAAGGTGAAAGGGAAATAGGGTCAAACCTTTTCCAAATGAATTTTGGTGGTTGAATTGCCCAACACAAATTACTGGACTAACTAGTTTGTTCTAGATTATGAGTTCTACAGGTGCCAAAGGTTCACAACAAACCAATACAAAGTCAAAAGAAAGGGTTCAAAATAAAGGAGCAAAGTATACCGAAGGCAGCCCTGGTCTGGCGCACCGGACTGTCCGGTGCACCAGGGTGGATTCTCTCCAACTCGCTAGCTAGCTTCGGGAATTCTGGAGGCCTGTTGGGGCGAAGGCAAAGACGCCACCCTTCGCTCGAGGCCTTCGCTGCAGTCACTGGTCCGACAGAGACAAAACGGGCAGGGACACCCTTCGCTCTATTCGACACTGGGCAAAGGCCTGCGACGGCGTCATCCCACAGTGCAGCCTCGCCCAGCTCAGAGGCCCACGTGCGATCCGGCCCATTGTAACGGGCCCTGCGTGGCCGCCGCGTGTTACGAGCCTAATTTGTAAAGGCGTCCCTGTAATTACAGTCTGTAACCCTGCTTTATGGGAATATTCTGGGGATAATCTAGGTAGCTGAGGGCACATGCGTCCTTATCACAAGGCGCTGGGCGCTCAGGTACCTATAAATACCCCCGCACAGTGCCCGTGAGAGGCCAGATTAGCAGAGCTATTGCCCACACGCGCGAGAGCCCTGCTTACGTCATTGTTCACCCTTGTTGGATCCCCTTGCAACTGATAGCAAGTTCCAACATTTGGCGCCCACCGTTCGTGCTACGAGAAAACCACCCACGATGGCACCCAAGAGAGCTAACCCGAAGGCTGACGAGGCTGCGAAGGCAGCACTTCTCGCCGCAAGAAAGGGCAAGGCCCTCGCCCTCACCCAATCCACCCACCAAGAGGCCACCGAAGACAACGTTCCCCGCACCTACGAAGACGACACTCTCCGCACCTACGGCCCTGAAGGACAATCGCAGCCACCCTCAGGCTTCGCCCCACTGGAGGGCGCGGACCTCACCGAGGATGGTGAAGTCCTCGGTGTCTCAGCGGAAGAACAGCTACAGCTGCGCGCCCTGCGCCTCAAGAACCGCAATCTCCAGAGGCAGAAGGAGATACTCGAGGCCAAGCGTCAGCGCGTGTCCGCACTAGCCAAAGTGCGGCAAATGATACGCGACGAAGAGCAGAAGGCCCAGGACCTCGAGCGGGAGATCGCGATGATGCAGCGCGAAGGCCACCTTGGCCTGCAGCAAGGGCCAACCCTCCAGCAGCGCGCACAACTGGAAGACACGCGCAAAGGCCACCTCGGCCTGCAGCATGGGCCACCCCTGCAACACCGCGCACAACCAGAAGACCCGCGTTTCCCGCACGCCGCGCCATTCCAAGGGGTCAACTATCTCGACGAGCGAAGTCCCCTGGCGCCACACCTGCAAGTGACGCCTTGGCCAGCCAACTTCCGGGCAGGGGCATATCCCAAGTACAACGGCAGCACCGACCCAGCACAATATATAGTGAGTTATCAGGTAGCCGTTGCATCTTCCGGAGGGGACGACGCCATAATGGCGAAGTCTTTCATCATCGCCCTAGAAGGCCCAGCTCTCACCTGGTTCACCCGGTTGCCTCCGCTGTCCATTGATTCTTGGAGAAGCCTCAGGGACAAGTTCCTGCTCAACTTTCAAGGGTACCGCCTAGACACCGACGCATTGGCCGAACTCTCGCTCTGCAAGCAGCTGGAAAAGGAGACTCTGCGGGAGTATTACCGCAAATTTTTAACACTCAAGTCACAGCTGCCCTCAGTCGATGATCAGATCGCTATCCACTACGCTATCAGTGGCCTTCGCGCCGGCGTCCTCTACAGCCACTGTATCAGAGATCCGCCCAAGAACCTCCAGGAACTATACCAGCTCTTTGAAAAATATGCCAAATCCGAAGAGCTCCACCAGCGCAAGGTTGAGTCGGAGCGGAAACCCAAAGATGCTCCGCAGTCCAGCCGCACGTGGACGAGGCATCCGCAGCCAGACTCCGGTCGAGACGGCCGCAATGAGCAGCAAGTGCACAACATCGCCAACCAGCACCCCGCTGCTGACCCCCCTCGTCGCCAGGAATATCCCCCCTAGGGCCGCGGAAATGGAACTCGTGGTAGGGGTCGAGGGCGTGCGCAGCCGCCGCGCCGATACTACTGCCTCTTCCATGGCGAAGACTGCGCCCACCAAACCAAAGACTGCCCTGAAACAAAGGCCACCAGAGACAGAATGGCACGGGCGCAGCCAGCCGACAACCCCAGAGTTGTCGCACACACTTACCAGCAACCCCCTCCACCATATATCCACGCCCCCGCCCCGCATCCACCGCACCACGCTTACCAACACCATCAGGAAGTACAAATCGTACCTCCCCCACCCCCACCCCCACCACCACACCAGCAACATCAAAACATCCCCCACGCCCCAAAGCAGGAAGACTTCGCCGATCAACTGTATCGCGGAGTCATTCACATGATAACGGGGGGGTCCAGCACTGACTTCGACACCAAGCGGCAGAAGTGGGACCACTACCGCAGCATCAACCACGTCGCCGTCACTGGCCCAGTCGTGCAGACAAAGTGGTCCCACATACCGCTAACCTTCGACGCACGAGACGTCGACCTGCGCAGCGCCCCCCACATCGACGCCATGGTTATCAATTGCAGCGTGGCAGGCTGGGACCTACACAAAGTCCTAGTCGACAATGGTAGTCAGGCGGACATCATCTTCCTCCACGCCTTCGACCGCATGGGTATAAGCCACAGCTTGCTCAAGCCTTCGGACAACCCGTTGTATGGCTTCGGCGGCAAGGGCACTTTTCCTGTCGGCAAAATAGAGTTGCCCCTCTCCTTCGGTGTAGCACCCAATGCCCGAAGTGAGCAAGTGACTTTTGATATCGTGGATATGGTATATCCATACAACGCCATCATGGGTCGGGGCTCCATCAATAAGTTCGAAGCCGCCATTCACAAACTGTACCTATGTATGAAGATACCAGGTCCGTCAGGCGTCATTACGGTCTACGGCAACCAACAGACGACGCGCAACATAGAGCGGGACTTCGTGCCCGGTCAGAGAAACGTGCATTGCCTCACGGCCCAGCGCGAGGTCCCCGCGCCCGCCAGCCCAACCGATAAACAGCACGACAAGGCACAGCTGCAGAGCCAAGACGGGACCAAGACTGTCCCCCTCGATCAGGCCACGCCCAAGCAGACAGTCACTATCAGCGAAGACCTCACCTCGCATGAAGAAGAGAAACTCCTCTGCTGCCTGTCCAAGAATAAAGATGTCTTCGCCTGGTCCGCCCTCGACCTGGTCGGAGTCAGCCGATCCATAATTGAGCACAGCTTGGGAATTGACCCTTCGGTGCGACCAAAAAAGCAGAGGCTTCGCAAAATGTCCGACGAAAAGACAGAGGCCGCCAAGGCGGAGGTGCACCGTCTCCTGGAGGCAAAATTCATCGAGCCAGTGGCTTACCCCACGTGGCTCTCCAATGTTGTAATGGTGCAGAAAAAAGCGGGAAGTGGCGAATGTGCATAGACTTCACCAGTCTCAACAAGGCCTGCCCAAAGGACAATTTCCCGTTGCCGTGGATCGACAAAATAGTCGATAGCGCGGCCGGATGCGAGGTCATGTCACTCCTTGACTGCTTCTCCGGCTACCACCAGATATACATGAAGGAGGAAGACAAGGCTAGCACCAGCTTCATAACACCCTTCGGCACCTATTGCTTCATCAGAATGCCGGAGGGACTCAAGAACGTCGGGTCCACCTTCTCCAGACTCACCAAAACAGTGCTCGAAGGGCAAGTTGGCAGAAATATATTTACATATGTGGACAACATCGTCGTCGCCAGCAAGAGCAAGGAGGACCATCTCGCCGACCTCGCCGAGACATTCGCGAACATGCGAGACGCACGACTCCGCCTAAACCCGGAAAAGTGCGTCTTCGACGTTCGCCAAGCCAAAATATTGGGCTACCTGGTATCACACCGCGGCATCGAGGCCAACCCAACCAAGATCCAGGCCATCGTAAACATGACGCCTCCGCAGTCCACCAGGGACGTCCAGCGCCTGACAGGCAGATTGGCCGCTCTCAACAGATTCATCTCCAGGTCCGTTGAGCGAAGTCTCCCCTTCCTCAAAACACTCCGCGGTGCAAAAGACTTCGCCTGGGGACCGGAGCAGGCAGCGGCCTTCGCCTCACTAAAACAGTACCTGTCGGAGTTGGCCGTCCTCACAAGCCCCGACTCCTCGCTCCCCCTATTGCTCTACGTCGCGGCTTCGCCGCATGCGGTCAGCGCGGCACTAGTGCAGGAGCAGACAGTTGAGGGCGTGGTCAGGCAGTGCCCTGTTTACTATGTCTCCGAAGTACTGACACCGTCCAAGTGCAACATGACAGAGCTGGAGAAGATTGCCTACGCAGTCGTTATGTCTTCGCGCAAACTGCGCCACTACTTCGAAGCATTCAAGGTCCGAGTCACCTCAGACAGGGGACTCGGCGAATTGTTCAGAAACCCGGAGGCATCGGTGAGGATTGCCAAGTGGGCAGCCGAACTATCCGGCTACCACATCAGCTTCGAGCCCAGGACAGCCATCAAGTCACAAGTCCTGGCAGACTTCGTCGTTGACTGGACTGGGCCAATAACACAGCCAGACCCGTCCGCAGAAAGGGTTTGGACGATCCATTGCGACGGCGCATGGTGCCATGCGGGGGCAGGCGCCGCTGTAGTCATCACCTCACCAGCCGGGGTCAAGCACAGATATGCAGCACGCCTCAGCTTCGCTCTGGAATCCGACAGATGCACTAATAATATAGCAGAATATGAAGCAGTCATCCTCGGTCTCCGCAAGCTAAGGGCCCTCGGAGTCACCACCTGCATCATCAAAACAGACTCCAAGGTAGTTGCCGGCCAGATCGAGAAAGACTATGCAGCAAAGGACCCCGCACTTATGCAATACCTCGCGGCCATCCGGAGTCTTGAGAGACAATTCAAGGGATTCACCCTGCAGCATGTGGATCGGGCCAAGAATGAAGAGGCCGACGCATTGGCCAAGGCCGCCGCCAGGGGCGAGTCCTTGCCCTCCGACGTGTTCTTTCACATCATCGGCACGCCAGCCGTCCGGAGCCCTGAAGGGCTCCAAATAACTAATGACAGCGAGGGCCACCGCATAGTCAACCTAATCATGACCGAAGACTGGCGGGCACCAATAACCCTGTTCCTACAGGGGTACTATCATCCAACCGACATCAGCGAGGCCAAGCGCCTCAGACATCGAAGCCGGGACTTCGCACTGATTGAAGGCCAACTCTACAAGAAAGGGGTCAGTCAGCCAATGCTTAAGTGCGTCACCGAAACCGAAGGCATCCAGATCCTACGCGAAGTCCACAGTGGCACGTGCGGCTCACACGCAGGGCCAAGGGCCCTAGCTGCTAAGGTGATCCGCCAAGGCTTTTACTGGCCTGCAATGATCTGCGCAGGAAATCGGGTCACAAGGTCCTGCGAAGCCTGCCAGAAGTTTTCTCCTCGGTCAGGCAGCCCCTCGCAGTATACAAAGCTGATCGCCCACACATGGCCTCTCCAGCGCTGGGGCCTAGACATTGTCGGGCCCCTGCCCACCGCTCAGGGGAACCTTAAGTTCGCCTTCGTCGCTGTCGAGTACTTCACCAAATGGATCGAGGCAAGGGCTGTTTCCACAATAACATCAAAGACTGCCCAAAAATTCTTCTGGCAAAACATTGTTTGCCGCTTCGGAGTACCGTCCGAACTAACAGTTGACAACGGCAAGCAGTTTGACAGCCAAGACTTCAAGGATTTTTGTTTCTCCATTGGCACCAAGCTTGCCTTCGCTTCAGTTTATCACCCGCAGTCCAACGGAGTTGTGGAGCGCGCCAATGGAAAAATCTTCACAGCCGTCAAAAAGATGCTCCTCGACGAAAAGAAGGGCAGACGGATCGAATTATTACCCGAAGCGGTCTGGGCACTAAACACGACTGAGTGCAGGGCGACCGGTTTCACTCCTTTCCGCCTTCTATATGGATCGGAGGCCATGACCCCACAATAAATAAAACATGGGTCCCCACGAACGGCTCCGTCAGCCGTCCCCGACGTGGACGAGCCAACTTCAAAGGATCTCATCGATGGAGACCGAGTCTTCGCCTTACAGGCACTAAACAAATACCAAGCCCAGACAAAAGCATGGCGTGACCACTCAGTCATCCCGAGGGAGTTCAGCGAAGGAGACCTCGTACTCGTCCGAACAGCTCGGACAGAGTCCAGGGGCAAGCTAGAGCCCAAGTGGGAGGGCCCCTTCATTGTCAAGACGAAAGCTTCCCCCAGCGCTTACAGGCTCGCGACGCCAAACGATGAAGACCTGGAGCACTCCTGGAATATTGACAACCTCCGCAAATTTTTTGTTTGACTCATCAAGGCCGATTCGCCCTTGTAATTCGTAAAAACAATTTTATTCTGGCCCGCACTCTTTTCCTCCCGGGGGGTGAGGTTTTTAACGAGGCGGAGCCATGCAATATACAAGTGAAAAATCCCCCGCAAAAACATGCGTCGAAAAAAGACCGCGACGACGGTCTTCGACATTCGACCAACACGAGGTCACCGCGAGGCTCAGCGCTAGCCACCCTCGCGTGCGACAAATCTACGCAGAAGTCGCCTAAGGGTGCAGCCGGACTAGCACAACAAGTGCAAAAAAACGAAGTCTACCGCGAAGACTATCCGCGCAGAAGTTGCCTAAGGGTGCAGCCGGACTAGCACAACAAGTGCGAAAAAAAAACGAAGTCTACCGCGAAGACTATCCGCGCAGAAGTCACCTAAGGGTGCAGCCGGACTAGCACAACAAGTGCGAAAAAACCGAAGTCTACAGCGAAGACTATCCGCGCAGAAGTCGCCAAAGGGTGCCGCCGGACTAGCACAACAAGTGCGGAAAACCTCAGTCTACCACGAAGACTACCCGTGCAGAAGCCGCCTAAGGGTGCAGCCGGACTAGCACAACAAAAGCAAAATCGACAACACCAAACTGCCCGCGCCAAGGCCGACTATATGCGCACCAGCACACCATAACAAAACACACCAAACCAAGTACATAACGCCTTCGCAGGCATAGCCAAGTGTGCGGGGGCACACAACCTCATCATACAAGCCTTTACACATGTACAAGCGAGGGCACCACACTCTACATCGGCTCAACCTTAGGAATGATTCCCATCTCCCTATAATTAAATAACATTATCCTAAGCTCCTCACCCGCAAAAAGACTTCGCAATTCCCCTTCACCAGTACTGTCGGCGGCTGGCAAAGACAACAGTTCCTGCCGGCCGGCCCTACTCACACGAAGCCGACCTCCCTCCGCTTCACTCACTCTGCGCTTCTCAACCGCCCTTCGTCGCCGGCGCCCGGTACTAGGACCAGGCACATCTTCCGCGTCCGCAGCGTGCGGTGAAGCCTCCGCCGCAGCCACATCCAAGGCCGCAAAGTAGTCCAAGTCCTCCTCCGACGACTCCTCAGTCCACTCAACCGAGCTCCCAGAGTCAGCGAAATCAGAAAACTCAGATGCAGAACCATCACATTTATTACCACCATCCACGGTCAAAGCCGCCAAAAATTTAGTAATGGCGGTTGCGTGCGCAGGCCCAAAATCTTGAACCTGCGCAGCAACCAAAATTCAGCAACATATCCAAAATTCCCCAACTATCTACACCCACTACGCCACCTGCGAAGACCCAGCCGTCGCGGGAGCCTCCGCCGTTGCCTCCGCCGTCGCCTCCGCCGTTGCCTCCGTCGTTGCCTCCGCTGCCGCCTCCGCCGCCACCGTCGCAGGATCCTTAGCACCTGGCGCAGCGGCTGCGGGGGCATCTGGCACGCCTTCGGCGGTCTCCGGGAGAAGGTCTCCGACGGCCGCAGCAGCTGCGGGGGCATCCGGAGCGCCTTCCGCGGTCTCCGGGGGCGGCTCCAGGGCGGCCCCGGTCACGGCCTCCGCCGGGATCGACTCCGGGTCAGGCAGCGCGCTGTTCAACGCCCCGAAGTCATCCACCCTCTCGCCACGCGCCGCCTAAGACACAAGCACACAAATTCAGCAAACCCACACATAGCCCACATCTAGCACAAGCCAAACAAACGCCAAACGTTACCTGAGCCCTCGCCGTCTCGGCCCGCTCCCTAACCACCTCGCGACCGTGCGGACCCCACATCCGGTCGTAGATGGCTCCGGCCGATTCCTTCACTATGGGGTCCTCAACCTTGTAGATATCTCGCTCAAAATCTTCGTCGGCTTGGTCGAAGACCTCGAAGTGCCGGCACCCTTCGCGGGAGAGCGCGTTCATCGCCCCCTCGCAGGTGACTAGGGAGGCATACGACATAAACCCCTCCACGACAGTGGGGAGTGCTTGCAACTCCTCCTGCACCCACTCCAGGCAGCGAAGTCCGGGCTCTCGGTCCGGCACTTCGAATTCACCGGTCCGCGCGCCCAGCTCATGGTATGTATCCATAAGCTGTTTGCGCGTTCGCTCTGCCTCCACGCGCGACGCGGCCTCGGCCCTCTCCACGCGGCTCTCCAGGGCGGTGAGCCGCTCCTGCAGCTGCTCGGCGCGCTCCCGGGCAATATTGCCCTCCGCCCGCGCCAATTTGGCCTGCGCAGCCTGCTCCTTGGCGAGGGCCTCGTTGGTCTCCCTCCTCTCCCCGCCAGTTGGCGCCGGAGGTCAGCCTTCTCCCTCTCCAGTGCGGCCACCTTGTCCGCCAGCTTGCGGCACTTACTGTCGGCGGCTGATTTTTCATGGACGGCGTCAGCATGTTGCGTCCGAAGTCTCTCGACTTCGGCAGACACAACTGCCGTGAGCGCCCCCGACGCTGTGCGGTCGACGAAGTCAGCCGCCTGCAAAACACACGTAAGACCGCGGCCCCAGCAAAGCCGACAAAAAAAAACACACCGAAGTCTAGCTCAACGGACCTGACTTAGTGCCTCCTTCACCTCCTTTAGCCGGCGGGACACAGCGCCCGCCTCATCCCTGACAGCCGCGAGGGCCGACACCTCGCCTCCGGCGCTAAGAGCCCCGCCCTTCGCCTTCGGCACTATGTCAGCCGTCGTGGTCGCCGCGGCAGGCGCAACTATAGCAAGTTGGCCTTCGTCCGACCCTGCGACGTATCAACGAATAAATTAAAAAAAAATGAACGAGCCAACGACTTACCACCAAGATAGTCTTCCACACTAATATTGGTGGCGAAGTCGGCGACACGCTTGCCTGACGACGGCAACGCTCGGGCCGCCTTCGCGACCTCCGGCACTCTGCTGGCCGGCGGCACAGCCTTCATCGATTTGGAGCCTCCGGCGCCTGTCGTTGCCTCCGGCGCCTTGCTAGATGCAGGGACGCCCGACTTCGCCGCCAGCGGCGGCTTGCCTCTGCCGGGGGCCGCAGCCTTCGCAACCCCCCGCTGCCTCTTCGGCCTGGCTTCAACGAGCCTGACAACCGCCTGGCGCTTTTGTGCAGCTCCCTGGCGATCCTTGTCCATCACTGCTGACACAACAACAGCAATATTCCGCCCGTAAGGAAAAACTCTCCATTCACGAACCATGCGAGATGTAAAAAAGTCCTCGCCAGCCGCGCGGGGGATAGGAACATTCCTAGGCCAGCAACCCCCGGTAACCCTCAGCATCCGAGCCGAAGACTCCCGGAGCTCGGGCGAAGACATCCTTCCCCCCGGGGCCGCGCATGTCCTCATCAACTCTCTAGCAAAACCATCGGAAACCCCAAGTCCTCCCATGGCAGTACCTAGTTTCCTCTTCTTAGAGGATGGGGCGGCCGCCGGCGCAGGGTCGTCTCTAGTCTCCACCACCGGCTTCTTCCCACGGCGGTCCGCATCGTCTTGACCGGGATAGCCGTCATACGGCAGTTGATTCAATTCAAAAACCCTGTTCAGACGGTCATTCGACCCGCGGATTTCCCAGCTGCGCTGGCCCTCTGTCCTCGGCACGTAACGACCAACAAGCCGAACCGCCCCATCCTCCGCCTCACGCACAAAGGCGGCCGGATCGCGGCTTCGCAGATTCAGCGCGAAGGCCGGACTTCGCACCACCCTCCCACCGTGGAAAGGCATCTGGCGAGGGCACACTTCGCCCAACGCCCAGCCATGTGCCAAGGGCCATACCCCGTACGCCACAAATTCTTCAACCAAATCGCGCCCACTGCTCAGGCCGGCGGCGCACCGAAGGGCCCCTTCGTCCGCATCCTCCTCCGCCACCTCAAAGGGCGGGTACGCTGAGTAAAAATGAGAAGACATCTCGGACACGGGGAGTCCCTCATGGTCTTCGACGGTACCCTCAGCAACGTAAAACCAAAACTCATTCCAGTTGCCCCACTTGTTGCGGGCGCAAGGAACCAACTTGACTACCTGCATCGTGGTCTTGCCGGTCTTCGGCGTAAACGTGCAGGACCCAAACTGAGCTACTTCATCTCCAATCATCCTCTTCTGCCAGTGCAAGCAATAATACTTCGCAAAGACTTCGACCGATGGCTGTCCGCCGTACGAAGTCGTCGCCCAGACATACTTCGACAGAGCCAACACGGCGTTCGGTGTCAGCTGA